>NC_086155.1:172181424-172486146 GCF_035149785.1 Candoia aspera | reverse complement strand
CCTCTGACAAATCCATGAATCTAGAAAGTCAGCAGGATGGCATCTGCTCCTGATGTTAATATCTCTATACTAAAACTTTAATGCCTAATGAATTTATTTTGAGGTCCAAATTAAAGGATAGTTCATCAATCTTTATTTTTTTCCACCACTATAAAAAAGAGGGAGGACCTATTCCGGAGAATGTGCTCTATTGTGCCACATCCCATAAGAGCTTTATTGCCTACAGTATCAGTTCTGTGTTCAATGTTAGTTATAGTTCCTCGGCAGTTCATCTTGGATGGGTTTTTGTTGTTGCTTTGTTTTTATTTTGAAATTTTGGCCTCCATGGACTTTGCCAACATTCTAGCGAGGGCCTTGGGGAGCGCGGGCAGGCCAGCAAGGGGCATGGGTGGGCACTGGGGAGTGGGAGCAGGCTGGGGAGTACCTTGGGCATACACTGGGGATGCAGGCAGACTGGCGAGAGATGCGGGTGGGCAGTGCAGTGCAGGCAGGCACACACTATATAGTGCAAGTGTAGTGCATAGCACTATGTAGTACTATGTAGTGCAAGTGGGCGGGGGGTTCTCAGGAGAAAAAGTGGCAGGAGTGACTTACTGGGCAACCTGTGACCTTCCATGCTGGCTTCCCCATCGACTTTACTGTGGGAAGCCAGCAGGGAAGGTTGCATGTGGCGATCATGTGTTGCGCTCACTGTGACAGTGTAATCGCAAGCTGGGCACCCAGGTGCCCAGATCGTGATCACATGACTGTGGGGACACCCCGATTGCCAACTTCAAAGATCAGCCATAAGTCCATTTTTTCAGCACCGCCATTAACTTTGAACTGTCACTGAACAAATGGGACATAAGCTGAGGACTACCTGTATAGCAAATACTCCCTTATATATAGGAAGTACACTGTTTACTTGTGCTGAAGGTATCTAAAGCTTGGCTGCTTCCATCCATTTACTCTTCAGCAAGAGAGGCTGGAAATGGAGCTCTGATATTCGTAAATAGTATAGTATAAAAAATCTCATACTGTCCCTTGGGATCCTACAGATACTAGCTGCCAGATTGTTATGACCCAGCTACAGACTAAGTGTCTTGACTGATTTATTCATGATCATCAAAAAGAAAATCAGTGTTGAATAGTCTTTGTTGGGGAGGTATGCACTATGGGAAAACACTGCCTGAGGACTAACCCTCTTCCCAGACTGAACCCTTGAGAAATGGATTTCAGGCATGCCTCATGCCTTGCTCCCTTGTGGAAAAAGGGATCTTTCATGTCCTTTAAGGTGTTTGAGGCTGGAGACCTTTAATATGAAGTTGTGCTCTTCATTTTGGTCCTTTCTCCTCTCTCCACACCTGCATAGCACTCATTGGATGGGCTTCTGGAAGCAGAAGTAGCTGAACCATTATAAACAAGGATGTGCAATATTCTTCTCAGGAAAATACAGCCCTGTGGGATAAGTAAGATGTCTAGGGCTTTTATGCCTTTCATAGATAGCCAGGGTTCAGCCAAGTCCATCTCTCCACTCTAGCCTCTGAACTGCCATGTTGGGGCATCACTAGGCCAGTTTGTTCCTCTCCGTTTGAGGCTACCCCTATCATATATCCACATCCAGCATCCTTTACTTTTCCTACTACAATCCTGCCAATGGGCTGACAGGAGATACTCCTGGGATGTATCCTGATGCTAACTAATGGATTGCTGTTGTTGGTGTTGCCTGGCCCCTCAATAAGCACAGAGGGATTCTGGAGGTCATCAGCTCTACCACCCTCTCCTGCAATTTTGCTTGTCCACTCTGGAAGAGACCACCCCATAATTCACTTGAACTTTCCAGTTAGCTAATGAAACTCTCTTGGCACTCCTCTCAGGCTGCAAGAGGGTTGCTGCAGTTGGTACAATCCAGTATCTACTCCACTGAAGTGGGAGACGTTTCTGGGTGGCCTTTAGCCTGTTTCATTGAAAGCAGGCTTGGAAGTGGTGCTGCTGCTCACCTCTTCCATGCTCTGGAGGTGTGATTGGGCTCTTCCCTTGGTGCTCCTTCCCCCATGTCCTGGGCCGTTCTCCCAGCTGGCTATGTAGCCCTCTGAGTTGTAACCTTTTATTCTTAACTCCTAAGATGAAGTCAATGGAAATCACTGCTTCCTCTAGAAAGCAGGACATAAGACTGAAAGGAGGGATTACCTCTGTGGGACAGGAAGTTATCTTAAGATCTGCCTTCTAGCTAAACTTGAATACAACATGAACAGTAAGTAACAAATTGTATAGCTGAATTCCTATTAAATTCAGTATCACAATTTAAATGTCAATTTCTAGAATGTCAATTTCACTGTAACCATTGCTTAAATTTACCTGTTACAGTGACATCCTGTAGCAGGAAATAAACATGATAGCTATTAAATATTTTCAGTCTGGAGTTCTGTTGACAGGTTACAGATTCTGAACTTCCGAACATTTAAAATTAATATACTGTATTTCTACTCATAGACAGAGTATTATTATCTGTAACTTATTGTAATTAACCTTTACATATTTGTAACTTTTATGATGGACAGTAGTGATTGCATCATTTATGTTTTACATATTGGGAACTGCTCAGACAATGGGGATTTGCTTACAAGTTTTTGTATTTTACATAGAATTCTTCTGATTCTGTTTCTTCTCCATTCTCCATCTATAAAAAGAGAGATCAGTAGTGTTAATTACAAACAACAGTGGTAAATACCACCTTAACCTTAAAGTTAATACAAAGTACCATTCAAAAGCAGCATGCCTTTGAAATTTAACAATTAAAAAAAAGTATTTCTGGTATATTTTTAAAGAAAAAGCAAAGAGACAGATATGCAAAGACTTCCCTGAATTTACTTAAGCCATGAAAATTCTACTCATTACAATTTCCAACACATGAATCATTGTAACTCCTCCCTAACCACACACAGCTTCATTCACAACAACTTGACCCCAAAATGGCTTTCTGCCAAACCCACAGTGTTACAGATAAGCCAAGTGTACCATTTTCTCAGGCAGCAGCCAATTAGCAACTGCACTCCTGAATGCCTTGTGTATTATTCTTGGCTGGCTCTTGACAACTTTATATTGTGGTTTTGTGACTTGTTCAAGTAGTGTTTTAATATGGTTTATGGTTCCATAGCATTAACACTACTAAAATAAGAATCCTTATTAAACTAGACTTTTAAAGTCTTATTGTTTTAATGTATTATTTTATACAGTATTAGTTTTACTTGATAGTGCAATTACACTAAGCTCTACAAAATTTCTTGCATATCAAGTAGCCAAATTAAACAAATGCCAAAATGCTACTTCCGTTAAGTTTTAGCAGAATCTTAAGCAGGATGGCATATCATGCAGCCACAAGATCTTATTTTAGATTTTGATGCAACTTTAAATTACAATTCTGTGCTTGAAGAGTCTGGACACAACCCAGATGAATTGGGTATCTATACAATGCCTCTTCAGAATTTTCCAGGGCTAGCTTTTTTGTGGGAATTCTATTTTACAAGGAATTGTGGGGTGTCTCCCACCTCTGTTTTAAAAACTGACAGTGCTTGAGATTAAATCAGACTCAATACCAAGCAGGGAAATGGCAGCATATTATGTGAATCTAAAAATTACCATCCAGGACCTTAGTCCTATAAACAAAGTTGCCATGATTCACTCTAATGGGGTAGTAAAACAAGTTGCAAAGTTGTCAGAAGGAAGCTGAGACAAGGTGGCCAATGAGAGGAATGATCTCTCAATGATGCTTCTCACCATGCCTGAAGGCCAAGAGACTAATGCCAAATGAAAATGAAATACATGGTCATCCTATAGCTGGAAACTCTACTGAGGAATCCTGAAGAATGGGTTCATGAAAAATATCAAGAGACCATTCTGAGATGAAACATAATTATCTCTTTAGGGAAAAAGGCCATATTTGAGTGAAACAAATCTTAGCTTTTCAAAAGCCTTCCTATATTTGGGAAGTCTATTCTTAAATTCATCAGAGAGTTCATCCTTGGCAAAAACTTGAGCAGAAACAAAGGCCAAAGAACCATATCCTTCTGGAACGTAGTAGGCCATGTACCCAAAAGATACATTAATAAGGAAGCTTCTAAAAGGTCCTGTAACTACAGAACAGCCAAACAGATTAAAATCTGTGCAGATCAAAACTGTTCATTTTGGAAAACTCAGAATTACTTCCACTTGAAGCTTGTTATTTATTCGTTTCGTCGCTTCCGACTCTTCGTGACTTCATGGACCAGCCCATGCCAGAGCTTCCTGTCGGTCGTCAACACCCCCAGCTCCCCCAGGGATGAGTCCATCACCTCTAGAATATCATCCATCCACCATGCCCTTGGTCGGCCCTTCTTCCTTTTGCCTTCCACTCTCCCTAGCATCAGCATCTTCTCCAGGGTGTCCTGCCTTCTCATTACGTGGCCAAAGGATTTCAGTTTTGCCTTTAATATCATTCCCTCAAGTGAGCAGTCTGGCTTTATTTCCTGGAGGATGGACTGGTTGGATCTTCTTGCAGTCCAAGGCACTCTCAGAATTTTCCTCCAACACCACAGTTCCAAAGCATCGATCTTCCTTCTCTCAGCCTTCCTTATGGTCCAGCTCTCGCAGCCATATGTTACTACGGGGAATACCATTGCTTTAACTATGCGGACCTTTGTTGTCAGTGTGATGTCTCTGCTCTTAACTATTTGATCGAGATTTGTCATTGCTCTTCTCCCAAGGATTAAGCGTCTTCTGATTTCCTGACTGCAGTCAGCATCTGCAGTAATCTTCGCACCTAGAAATACAAAGTCTTTCACTGCTTCTACATTTTCTCCCTCTATTTGCCAGTTATCAATCAAGCTGGTTGCCATAATCTTGGTTTTTTTGAGGTTTAGCCGCAAACCAACTTTTGCACTTTCTTCTTTCACTTCATCATAAGGCTCCTCAGTTCCTCTTCACTTTCAGCCATCAAAGTGGTATCATCTGCATATCTGAGATTGTTAATGTTTCTTCCAATGATTTTAACTCCAGCCTTGGATTCCTCAAGCCCAGCATGTCGCATGATGTGTTCTGTGTACAAGTTGAATAGGTAGGGTGAGAGGATACAGCCCTGCCGTACTCCTTTCCCAATCTTAAACCAGTCCGTTGTTCCGTGGTCTGTTCTTACTGTTGCTACTTGGTCGTTATACAGATTCTTCAGGAGGCAGACAAGATGACTTGGTATCCCCATACCACTAAGAACTTGCCACAATTTGTTATGGTCCACACAGTCAAAGGCTTTAGAATAGTCAATAAAACAGAAATAGATGTTTTTCTGAAACTCCCTGGCTTTTTCCATTATCCAGCGGATATTGGCAATTTGGTCCCTAGTTCCCCTGCCTTTTCTAAACCCAACTTGTACATCTGGCAATTCTCGCTCCATGAATTGCTGAAGTCTACCTTGCAGGATCTTGAGCATTACCTTACTGGCATGTGAAATGAGTGCCACTGTTCGATAGTTTGAACATTCTTTAGTGTTTCCCTTTTTTGGTATGGGGATATAAGTTGATTTTTTCCAGTTCCAAATTTGCTGGCGTATAGGATGCATTACCTTGACAGATTCATCTTGCAAGATTTTGAACAGTTCAGTTGGGAAACCGTCATCTCCTGCTGCCTTGTTATTAGCAATGCTTCTCAAGGCCCATTCAACCTCACTCTTCAGGATGTCTGGCTCTAGCTCACTGACCACACCATCAAAGCTATCCCCAATGTTATTATCCTTCCTGTACAGATCTTCTGTATATTCTTGCCACCTTCTCTTGATCTCTTCTTCTTCTGTTAGGTCCTTGCCGTCTTTGTTTTTGATCATACCCATTTTGCCTGGATTTTACCTTCGATGTTTCTAATTTTCTGGAAGAGGTCTCTTGTCCTTCCTATTCTATTGTCTTCTTCCACTTCCGCGCATTGCTTGTTTAAAAATAATTCCTCATCTCTTCTGGCTAACCTCTGGAATTTTGCATTTAATTGGGCATATATCCCCCTATCGCTGTTGCCGTTTGCTTTCCTTCTTTCTTGGGCTACTTCTAGTGTCTCAGCAGACAGCCATTTTGCCTTCCTGGTTTTCTCTTTCTTTGGGATGTATTTTGTTGCCACCTCCTGAACAATGCTGCCAACTTCTGTCCAGAGTTCTTCCGGGACCCTATCTACTAAATCCAGTCCCTTAAATCTATTCTTCACCTCCACTGCATATTCCTTAGGAATATTAGTGAGCTCATATCTAGCTGATCTGTGGGTCTTCCCTAATCTCTTTAGTCTGATCCTAAATTGTGCAAGAAGAAGTTCGTGATCTGAACTACAGTCAGCTCCAGGTCTTGTTTTTACCGACTGTATAGATGTCCGCCACCTTTGTCTGCAAAGGATGTAGTCAATCTGATTTCGGTGTTGTCCATCTGGTGAAGTCCACGTATAATGCCGTCTCTTAGGTTGTTGGAAGAGAGTGTTTGTGATGCAGAGTGAGTTGTCTTGGCAAATTCTATCAGCCTATGTCCTGCTTCGTTTTGTTCTCCCAGGCCATGCTTACCTGTAATTCCAGGTGTCAATTGACTGCCCACCTTAGCATTCCAGTCTCCTGTGATGAAAATAACATCTCTTTTAGGCGTGTTGTCCAGTAGGTGCTGCAGATCCTCATAGAACTGCTCTACTTCAGCTTCTTCAGCATCTGTGGTTGGGGCGTATATTTGGGTCACTGTGATGTTAGATGGCTTGCCCTGAATTCAAGTTGAGATCATTCTATCGTTTTTTGGATTGTATCCAAGCACTGCTTTAGCCACTTTACTATTAATTATGAAGGCTACTCCATTTCTTCTATGGTCCTCTTGTCCACAGTAGTAGATCTGGTGGTCATTTGATGTGATGTGGCCCATTCCAGTCCATTTCAGTTCACTGACACCCAAAATGTCTGTCTTTAAACTTGACATCTCACCAATAACCACATCCAATTTGCCCTGGCTCACAGATCTTACATTCCAGGTTCCAATGGTGTGTTGATCCTTAGAACACTGGATTCGCCGTTCACCACCAGCACCGTCGGCCACTAGCCGTCCTTTTGGCTTTGAGCTAGCTGCGTCATCACGTCTGGGGCTAGTTGAACTCATCCTCTGTTCCTTCCCAGTAGCATTTTGACCATCTTCCGACCTGGGGGTCTCATCTTCCGATGGTATACCGACATATCTCTGGTTATACTGATCCATTTAGTTTTCATGGCAAGAATACTGGGGTGGGTTGCCATTACCTTCCCCAGGGATCGCATTTAGTCTGACCTCTCTGTCATGACCTTCCCGTCTTGGGTGGCCCTTCATGGTTTAGCTCATGGCATCATTGAGGTGCTCAAGCTCCAGCACCACGACAAGGTAACGATCCTTTGCTGAAGCCACTTGAAGCTATAGCACCATAATATTGTAGGCTTCTGGAAGCCCTGCAGAATAGCTTAAATGCCCTAAAAGATCAAGTTTGTACCTTGCCTGGGAATTGGGTTAAAGAGATATCTGCAAATACAATGGAATGGAATGCCAAACCAAGCCATGCTATAAAGACTACAGCAACTAATTTTGACAGACAGAGTAAACTCCCCTTCCCAATTGTAAAGAGAGGCTCCTGGGATGGAAGGTTCAGAAATGTTCAGCCCACTTATAATAGGCTTTGCAGGCCCAGGACCAGAGACATTCCTGTGAGTTCCCCAGCATATATAAGGGAGCAAGGGCAGGGCTCTAAGCAAATCCTAAACTGTTTGTTAGTTTGTTTGTTTGTTTGTTTGTTTGTTTGTTTGTTTGTTCATTCATTCATTCATTCATTCATTCATTCATTCATTCACCAAACCTTATCACCACCCATCTCCCCCACATGGGGGGACTCTGGGTGGTTTACAATAAAAACAAAATTAAAATTCAGCACAATTACAAATATAATAAATACCATAAAAATAGAGATATAATAGAATCTAAATGGCTAAGAGTTCTTAATCAGACCATGAGTGTAATAGGGCCATCAAAAATCACTTTAGGGTGCTAGCCATCCCCAGGTGTAGCTATTCCCCCTCCCATTCCAGGCCTGACAAAACCAGGTCTTTAATCTTTTTCGAAAGTCCAGGAGCAAGGGGGCCTGTCTCACCTCTGGGGGAAGGATGTTCCAAAGGGTGGGAGCTACTGCAGAAAAGGCACATTTCCGAGACCCCACTAGATTAAATTCTTTTATGGATGGGGTCCGTAACATGCCCTCCCTGTATGACAGGGTGGGACAGGTTGATGTGATGGGGATGAGACAGTCCCTCGGGTAACCTGGCCCCATGTCATGTAGGGCTTTAAAGGTGATGACCAACACCTTGAATTGGACCCGGAAGCAAACTGGAACCCAGTGCAGCTCATGCAACAAAGGTTTTACATGTGCAAACCTTGGAATACCCAAGATTGCCCATGCAGCTGCATTCTGGACCAGCTGTAGCTTCTGGATATTCTTCAAGGTAGCCCCATGTAGTCTATATGGGAGATAACCCATATTGTTATTTACAGTAGTCTATATGGGAGATAACCAGGGCACGAGTGACCGTTCCAAGCGCCTCTCAGTCCAGGAAAGGGCGTAACGGGTGTACAACATGAAGTTGCACAAAGGTCCTCCTGGCCATGTCTGCCACCTGCTCTTTGAGCAGGAGTCATGAGTCCAAGAGGACCCCCAAGTTATACACTGGGTCTGTCTGGGGCAGCACAACCCCATCCAGCACTAAAGATGAGAATTTCCCAGAACCTGAGGTGCCATTAATCCACAGCCACTCCATCTTACCAGGGATCAGGTGAAGCTTGTTGTTCCCCATCCAGGCCCCCACAGCCCCCAGGCACCTGGAAAGGGTGGTCACGGCATCACTTACTTCACCCGGGATGGAGCTATACAACTGAGTATCATCAGCATATGATGATACCTCATCCCGTGGTGACGGATAATCTCACCCAGAGGTTTCATGTAGATATTAAAAAGGAGCAGAGAGAGTACCGAGCCCTGTGGCACCCCACAAAAAAGGGGCCGCAGGCTGGATCTCTCACTCCCTATAAGCACCGATTGGGACCAGCCCTGGAGGAAGGAGGTGAACCAGCGTAAGACTATGCCGCCCACTCCCAACTCCCCGAGACAACCCAAAAGAATACCATAGTCGATGGTATCGAAAGCTGCTGAGAGGTCAAGAAGAGCAAGGATGGATGCACTGCCTCCATCCCGCTCTCACCAGAGGTCATCCATAAGTGTGACCAATGCCGTTTCCGTCCCATAACCAGGCCTGAAACCATCCTGTAGGTGGATCTCCGAATCACCTTTCCCTAAAAGGGATCAGGTAACCTTAAACAGGGCCGCCAGGTGGCATTCCGCCGATGCAATAAGAGCAGAGAAATACTGACATTTTGCCGCTCTTACCGCCACAAGGTAGGCCTCAATGGCGGCTCTAACTTGTGTCTATTCAGATTCGGTCTTGGTCTTCCTCCAGCAGCGCTCTAGGTGTCTCTTAATCCTCTTCAGAACCCTCAGCTCCTCGGTAAACCACGGGGAGTGTCAGGTTCAATGGGATAAGAGAGGCTGCATAGGTGCAATCCTGTCCAAGGCCCTGGCCGATTCCCTATTCCAGGCGGCCACCAGGGCCTCCACTGGACCATGCAGCAGATCCTTGGGTATAACCCTCAGCTCCCTCTGAAACCCTGCCTGGTCCATCAGTCACCAGGGGCGGACCAATCAAATGGGTCCTGTCTCCCTGCAGAGGGGAGCAGCACAGGAGAATCTCAGGCTCACTAGGGCGTGATCTGACCATGACAAAGGGGAAAGATGTACTTCTCCCCTCAGCTCACATTGCCACTGCTCTGACAAGAAAACTAAGTCCAGGGTGAGGCCACTGTCCTGAATTGGGTCCTGAATAATTTGAATCAGGTCCATGGCCACCATGGTGGTCATGAACTCCTGAGCTGCCTCCAAGGCCCATCCCAGGGAGAGCAAGTTGAAGTCCCCCAGAACCATAAGCCTGGGGAACTCCACTGCCAACCCCAAGATGGCCTCCAGCAGCTCAGGCAGCTAGGTTGCTACACAGCAGGAAGGCTGGTACAATAGCAACACCCCCAACTGTTCCCAGGATCCCAACTTGAAAAACAGGGTCTCATGCCCAGTCACTTGTAGAGCATGGCCCCTGAAGGCCACAAGGGATTCCTGGATGAGAACAGCCACTCCTCCTCCCCTGCCCTGAGGTCTCAGCTGGTGCCATACTTGAAACCCGGCCAGGCACATCTCTGAAGGAAGAACATCTTCCAGGCCCAGCCAGATTTCAGTAATGCATGCCAGGTCAGCCCCCTCCTCCGCGATCAAATCGCAAATGAGGGGGGCCTTGTTGTTAACTGACCTGGCTTTACAAAACAGCAGCCGGAGATCAGGGTCTCCATGGGTCTGCTGACCAGGATCTGGGTCTGAGCACGGGGGGCCGGAACACACCACTGGTAATAAACACCGGGGGCATCTTCCCCGTAGATGGCCCACCCTCTGGCTCCTGTCATAACATCCCTGACCCGTCACCACCTCGATCCTCCATCCCGCCCTACAATCTCCAGAGTCTTACAGCCTATTAGCCCCCAATCCTGGACTCCAAAGATCCCTGGTTGAAAATAGAGATTCCTCCATTCAAGCACTCACTCACTCACACGCTCAATCGGTCATATTGATTAGCATTAAATATATGTATAACCTCATTTTCAAAAAGCAGGTAGTTGGGTTTTGCATATAAATATGAACTAATGGATCAGTGTTTGATGTTGTTTATGTGTAAGACCATTTGCAGGTAGAAGTCAAGCTCTGCCTCAGTGAACATTATCTTGTGAGTTGAAAACAGGTAAGATTATTATCAAGCTATGGATATAACTTCAAAATGAATGTAAATAATGACTGCATCCATGCATTTTGTAAATATGCATTTACATTTAAATTTTGGGTGAAGGAGTTGCCAGCCTGAATATCAGGACCTACAATTGATAATGATGATCTCTAAGGGTAAAACAAGATATCTGTGATATTTTGGTACATTGGAAATAGCATTGGTCAAATCTATGGTCAAGAATCTTAAGATAATCATGGAAAACCATGTCATATCTTGAAATACCATAATAGAAAGCAACCCTTCGACCCATTTTGGTGTTGTAAACTGAGTTGCTTTCTGTATGAGATGAGGAGCCTAATGCTTTAACTCTTCGTTACTCCTCTGAGTAACCCTTTGTTATTCGTCTGGTATAGTGGAAATATCTGGGAATCCTTTTGAAGTCAGGTTCAGATGGTGACATCAAACATCTATGAAAAGTAGTTGGTAACCACTTAGTCAGTGGTAACAGGGGTTCACTGGTCTAGACAGTAGAATAGTCTGTTTCCAAAAATGGAATCAGAGGCAATTGTCAAAAACAGTTTTGATATAGCTTCTGGTATTATGACTAGAGGTGGAGGAAAAGGTTTTTCTCCCTCTTCTTGTAACTCTGAAGAATATCTGGTAGAGATGGAGGAAGTTAGTAGATGACTTGCTGTCCCAACAAGGGAAGGAATCTCCCAAGGGAACACTGGTAAGTGTTTAGCTATATTTCTTAGGATGTAGAATGGCCAAGGTTTCAAAGTGATAATTTTTATAGTTTTAATTGTATTAAGCTGCTGTTGTTCTAAAATGATTGGCTCTAAATTTCTTGAAGAAAAGGAGATTAAAAAAACCCTAAGTACTCTTCTGCCATAAACTTTTTCCAGCTTTATTAACATTCAGATTTGTTTATTGTTCCATTTATTTTATGTAACCCTAATCATTTATTTTTGAGATGGACCACTTTTTCTTAATTCCATTTTCATGTTTGCTTACATTCCACAACCTAGAATTTCCTAGATATAGTAAGTTATATATCCCATTTCTAGTCAGGACAACCATGCCTAAATATTCCTACTCCTGGTTATTAATATGTAACTTGATTTTCACATCTTTACCAAAGAAATTAGGGACGCGGTGGCGCTGCGGGTTAAACCGCTGAACTGTCGATCGGAAGGTCGGCGGTTCGAAACCGCGCGGCGGGGTGAGCTCCCGTTGCTCGTCCCAGCTCCTGCACACCAAGCAGTTCGAAAACATGCAAATGTGAGTAGATTAATTGGTACCGCTTTGGCAGGAAGGTAATGGCGTTCCGTGAGTCATGCTGGCCACATGACCCGGAAGTGTCCCTAGGGACAACGCCGGCTCCAAGGCTTTGAAACGGAGATGAGCACCGCCCCCTAGAGTCGGACACGACTGGACTTTACGTCAAGGGAAACCTTTACCTTTACCTACCAAAGAAAACATTATCTAATAAGATATTAACTGAATAACTACAGTGCGTGCATTCAGTGCTTTGTAGAGAATCTTAAGATATGTTTGAGAACAGTTTGTATATTTAAAGTACACCGGGGAAAATGAAGAAAATTCTCTTAAGTTGTAACAGATGCCAAATATCCTTTAACTGTAAAAATTTTATTACTTTAAATTCAAATTAGTACATCAATTAAAATCCTCTCTTAGCTGTGAAGTATTATAGAGGTTATGCATGAAGAGATGATTTACTGAAAACTCTTATAACAAACATATGCTGTCCCTTTCCAATTTTTCTGGCACAGTATGTACTTAGAGATGACCCCCCCCCCCCCTCAGTTTTAGTGTCACTAAGAAAATCTTTTTCTTTTCTGGAATATGAATTCTTTCTTAGTAAGACTGATTTTACTGCATGGTAATCTAATGAATAGACTTTTTTATTGATTTCATATAACTCCAGGTGTCCAGTTCTGAGTCTGTAATGTTGTTTCCGTCACAGCTATTCTAGCCATTTTTCTTACTCTGCAAAAATCTTAATGATTAATACACACACACACACACACACACACAAATACAACCATTATATATATATAACCATTATATATATATATATATATATATATATATATATATAAATAAAACCATATATATATAACCATATATAACTATATATATATATAACTATAACTATATATATATATATATATATATATATAAATATAAATATAAATATAAATATATGAATGAGAGAGAAACCATTATGGAAACATTTTATATAATACGCTTATTTTAATTTACAGTAAAATATGTTTTGGTTTTCAACACGTGTGGTGGCCAGAATACACTATTGGTCTTGGGAAATCAATTTTCTAACCTCACTTATTAAGCTAACAATAGTTCTCTGCATGATTTATCTCAGGGAATGCATGTGTACTGCTCTTGTCATTCTCTCACATACACATACATATATAATTTTTTTTTACAAAGATAAAATGTACAAGTCAAAGAAAAAACTTGATGCAATCATCAATACAAAGTAAGCAATAAAATAAAAATGGATCACCAGACAAAACTACAATTAAACAAAAATATGTATTTAAAACAGTCTACAATTAAATTATAAAATCTTGTTTTCAAAGCATATTTGATAACTTATAGGCTTGTATCCAGTTGTGTCCATTTGCCAGAAATTCCTTCCTTCCCTGAACACTCAAAATTGCTCTGAAGGACTCAGGAAGTCCATAGCAGACTTGAGAGAAGAATGAAGGAAGTTGAGGGCTGAAAAATTCTTACTGCATTTGGGGAACTTTCTTCATGTAGTGCTGTATGTAAGCCATATAGAAGCACCCTGGTAGGGATTTTCAAAAAGCATATGCCAAAAATTAACTACTAAGCAGGCCACATTTCCTGTTTTCTACCTCATGTCAATCTCATTTTCTTCATAGAGACTTGAGTTCCAGAAACTGATTTCAGACTCAAGTGCCTAATAATGAAAGAAGCTGAACACCTTTCTGTCTTCAAGCCAGTTGTATCAAGAGCACAATCTGTAATACATATTACTATATCTGTAATACAATTTCTTTGGGTTGAAAGAGAGATGAAATCATTTAATGATGGACAGCCCCTTACCCTTGGAGATACAAAATATTCTATAGAAACCAAGATGTAAAGATATGAGTTCAGTTCTATTGGATCTATTAAAGCAAACACAGGTTACTCTGCCAAGTATCAACATTGCAAGATCTAAAGCAGATACATAAATGTGGACCTGTTATATCTCCAAGAGCCTTAGATATTCTGCTTCCAAAATTATATTCTCTACCATTTTCTGCTCTGTCCAGGTACAAAGATGAGAATTTAGATAGAAAAAAGAATTTGAAAATACATATTATATATTATCACACACACACACTTACAGAGCAAGTAACCTGGGCATAATACAGAATGAACCTAACACTGATTTTGTATGTACCACTATTCAAAAAATAATTCTAATTTCATTACCCAGAGACTTCAATAACGATTTCCAATCTATTGTTGATATCTTTATGAAGAATTGTCAAAAAAACATATATCCTATAATCTGTTTCTGCTCTATTTCCAATTCCAATCCAAATTCCTTTGCATATTACCTTTGTACAATACTGAATTAAAATTACCTTAAATTAATCTCTCAGATTAGGTAGAATTGAAATTTAGAAATCTATGAACAAAAACACATACACCAATAGTAATTTTTTGATTGGCAGTTGTGAAAGAATTTACAATGAAATGAACACTTCTTAAAAAATAAAGATTAAAATAATAACCATTACCTGTTTCTTGATTATGCGGCTACTCAAAATTTTTTCTACTACGGGACCTTCAGCATCAGGAGATTCCTTAAAATGAAACATTTCATATTAACTATTGATGTGAATAAAAGTACAGAAAGGAACAACCAAATTGTTTAGACTGGCCATCTCCCTGCTATTGCCCTCTGGAAGTGTCTAATTTGAACTCTCATCATACCCAGTCACTTTGGGGAAGGCTATATCAGATATAATATGTACTGAAGTTTGCAAATTCCAGGCTTAGAAAATGAGTCCTGCTGCCTCATCATATTTGATTTCAATATGAAGATGAATATTGTAAACTTTTTTTGGTCATATTTTAAAGAAAGAATCTCTCATTCCCAATCATCTTCTAGCAGCTGTGCCACAGCCACTCTGGCAGGGAATTCACAATTTTCTGTCACTTTCTCCTCTCTTTACAGAATATTGCTACATCTGCATGCACAGAAGTGTAAGTAATATAGTCTTACTAGGACAACTTATGTTTTTTTTACATCCCAAGATCCCTGTACATATAGCTCTACTAGTGTTTCACATATTGGGAAGAGCTATTGAGAGAGAAGGGTAGAGAAGTGAGAAAGAACGAATATACATACATACATACATAGTTACCAAATAAAGAGGTTCATGAATTGAGGGGCAGAAATTACAAGTTAAATTCTAAATCTTGGAAATATGGTTGCTTGTAATTCCTAGAAGCAATCCAGGGGAAGCTCATTTATTTCTAGAAGTTATTAAGGAGTTTGCTCTAATAAAAAGTTGCTTTTTCAAATGGAGGGAACACACCCTTAAATCATTCATAGTTTAATGAAGATGTCTTCTCATTCTGTTTTAAGTTCTCAAGGAAGTCTCTCTGGTCATCTTGCTAGACTAGATGGAGCCCCATTCTGATCCAGAAGGGACATTAGATATTTTTGTATTTACAATATTTTGTTGCCAAATGAATATGTAATGAAAAAATTATGTTAGTTTTGTAAAAAATAATTATATTTTTAATGTTGACACTAATCAAGAATCCTTGTTTTTATTTACTACTGATTTTATATTGCATCTTTTATTTATTCCAACATTCAGGAAGTCTTACAACAATTAAAAAAATACAAACAATAAAGCGTAACAAAGTCAACACTACTAAACTGAAACAATAAAATCAGTCAGTAAAATAAATAACAATTAAAGGTTTGGCATAACAGGTTTGTTTTTACTGTTTCCCTAAACACTAGGAGAGCCAAATGCACTTCCTTAGGTTCTTTTCTGAATATTCCAATAGTTTATTTATTTATTTATCTAATTTATCCCTGCCCATCTCCTCCCAGCGGGGGACTCTGGGCGGTTTACAACGATCTATTAAAAACCAAAACCATAAATACACAGAATAAAATACAGTAATAAATAATATAAATAGATGTAAAAATAAAGAATCCAAGTGGTGAAGAATCTAAAACAGTCCAAGTGTGGGAGGAGTGGTCTATAGCAACCATCCCCATGTAGATCTATTTCCCTCTCCACCCCAAGCGAGGCGGCAGAACCAGGTCTTCAGACTCCGCTGAAAGGCCAGGAGCGATGGGGCCAATCTCACCTCCGGGGGCAGCATGTTCCACAGGGTGGGAGCTACTGCTGAGAAGGCCCGCTTCCTGGACACCGCCAGATGAAATTCTCTTACAGACGGGGTCCTCAGCATGCCCTCTCTGCACGATCGGGTGGGACGGGTTGATGTAATGGGGAAGAGGCGGTCCCTTAGGTAACCTGGCCCCATGTCATGCAGGGCTTTAAAGGTAATAACCAACACCTTGAATTGGACCCGGAAGCAAACTGGTACCCAATGCAGCTCACGCAGCAGTGGTGTTACATATGCCCTTCTAGGGGCACCAAAAACAGCTCGTGCAGCTGCATTCTGGACCAGCTGGCGCTTCCGGATACTTTTCAAGGGTAGCCCCATGTAGAACGCATTGCAATAGTCTATATGAGAGATAACAAGGGTATGAGTGACTGTTCGAAGGGCCTCCTGGTCCAGGAAGGGGCATAACTGGTGCACAGCACGTAGTTGCACAAAGGCTCTCCTGGCCACGGCTGCCACCTGCTCTTTGAGCAGGAGCCGTGAGTCCAGGAGGACCCCCAAGTTACGCACCGGGTCTGTCTGGTGCAGTGCAACCCCATCCAGAACCAGAGATGTTAATGTCCCAGATACAGAAGAACCATTAACCCACAGCCACTCGGTCTTACCAGGGTTCAGTTGAAGCCTGTTGTTCCCCATCCAGGCCCCCACAGCCCCCAGACACTTGGAGAGGGTAGTCATGGCATCACTTACTTCACCCGGGATGGAGATATACAATTGAGTATTATCAGCATACTGATGATACCTCATCCCATGGTGATGGATGATCTCACCCAGCAGTTTCATGTAGATGTTAAAAAGGAGAGGGGAGAGTACTGATCCCTGTGGCACCCCACAAAGAAGGGGCCGTGGGGCCAATCTCTCTTCCCCTATCAACACCGACTGGGATAGGCCCTGGAGGAGGGAGGTGAACCAGCGTAAGACTACGCCACCCACCCCCAACTCCCTGAGACGCCACAAAAGGATACCATGGTCGATGGTATCGAAGGCCGCTGAGAGATCAAGGAGAGCAAGGATGGATGCACTGCCTCCATCCCGCTCCCGCCAGAGATCATCCATAAGTGCGACCAATGCCATTTCTGTCCCATAACCGGGCCTGAAACCTGACTGAAAGGGGTCTAGATAATCCATTTCCTCCAGGACCCTCTGGAGCTGCAAAGCCACCACTTTCTCAACCACCTTCCCCAAAAAGGGGAGGTGGCAGACTGGACGATAATTGTCCAGAACAGTAGGGTCCAGCGATGGCTTCTTGAGGAGGGGTGTACCAGTGCCTCTTTAAATGTCGCCGGAAACACCCCCTCTCCCAAGGATGTATTAACCATCGCATGGACCCAACCACGTGTCACCTCCCGGCCTGCTTTTACTAGCCAGGAGGGGCATGGGTCTAGATGGCATGTGGTGGCATTTACTGTCTGTAGGATCCTGTCCACTTCCTCAGGTCCAACAGGATCAAACTGCTCCCAGATAACTGGGTAAGCCCATTCCCCTGGTATCTCTCCAGACCACGCCTCATGCCTGGAGTCCAACTTGGAGCGGATCTAAGCGATTTTGTCTTGCAGATGCTCAGCAAATTCCTCTGCACGGCCCTGTAGGTGGGTCACTGAACCCACATTCCCAAAAGGGACTGAATGATCTTAAACAGGGCCGTTGGGCGGCATTCTGCGGATGCAATAAGAGCTGAGAAATATTGACGTTTCGCCGCTTTTATCGCCATGAGGTAGGCCTTAATAGCAGCTTTTACCTGTGTTTGGTCAAATTCAGTCTTTGTCTTCCTCCAGCAGCACTCTAGCCGTCTCTTAACCCTCTTCAGAACCCTCAACTCCTCCGTAAACCACGGGGAGTGCTGGGTTCGATGGGACAAGAGAGGCCACACAGGGACAAGGCCACCCCGGCAGCCTCCCTATTCCAGGCTGCAGCTAGGGCCTCCGCTGGACCATGCAGCAGATCACCGGGTATAACCCCCAGCTCCCTCTGAAACCCTATCGGGTCCATCAGTCGCTGGGGGCACACCAATCAAATGGGTCCTGCCTCCCTGCGGAGGGGGGTGGCATAAGAGAATCTCAGGGCCACCAGGGTATGGTCTGATCATGACAATGGGGACAGATCTAACTCTCCCCTCAGATCACATTGCCACTGCTCTGACAAGAAAACCAAGTCTGGGGTGTGACCACTGTCTCGAGTCGGGCCCCGAATTATCTGGGACAGGCCCATGGCTGCCATGGTAGCCATGAACTCCCAAGCTGCCTCTGAGGCATGCCCCAAGGATGGCAGGTTGAAGTCCCACAGAACCATAAGCCGGGGGAACTCCACCGCCAGCCCCAAGACGGCCTTGAGCAGCTCAGGCAGGGAGGTTACCACGCAGCAGGGAGGTTGGTACAGCAGCAACACTCCCAACTGTTCTCGGAACCCAACTTGAAGAACAGGGTCTCACAGCCAGCCACTTGTGGAGCAGGGCCCCTGAAGGCCACAAGAGACTTTCGGATGACAACAGCCACCCCTCCTCCCCTGCCCTGGGATCTCGGCTGATGCCATACCGTAAACCCAGCTGGGTACATTTCCGAAAGGGGCACCCCCCCTTCGGCGCCCAGCCAGGTCTCGGTAATACATGCCAGGTCTGCCCCCTCCTCAGTGATCAAGTCACATATGAGGGGGGCCTTGTTATTAACTGACCTGGCATTAAAAAGCAGCAGCCGGAAACCAGGGTCCCATTGGATCTGCTGACCAGGGCCTGGGTCTGAGCGCAGAGGGCTGGAACACGCCACCGGTAGTTGAGCTTCTAGCAGCAGGGACATCTTCAGAAGGGATTCTTCTGCAGTCTTGAGTAACAGGGCAGGAGTACTGTGGGTGGGGCAGTCCTGCAAATAATCAGGTCCTAAGCCAGTGCCTTAAATTCTGTCTAGCAGACAACTGGTAGCCAGCTGAGTGTTCCAAATGCAATTTCCAGAAACTTCTCAAGGATAGTTTCAATCTTACAACAATAATGATTCCCTCATTTACTTATCCTCTGTTGCAAATATTTGACACAGCACCATAAAAGATTTAAGAAAGATTTTAAAAATAATTACTGAGCAAATACTTCAGTATGCATACTTTCACAAATGGTTTCCCAAGTAAGTTACATGAAGTATTTTTTTAAAAAAGGTTGTAATAGTAGCCATTTCACATTATCACCCTTCATTTTATTCAACTCATTTTATCCATCATTTACACTACATAAAAAATCAAGCATATCCCACTGCTTACTAAAAGACAGTAATTTCATAAAGGGGTTCTTATAGTACCTGACAGCAGGAGACAAGCTTGAGTGGTTTATTAAGTCACAGAAGCCAGACCACTGAATTCACAGAGGTAAATTCTGTCTCCTTGGAGCCTAGTTTTAAGCTTTTCAACACAGACCATTGATTTCACTAAATTGTGTTAAATTACATATTGTAGGCATGTAAAGAAAACGGGAATGAACACAGCCTTTAAGAATCTAAATAATTAATTTATTTTGGCATGTTGAGCCAAACTGAGATGGAAATCCCTTGGAAGGAGAGCAACACTAAAATATTGTACAGAATTTTTAGTTTATCCCTCAGTTTGAAGAGCATAAATATGAACAGACCTGTTGCTCAGACTGAGAGTTATTTGAAGGGGAGTTTCTTCCAGCACCATCTGCATCATCAACTTCTTCATCAGAAATCTTGAACTCCAAGTCTTCTGTATAACGCTTTCTTTTAACCTGTCTGCTAGAACGCCTCTTCTGAAAAAATAAAGAAATATGTATGGTTCTACTTTATTATTTACCAGTAATAACTATTTGTTTCTAATCCCATAAATTTGTTATTTAATACAGAATAGTTTTCCCCACTCAGTTCGTTGGGCTGATGTTCAAGTTCAGATATCACTGTTGGGGAATCATA
Source organism: Candoia aspera (assembly GCF_035149785.1). NCBI lineage: Eukaryota > Metazoa > Chordata > Lepidosauria > Squamata > Candoiidae > Candoia > Candoia aspera. The sequence continues at coordinate 172,465,956 of NC_086155.1, read as the reverse complement.
TGGAAATGTGAATGATGCAATACCACAGTAACCAGGTTCATTTGGGATAGAGCTATAATATTTGCTCCTCCATTTGTTTACTGCCTTTATATTTCACCTTTCTGCCAAAAATGGAGCACATTACTAACTTTCATAAGAATAAAAGGATACTCAGAATTTCAATTATAAAAACCCCTTGTTGGTGAAATTTGGGAAACCATATGTTGGCTTAAAACACAGGCTTCAGATCAGAGATCCTAACTTGTATAGAATAGCATGAGCATACCTGAGGTGAAATTGAGCTTTGGTTGTGCTTGTGGCATACTGGCCAAAATGTTTCAAAATTGATTGGCACTGCGTCCTTACTATTAGCAAGTCGCAAGTCCAAGAGGAACTCCAAATTATGCACCAGGTCCATCTGGGGTAGTGCAACTCCATCCAAGACCAAAGATGGCAATTCTCCATGAACCAAAGAGCCCCAAACCATCCTGCTTCTGCCAGAGATTATCAAAAAGCACAACCAATGCGTTTCTGTCCCATAGCCAGGCCTGAACCCTGACTGAAAAGGGTCCAAATAATCCGTTTCATCCAGGAATCTCTGGAGCTGCAGAGTAACCACCTTCTCAACAACCTTCCCCAAAAAGGGACAATTGGAGACAGGATGGAAATTATCCAACAGGGTGGAATCTAGTGATAGCCTCTTAAGAAGAGGGTGGACCACAGCCTCCTTAAAAGGTATCATCTAGAATGCACAGAAATTCATAGGTTAGTAGTAATTGCATAGTACATTCTCCTGAATAGTGATAATGAAAGAAAAAGGGTCCAGTTTTTAATATATGGATTAAGCATAAGTCTATTCACAAAATATACATTAACATAAGAAGTGACAATAAGCAAAATTCAGGAAATGTAGTAATTTTATGTCAGGCAGGTTATATGCAAACCAGATTTTTTGCTCTTCAGCAGCCTGTTGAGAAATGCATGATGGTGAGAAAGAAATTTTCCTCTAAGCTTGTTGATTTATTTTTAAAAATTATAAAGTGTATAGTTTGAATTATGCAACATTTCCTGTCAGTTGTTTGCTTGATGCAATAAGAGCAGTACATCATGGAAGTAATGTTAAGTGTGAGAATAAATGAAATTCTTAGCAAATGGTTCAATACTGAGCAGGCAGTAAGACAAATGTGTGTGATGTCCCCTTGGTTGCTTAATGTATTTACTAATTAAATATATAAGGAATATTTGTGGTGGTGTTAGAAGTGGAGACATCAATGTGCATATACTTTTGTATGCTGACAATACCATGTTGTGGGCTGAGAACCCAAAAAATTGAAGCAAATGCTAGACTGTATGATGCAACGTGGAATATGGATCTGGAAATAAATATATTGAAGACCTAAATAGCAGTGCCTGAGAGCGGAAATGGTGTGAATGAATCGAAGTTATAGATAAAGGCAGAAAAATAAAGCAAGTAGATTAATTTGTGCAGCTTGGCAGAATGTTTACTTGAGATGGGAAAATGGTTGGAGAATTTTTAAGATGTGCAAATGTTGCTAGAATGGTAGTGAGTAGTATGTGATCTGTTGTGAAGAATGAATAACTTGTTTGTATGTAAGTGTGTGCTTCTGCCCACTTTTTTTAAGTGGAATCGAGAGTTGAGTATACTGGAAGGAACATAAAACTTGCATGCAGAAGGAATGGGGTACTTAAGAAGTATTTTGTGGTAAAACAAGGTTAAGAATGAATAGGTGCTGAATGAATGTGGAATGAATACAAAACTGAATGACCATACAAAAGAAGTATGTTTAGGTGGTTTGGTCATATAAAAAGAATAAAAGAGGGTCAAATTCCAAAACAAATATATGAAGAAAGAGTGAAAAAGTCATAGTTGGATAGAGCTGATGAGATCCTCAAAAAAGAAAGAGGTTGGAAAAATGAACAAAAGATGGTATAGGGATATGATGGAACCAAGAATAGTTCGCAATAATAGATAGGTATAAAGAGGTAGAAGAAATTGCACTGCTAAAAACTATATTTAGATTTCCTTTCCTTTTCTCCTCCAAATCCATTTTTTCATTAGTTGTTACTCTTTTTCTACATTTTGTATAACACTCCAAAAGGGAATAGCTGATGGGTATGTACAGAGGTATATATGTAAATAAAACTGAATACAACTAAAGATGTAATTTAAAAATACATAAATATGAAGAATAGACAGCATCGGATCAAACCCTATCAGCAACAAAACCAATTTACATTCTACAACCTGCCTGAATACAAAAAATACAATCAGGAGCTAGACTGTCACTTTTTCAGGAGTTGCAAGTCTTGATAACCTTTGTTATAAAACCATTTGATTTTGAATTATAGTATAGTACCTTACTGTGATTTCTTAACTGCAATCATAATGTGTTGCTGCCCAACAAGAACCATAAGGTTGCAAGCTTACAAACCCGATTGTTTGGGATCAAGAAAGTAAAATCCAAAGTTCAAAAGAAAAGATTCTCTAGTTTTCCATTCATATGATAAGGCTGAATAAATAGACTGCATTGGCATGCTAATCATTCATAGTATACCAAGATAAGCCAGGAATTCTGGCTTTTATTTTGAGTACCTGAAGCTCTGGCTGTATTAGCTGCAATGATTTACTAATAAGAAGAATAGTAAGAATGAAACATGAAAGCCAGTTTGGTGTAGTGGTTAAGGCATCAGGCTAGAAACTGGGAGTGAGTTCTACTCCTGCCTTGGGCACGAAACCAAGTGACCTTGGGCCAGTAACTTTCTCTCAGCCCTAGGAAGCAAGCAATGGCAAATCACTTCTGAAAAACCTTGCCAAGAAACTGCAGGGACTTGTCCAGGCAGTTGCCAGAAGTCAACACTGACTCGAAGGAATGAAAAACAAAAAACAAAAAACAAAACAATCCTTTGGGCATATATCTACACTATTTCTTTCCCATCTCCTATTCCACCAGGGCTTCAGTTTCTATTTTGTATTAACTGCAGTTTACCATAATGTTCCAAACCTAATCTGTGATTAAACTTAACTACAGTGAGCTGAAACAAGCCATCATCATAATTGGGCTTGCTTCAATAACTTATTCATGATAGAGCAATGCACAGTTCAGATAAAATGAAGCATGATTAACCTGACAGCAAATGAAAATTTCCAAATTTCTCCTCAGCGCCAGTCTAAAAAAAAAGGGATGTGCTTATTCTTGTAAAACTAAATCATAGATTAACATTATATCTGAATGAGGCCATTGTGCTCAATAATAAGGTATGAACAAATGACCAATGGTAGTACCTGAACTCCTGCATCATCTTCCTCTTCAGGATGTGGCGATCCTAGTGGCGTTTTTTCCACATCTGAGTTTTCAGAACCTTCCTTTCCCTTGTTGACCTTTTTCTTCACTGCACTAGATTCTGATTCTGGTTTCTTGTTACTGAAATAGAAACACCTTTCATCAGAGCTGCATATACAAATCTTTTCCTATTTGAAATGGAGTAAATTTCCAGTAATTTTACTATAGCTGTTTCAATTTCTTCAACCTAACTTTTAAAAAATATATTGAATAAATGCTACTATTAGACCCATTTTAATTGCAATATGCATCTAACCAACATAAATAAGAAAATGTCGATGTTCATATGGTATACATAATAAAACTGAAATTGAGAAAAATAATCGAAGGGCAGATCTCGACACGTTTATCTTAAGCAGCATACGCATACATGTACACTGACCCTGTATTGCATTCCTTTAGAATTCTCTTTTCTAAAGTGGGTATCCTGCTACTGAATATAGCAGTATTAAAATGGGACAAGGATAGAGTTGATGAACCTACACAAAAAGTAAAACCTGGCCTCTAATAAATAAAATCCTGGTTCTTTCAAGACCATGGAAGTAGAATGTTGAGCATTCATAATTCCTCCATCTTGCCAGGGAATAATGACATTAAACATATGGGAATATTAATCTGTTGAGGTTTGTTAATATCCTGTTAATATTCAGGATATAAACTGCAAGTTTTACTTCCATGTGGGAATTCTGAATAATATTCACATAATAAAAGATGAAGCAAAAATCAGTCTAGTAAATTTGAATGTAAGGTGTGTATACCGTGTAAACAGAAAATCGTGAATGTTCAAGTGAATTCCTCTAATAACTTTTGCAAAATAAATATGCATGTAAACACACACATTTCCACAGAATATAACTACAATTCTATCAGATACATTAAAAGAACAAATCACATATTCAGTTCTGTCACCTATACAAATGATCTCAAGTTCCCAGAAACTGTACGTGTGCTTTTGTCAAATGTATTCATGATATTCAGATTCCAAGGAGGAAGAAAAGTAAGGCAGGAAGGATTGGATAATCTACTGAGTTAAATGTTTTCACTTGATATTTTGTTTAAATCGTATGAATGGGTTTCTAAATGAGCTGATCTAAAATTATCAAAATAATTCCATTATTTTTACATAGTAGTGAACAGCAAAGAATAAAAATCTTCATATTCTAAAATTTCAATTTATAAACACATATTTAATTTTCAGAAAGCTCTAAAAAACCTGACAATACCAAACATGTTTGATATGCTTTAAGAGTCTGAAGACAATCATTTTTGAAAATGAATCTTCACAACTGTTCTGTTTCCAACCATTCTAGTATGTATACTAACATGGACAGTAGCCTCCCCTACTATGAGGCTCCATTTCCAGCATTTATTTCCGCTCTAACTGCCACAAATTATACAATGCTACAGCTGAATGCTGGGCCCCTTTCCTTTCATCTGCACGCCAAGAGCAATCAGATTACCCTGGTAACCAGTGGTCACATGACCAGCACCTGCTCTTTTGGCTGGATGCCACTGACTAAAGCCATCTGCTTCCCTCAATCAGCTTTCAAACATTTTCAACACCTGCGCTGCAGCATTTTGTGGTTTCTTTTATCAAATCAGTGGAAAACTGCTTCCCAAACTTTACATATTTCTGAAATTCGTTTAAATCAAAGGTAAGCCTGTCATGGTTGAACTGTTGCCAGATAAAGCAAGTTGACAGGTTACTACTTTTTACTGATGACCTCTATAAATCGGAGCATATAGTTTAGTTTAATAATGGTTAGCATACCTTTTGTGCACTACTGCTTATAAATAGCTAGCTACACATACTGAAGAATTCTTTAGGGCAGGTTTCATAAACTGTCAATATCCTGAAAGGCTAAAAAGTGGTAGCATGCTTTGTATTCTCTATTGTTTAAGACACAGAGAAAATTCAAGTACTTACAAAGCAAGAGGTTTCATTATGAATTGAATAAAATTGGGTGCAGGACCAACTGTGCTTTTTTACTAGAATCATCCACACCCATCACCTAGAGCCAGGGAATGATATGATAAAACAAGACACACTTAAGAAACAGGGTGGTTCAAAGCACATGGTCACTTCAGGACTTTGTTTTCACTCTCACAACTGAGCTCAGTGCTCTTCTACATAGTTGTTGTCCCACTATACTTCATTTCAGAAGAACAACTTTCTGGTCAGGGTTAAGAGACTTGTTGCTATTCATGACAATTTTAGGAATCTGCAATCCTTTGCTGATCTACTGCAAATTATCCAAAAGCTACCTATAGATGCTGACTTATTTTCTGCTGAAGTAGATAGGTGGACAGATAAGATATTCCAACTTCACAGGATTTCTTGAACTAAAATATATGCAATAACCTGTAAATAAGTCTTTTAGGCACTTAGATCCCACCAATACTCAAGCTATGGCAAATACAGCATTGATTGTTCAGAACACCAAATAAGCATAGTAGCAAAATGAAGCTAGGGGAAAAGAACAATAGAAAGAGATACAACAGCCTTCCCCAAGCTGAACACACTGCAGAAGGTTAGATTTCAACTCCCAGAATTCCCTAGCCAGCATGGTCACTACTAAGACATCTGAGAATTAAATCCATACAACTGGAGGAACTTCAGGTTAGGAAGCTGAAATACAAGACATAAAATACTGTTTGGCAGTAATCGTAAAAAAATGTAAGAAATACAAATGCAATCATTAAAAATACACAATTGAAACATACAACAGGGCTAAAAGTCATTATTACTATTAATCCCATATCAGTCGTACAAGTTTTCAGAAAGCTGACAAGTGCCTATATCATTATCACTATCATTAATTAAAGCAAATCAACCTCTCTTCTCTTTCTTACTGTGTGGAAAGTCAGTCTTACAACTGCCTGAAAAGAGCTGGAATGCCTTTGGGGATGTGAGGTGGCCACTATTTGGGAATACAAAATGGTGAATCTCAAGTTCTGCCATCAAACAGACATTGTGAAGCACTGCAAGGGGGAGGCATAGACACACCTCCACATAAGCAGAGGAACAAATGCCTAATCAAGGAATGGCTGTACCTAGAGTCTGGGCAGAGGTTCTTATCCCCTTGATAAAGGGATAAGTAGCCAATAGCATTGGATTTTAAATTTAAATGGGGAGGAACATGCAAGACATAACTTGTAAGTTGTGAGGAAAAAGAGAACAAGATTTAGATTTTACAGAAGTCTTAGCTAATGTAATTCTAGTTTCAAAAATTAGTAAAATTGACATAATCATCCACATAAGTCTCAGAAAAAAGGAGGAACTGAACATAACTGTGAATAGAATAATCCTAGAAAAAACAGTAAATAAATGAAGTATCCATGTAATTTCTCAATTCATTAGAAATCAATAGGCTATGTTCCCAACAAATTAAAAAGATGGCATCTATAGTATACTTAAGAAATATAAGTAAAAACAATAGTTTATTAAAAAGAATATGGCTACAAGTATAAAATCCAAGATAATTATGAGTAATGACTCAAACTTTATTTCCAGTTCTACCATCTGGTACTTGATTAGTTTAAGAATGCTGATATGACCATTTTTATAAGCTAATATTTAATAAAATATTAAATAATGTTGTATCGTATCAAAAGTACTAATGTTCTAGGGCCAGATCTTTTGAAGGTTTAAAAATATCAATTTTCCAATCTGCCATATACAGAATATTTATGGAAACCATTACTAATATGTTACGTTCTTTGGGACATTTAAGGAATGAGTGGCAGAAAAAAGATGCTGAGATATCATTAGAAGTCAATTTAATAATTAAAGTAATATTTTAGTTAAAACAAAACAAAACCACACACAAAAGCAAATGTTCCAACGTTTGTCTGGAGTTACCACTTTCTTTTACTGTTCTACTGCACTGCCATGTAAGCAGTTTCACTTGGTCAAAATCCTAACCTAAGTCCCACTCGACCTACACTTTGACTGCTCATCAAGGTCCAATCTTGTCCTTTCACTACCATGTAACATGTAAGATTTCACATCTGACACAACATTATCATCACAGGCTCCAGGCATATATAAAAACTAAAAACTCCTTAGAAAAAGCAGAAAGCTGTACAAAGTCCCTGATCTTGTAAGAGGCCCCAAAGTGCCCCCATTTTCCATGAAGCCCTCACTGCACTTTTCAATAATCCGTTCAATGTTAGCACAGATCCCGCTTAACCTACTCAGTTTTCCTTCTTAATGTCATGATTTGCCACTGATAGAGGCAAACTTAATGGGAGCATCAGGCCACCCTAAGAATGCTTGCCTGGCTGCTAGAGAATTGTATTCTCTACAAGAAACAAGATGAGGGGGAATTTGAGCTATGTGTATAAAGTACCAAACTTCTCAGAGCCCTTGTTACGTTGACAGTTCCCATATTGTTATTTGTTCTGCCACTGGTCATGAATAAATATACACTAGATTAAAACTTAATACAGAGGCTAAACATAGTACTCTTTACTACTTTAGACTTGACCACAAAATATTAGCCTAACAAAATGAGGTTTAATGTCAAAGTTTTATACCAATTGATGTTCAAAATCAGAATTTTTGGAAACCTTGAATTCCATAATTTTTACTAGCCATCAACAATAAATTTCAATAGAAGCTTGATAACTTAACCTGGTATATAGGTTTTCAAACTTTGTAGATCTATGATCCCTTAAAATGAAATACTAACTTGCATAACTGCCCTTCCCAGTCATGACTTCCTAACCCTTAGCCATGGAAACCAGGTGGGTCAGTCTCTCTCAGTCCAACCACCCATCTGACAGGGTTGCTGTGGGGATAATAGGAGGAGGGAGCATTGTGTAGGCTGCCTTGAGTTGTACAATATAAAGGTGGGATATAAATCCAATAAATGGATGGTTTTATATGATGCATTCAACCTATTGTAGATTAAAAGTAGCATTTTTATTATGCTTTGAATACTTTAAACATCAGGAGGGGACAAGATAAATGATAGAGTACTCTGGAGATAATTTAATATATTATGCACGAGCTAAATTTTTAGACAGTCATTAAGATGCCCTGTACATCAGTAAAAAATTACATTTCCTGCCTATGACAGAATGTTAAAAATATTTTCATTAAATGAATTTAGTGAAAATTGTCCCACTTATAATGTGGAATTTCAACAGAAGACTTGAGTGACCCTTTGTAGCATGAATCCAAGTGATACAGAGGAACCAAAGTTGATTTGTGTCACTTTCTTTAATTCTTCCATCCTAACAAATTACAGTATCCGTAATCATGACTGATTATTTATTTATTTATTTATTTATATTTCGAATTTCCATCACTGCCCATCTGCCCCAAAGAAGGGGACTCTGGGCGGTTTACAATCAAAATTAAAACACATACTTACAATATAAGTACTGTATAAAAATAGAATAGAATAATTTATATTTAATGTTCAATGTATTTGCATCTACTTCTCAACAAAAGACAATAAATATCAAATCATCAGAACCTGGGTCAAATGAAAAACGGAAGAGTATGTTATATTGAAATGATACAATAAAGGATCATGTATAGAAACTGAGGTTAAATTTTACATGAAAAAGCATAGTTATAAAGCCAAATTACTTCAGCCCTCTTAACATATGGCTCAGTTGCAGAGAAGCCATTTTTTTTTCTATATATCAGTTAAGGAATGAAGGTTCAATCAATCAATCAATCAATCAATCAAAATATGCAAGAACCTTTTGAGAGTAGCAAATATTCTCAGATTTTAATCATCTTCCCCACATCCCTCAGATTTTAAGTGATTGAAAATATTTGAAAATCTCACAAAAGAACTGAAATCTTGCAAAATTTCAGCATTCTTACCTGAAATCCTGTAAGTTCCCACCAAAGAACACTAAAGCCTCACAAAACTGGGTGATCTTGTGAGAATTTTGTTTTCTCTCTCTCTCTACACACACACACATACATTCTTTCTCTCTGTCTCTCTCTCCAGATGCCTTTCATGGGTATTGGGTGCATTGGTACAGCAGGCACTGTGTTGTTAATCCATACTACAGATTATGGTATGTTTAGGAAAAGTAACAATGATATAAGTATACTACAAAGGTATATAGCTTTATCTGCTCAACGGCTGCTCCAGACTATGTACAAGATGTCAAGAGTAACTCTTCAAAAACGACCAAAGTATTTCAGGAATTTTAAGTTTGCAGATGAACAAGACACTTATTCTGACTCCCCAAAGAAGCACTAGCGAGAGCCCATGATGTGCTACATTGTTTAGAGTGGTTTGGTGCACGTGTTTTGTTTTATACTATGTTTTGTATTTATTTTACCTGCTGTAAGCCACCCAGTATGGCTAAAGAGAAGAAATAATTTTTAAAAAAATACAAAACAAGGGATCCAATTTCACTCCCCCCGCTCTGGAGGAACTGTTAGGACTACAGAAGAGAAGCTGATGATCACAAGTGGCCCTTAGGCTTGACTTTTTGCATCTTTGGTATATGGACAATATCAGTTTCTTGTGCTGCACAAACAGAATCTTTGTAGTTATTTAATTATCTGATGAAGAGGTACAGCTGCAGTACTGTATTTTCAGGTATCCTCTTTTATTTGCTTCCTCTACAAGCCTATAATTATATGGAAGCATATTGTGTGTAAAAGGTCTCCTCTTTGTAAAGATAATTTTTACAACACAAATAAAATCCTGAGTAGAAATGTTTTGTAAAATCTACCCAGAATTTTCTTTATATAAATGCTGCGTTAACACTCCTCACATAGATCAAAATCCACCTCCATCTACAAGAATATTTTGAACTGGAAGGCTGGAATTGCATTTATTTGTCATATATAGCCAGTTTGATCTAGTGGTTAAGGTGCTAGGCTAGAAACCAGGAGTCTGTGAGTTCTAGTCCCACCATAGGCATGAAAGCCGCTGGGTGACCTTGGGCCAATCACTCCCTCTTAGCCCAAATTACCTCACAGGGTTCCTGTTGTGGGAAACACAGGAGGAAGAAGGAGTATGTGGTATGTTCCCGCCTTGAGATATTTATAAAAATAATAAAGGTGGGATAAAAATTAAATAAATAGAATATGAAACCTCCTGGTTCTGCCTCTACTACCGAGAATTACATATTACATGTTTTCTTCATCTCCCATCCTATAAACCTCTTCCATTTCAAAGTTAGCAACAAATTGTGATTAGCCTTCCCAAGCAATTCAGGTTTTTCTTCCCTTTCCTTTTAAAATTGTGTGCACATCTATAGCTTCTGAGGGCCAGCTGTCCTCTTTTCTCTCAGAATACTAGTCCTCATTCTGGGCTGTTAACTACAGACTTATCTGGATAAATACCTGCATGTCTCAATATACTTAACCAATGCAAAATGTTCTATGCTGTAATATACATTTGGAAAGCCATATATGATTGTTCCCTCTCCTTCATATTTAATTCAGAAATACTTTAAGTCAGCCAACTAAATTGTCAAAACATTGGGAAGTAGTAAATAAATGAATATATATATATATATATCAGCATAATAATCTAGTTTCAGTAGCGTTAGGCCCAGCCCTATTAGATGCGGTCCCTGGGACTTTAAGTTTTGCAACCATTTGGTTATTGTTCACAAGCTATTTTCTCATGGAGGTGGAGTTTCCTTTAGTTCCTTCTTTTCTTTTTCTATTAAAGCTACATTAATAAACAGCCACACTGCCAACTTTTTATATCAGCTATATTTTAAACATTTTACTAAAACTAGACAGCAAGAACTTAATCCAACAACACTTCTTAGATGTAGTTCTTAATGTGAAAATTAAGATACAGTACTGCTATTTTATAGATTAAACGAGGGATGTACAAGTTTTCCAGGACAAGAACTGTATGTGGTTCATTTATTTATTAGCTAGATTTATATTTCACCTTTTCTTCAGGAGCTCAAGGTGGTGTTCATGGCACTCCCATTTTTTTTCCAAAGAACAAGATAGGTTGCTCTGAGAAAGAATGACTGACCCAAAGAAAGAGCTCCCATGGCTGTGAGTCTCCCTAGTCCTAATCCAATGTCTTAATTTCTATATCATGCAAGTGGTGTGCCAGGATCTGTCAGCCTTACCAGATGAACAAGACAGGAAACATGACCAGATGAGCTAATTCTACTTTATTGTAAGGCTACATTAACAGAATCTTGCTACATAAACAGAATCTGAAAGCACAATTCTCCCTGTCTCCTTTACACCCCAAGAAATTAGGGAGGGTCTCTTCTGAGCCTCTTGCCCCACCCACTATCCAGCTGCAGACTATGCTGTCTCTTATCTGACCATTCCCTAGGCAGTGTCTCTGGGCTCAGTCTCCAAAGGTCATTCCCACATACCATTACAGGATCATAACTGGAGGCAGTGTAGCAACTGAATTTGACTGAAGTAGTTAAATACAATGAATATGATTATTCCCCCTGTATTTAATAATTTCTCCTTTGTATCACTTTAAAATTGCAGTTTAGTGGCAACTTTTGATAATACAATTGTTTCCAAGGCTTTGTGCAACCTTAAGTTTATTACTATGTGCAACTATAGATTAAATAATATACAATCTAAATATTATTGAGTGCTTAGTGCTTCACATAAATTATTTTCCTATAATATTTTTAACAACTGCAGTATTATATATTTAGCATTTTCCTCATATGGCAGATGGGAAATTGAGGCAATGAGAGGGTGGAGTTACAAAATAGAAGCTCCTTGATTTGTAATTTAACCTCTCTGTAATGATAAATAAATCTATATTCCATTATCTTAGCAAACAAGAATTTCTGTTTTAATGTATTTATGAAATTAAGACCTCATCTGGTGTCTTTATTATTTTATTTATGAATTAACTCATTAAATTATAAACTATTTTATCATTATTTCTAACCTACATAACTGCCTTTCAGATGACCAAATGCAACCTCATCACTGAAATACAGTTAAAAAATGCAACAGTCATAGCACATACTGCATTTCCTATGCCACAAAAATTGCAATACAACTTGGAAGTTCTGCTTTGTGCTATTTTACCTAGAAGAAAAGGGAGAGCATACAAGCCTTGGCTAGCTACAAGAGAAATACAGCCGTGCACAATGGTAGCTGTGGCTCTGTGTTTCTCATGGTACTGAGTAGCACCCTGGGTCATTGTTTACCCCAGTTACTGTCATCTATTACCTGTGTGCCTGACTTTAGAGCTGGAAAGTTCAGATGATTGATTTCATAATACAGTGAAGATGGTTCTGCATATCCATAGCTGAAGTAGACCAGATACTTGTTATCTGTGATAAACAGTGCTATATATCTGTGAGTTTTACTGCATGATTAATAGTAGTAGCAATCGTAATTTTATTTAGTGTGCACCTACAACTAAATGCAGTACAGGTAAATAAAAATATACAATATAAACCAATATCATCAATAGATCAATGTAGTAATATAAGATTCTTAATACAAGTTCTGATACGTCTGCCATTTGTCTATATACAGAGATATGCAGCCAATACAGCCAACCTCATACACCCCATCTCCATCCCCTGCCCACCAGTGCCACAAAGATACCCAACAGAATTATTTTGGCTGACTGATTCTGGAAGATACAGGCTGCAGCAAGATAAAACTGGCTGCTTTGGAAGCAGGTGCCAACCTATTCTATCAGCAAATAAGGAAGAAGTGCTCAGGATATCAAGGCAGCCAAGAACAACCTTATTTTCCTGGCATGCAATAAAGCCCATGGTCCTACACTGTACTTGTGCCCTAAAAAGGAAGAATAAAAATCAGCTTCTTGTCTTCTGGTGAGCCAACAAGAGAATAGAATTGACTGCAATACTTTTCTCTGGCTAGATCAAGAAATGCTTTCTGCATGAGGTGCAGATATATCTCACCTCCAAGAAGCTGGTCTTCAGAATACTCCTGCTACAACTCCTCGGCCATCCTGCAGCCCCTTAGTTTGCTCACCTGAACCTGGAGATTGCCATCTCACTGCCCAACATCACCTCCCTGATCCAACTGATGGAGCAAGGTCTCATATTAATTTATAAATCATACTACAGTCACTGCACTTTTAGGACAATGCTTCTTTCTGTATCAGTCAGTCTAGAGGAACTCTAGCATCATAAAATGCACTGAGAATGTTGTAGCACCCATGTTTCACACATGGAACTCAGAGCTCATAAAGGAAGAAGTGGAGATCACCCAGGCAGCTCCTAAGAGCAATGAAGAAGATGGGAAAGAGGAAAGTCATTTACCTCCGTAGTGCTCTCTGAGATCCTATAAGTGGGGATTACCTTGGCAGACAAATTAATGAATGGGATTCTTTAATGTGCCACAATATCAAGCTCAAAAGACAATCGAAGGTTACTTTGCAACCTTGTAAGGACATCCACTGGATTCTACAGTGCAAGATCAGGAAAAGCACTATCACCAGCCACTTTGCAAATGTAGCTACATCTGCCACAGCTATGAGCTACTCAGAAAAGAATACCAGCACTTTCTATAACTTTGAAGAAGAGGTGGATGATTTCCTCCTTATTTTCATTTTTGCCACTGAAAGGCAGATTGGGAACTGCTTCTTCTGTCTTTATTTTTAATTTGGTCATTGCAAGCCAGAGACACAATACTCCGAATGTTCAAAAACATGTATTTTCTTTTCTGTTTATTTATTCTTTATTCTCAATAAAACAGAATGTGTCCTAACAGTCAGAAATCACGCTGAGATGAGGAGTAGGTCTCTAGTGTTTGTTACTGCTACATTAAACAGAATCCTAACAAACTGAAGAAGCGTGGGAAAAACCCAGACAGATAAACCTCGAAAGTTAAGGCGGGTCTGATCTGTGTCTCTTTGAATGGCTGCTTAATTCCTCAGTACTACACATGCATTTTCCCCCCTGGATAGAGGCCCCCTCCTGCTCGCCATCAGTACTCATGACAGAATGGGAGGTAAGATGATTTCCCCCTTTTTTGCTTGTTTTTTAGGGCTCTGGAACCTAGCCTTCCAATTTCCTTAGGTTCAAGGTCTCAGACTTTTATTTTCCACGGTTATTCATTGGAACATAACACCTACAAATAACAAGACCCACCTGGTTAGCATTACTGATAGCTATTAAATTCCCACTAAACCTCAAAGAAAACAAAGAGAAAGCCACCACAGCACTATTTTACTATAAATTATATTTCAGTGACAAAACTTGAATAGTACAGTGTGCTCTCACATCCCCTCTTCCAGAAAAAAATATTTTGGACAGGAAGCCACAATTATTTGCAGTAAGAACAGATTGACCTATAGGAAACTTGGAGAGGCAAAAATGAAAAAGAAAGCTACATCTGACAAAGATCTGAATTTTTAAGGCTGATTCATGGTTCTGGACTTAGATCAAGCACCAACAGTCTATTTCAGAAATTAGTGGAATTAAAAAAAAAGTTAAAAAAAGTTTTTAAAAAGTTAGAAGTAGCTACTTCTACTATATATTTTATACTGATTGCCAGCAGTTCTTTGGGGTTTAGGTAGGGGATGCTTCCAGCTTTGATATTATTTTAAATGGTCAAAAAGGAGAGAAATGTTATATTGTAATGAACGGGTGGGCAGGCAACCTCCCAACTCACATCAATAACACCCAGCCATGTCTCAGTTTCAATCCCCATTAAAGCTGACTGAAACATGGCTTCGGATCACATGGGCAGGGAGGTTACCTCCAAACTTTCTCCTTTCTGCTAGAAAGATGTAGTCTGTCTTTTTCAAATGAAGTTGAAATTGGGAACTAAAGCTGACAAAGGATTTGTTCAACCTCTCCAGCAACCTCAGAATTAACTGACCAGAATCTCCAGGAATCTGCAGTAGCAATCTAGGAAAAACTGAGATGGAAGGATACCTGTTTCAAGGAAATAGCTACCTTTAACAGGATTAATAAAATAATTTTGGTAGAAATATTATGTAAGATTAATTTTTGTTTTGCTTCTGCATGATTAAGCCTAATACTTTGTCTCTGCTGTTTATTCTCTCTGTACAGGCTCAATAACGGAGCTTTATGCAACCTGGAACATCTTCATAATACAACAGCCTTTCAGTTAGGAGCAGTGACTATGGACTGCACACAGCCTCATATTTTCCTTTATATTTTTCTATGGGAAATCCTTTCAAGTCATGATTTGTGATTTATATTTGTATTTCTTCTGTCTTTTAATGTTTTTTGTATGTGACTACTTAAACTAAAAGGGATTTTTATATTCTATTTTTCTTTTCTTTAGAAAAATGATTTTATTTATCTCTTATGAAATCAGTTTATCTCCCAAAGTGGAGGGGGAAGAAGGGCTGATTCCTTTAGCCACATATCTCAATACTCAAGTCAGGAGATGGTGCTACAGAATTTCTCTGTGGTTGGTTCCACTCAGTGTTGATAGCAGGAGAGTGACTGAGCCCAAAGCCCTTGCTTTGCAGGATTTCTCAGGGCTCAGAGCTTTCCCTCCTCCTTATTATCTACATGAGGCCCAGGGAGGAGCCAGGTATCAGATAATCACCCGGTTACATATCTTGATCCCTAGCCAACCAAGTGATACTGCTAATGTTTAGTGTTAAGTATATGGAGGCTGTTAGCATCTGAACTGGGAGTTTCTGGTGACTTTCCAGCTTTAGTTCTGGATGGGATTACACTTCCCCAAATGGAACTGGTGCATAATCTGGGAGTTATTTTAGATTCATGGCTCTTGCTCAAGGAGCAAGTGACACTTGTGGTCAGGAGGGCTTTTGCACAGATCCATGTCATTCACCAATTATGCTCCTTCCTGGATCACTTCAGTCCTTAATTACCTTTCATTGGCTACTGCAACATATTCCTGCTGGGGATGCCTTTGAAGACCACTCAAAAACTACAGCTGGTCCAAAACATGGCAGCATGAATGCCTGCACCTTAGTTTGCCCATATGCAACCTCTATTTCAAAAACATTATTGGTTATCAGTTGGCTTCCAGATGCAATTCAAATTGCTGGCTGTCATATACCTTATGGCCTGGATATCTATAGGACCAATTCTTTCTAATTGTTTGCACCAGTCCTGTAAGATTTGTCACAGTTGGCATGCTGAAGATCTCCCCAACAAAACAATGCCATCTTATGTGACTTTGGATATATGCTTTCTCAGTTGTTGCCCTGCCCTCTGGAACATCATTCTCCTGAAGTCCAAACAGCCTCAACCTTGCTGTCACTTAAGAAAGCTTTAAAAACTGCCCAAACTTTTCCAGAAGGGTCTGGGCCCAGGCAATTTGTATACCCACATCAGTGACATATTTTAATTCTTATTGCACTTCCTGGATGTCATGTCTTGTTCTGTTTTTATTATTGACAGTTTATCCCTCTCTTTGGCTTTATGTGTGTGTGTGTGTGTTTTTACCAGAGAGCAGCCCACTTTTTATTTTTAAAGTGTTTTGTTTGTTTTGGAAAAAATACTGCTGTTAGCACTTGGGGCACCTAGCAGGTTTTCCTCCCTTTAACTAAAGTTATTTCTAGAATTAAAAGTAAAGTGTCTTACACAAAGAGAAGGGTTTTTTATTGTTTTTATCCTAAACGTGCTTTAGAAAGGGGATTGGGCAAACCCAGTGTCTACTGCTGGCTTTGTCTGAGGCTGTGAGCGTGTTGTCTCCTCCTGCGACTCCAGGCACTTTTTTCTTGGGAATTGCTGACAGGGTCCCTCTGGATCCTGCTGGCTTCTCCCCAGCGATCTGCCCTTTGGAACTTAAATGGGTAATCTCATGGTTTCCACTTTGTCCAGGGAAGCTCTGTTTGCATGGGCACATCACCTGGCTGTTGGTTCAGCCTCAGGGTCGTCTTCACAATTCCACAAAGGCGTCTTAGACTGCCATATTTTCCCCAGAAGACCTTCAATGCAACAGATCATCGAATACCACCCAGGTGAGTGTGCCTTCAACCAGGGGAAAAGATTATAAAAAAGAAAAAGGAAAATAATTATAAGGATTTAAAAGCAAAAAACTTGTTGGGAGTTTGGACTATGAAAGTTTAAAACAGACAAGACAGACTAATTTGAAGTATTATTGTGTTAAGAATGGAGTATTTTTGAAATAATTAATTAAATGAAACATACCTCTGAGGGAAGGAAATTTGTTTGGAGTTGCGGAGGAGGATGATTGGTTGACTTTGCTAAACAAAGAGATAAACTGGGAACACTAAGTTAGAAACGATGTGACCATGGACTAACAAAGCGACATAGAGACTACAATAGAAATGAACCATAGAGACTAAATACACTAAAGGGCTACTAAGTGGGATATAGATATATAAAACTACACAGGTGAATAAGGAATTGTATATTGTGAATACATTTTGGGGAAAAGATCATTATATTCTTTTTTTTCCATTCTCTCTTTGGATTACAAAATAAATATTAATAAGAATGGCTACTACAAGAAAAGCAACAAAAGCTGCAGAAATGTTTACAGTGAGGAGAGGATCATTTACAGAAGGTCAACAGATAGCAGAAAAAGGGATTACTCCAGAATCTTTACAAAAAGTGTTTGAGGAACTAAGGAAGAATGTAACTTCACTGGTAACTACATCAGTCAAAATAGATTTGATTACTTTGGAAGCCAGAATCGAAGAAAGACTTACAACTATGGAAGAAAAGATGACTAAAAATGGAGGAATCCATAATACAGATGAGTGGAGAAGTTAAATTAAAGAAAAAGTAGAAATTTCGGAAAAAGAAATGGAAATAATAAACAGAGAAACAGAAAAAGATTTAGACAATGTTGCTTTACTGGAATTAAAAGAGAAAGAAATTTGCTTATGATTAAGGGCAGTTCCAGAAGAACCTGGTGAAGGTATTAGAGTCCAGCCTAGGCTCCAAGCGATTTAATAAGGAAGGCAGCCACCTCAGGAAGCATAGAATGAACCTGCCATCTACCCAGAATCCTTCTAACAATTAAGATGAGGCAAAAGTAGATTCTTTGGAAATAAGAGAGCCTACAGAGATGCTGCAACAGTTCTTAGGTATTGACCAGTATTGTCATATAACACCAAGACTGCAAGACTAGCACTGATTGCCAGTTTGTTTTTCAGTGCAATTCAAGCTGCTGGTGATCACCTTTAAGGTCCTCTATGACTCAGAGTCTGGCTATTTTCAAGACTGCTGTCCAATGTGTGTCTGAAAGCATGTTTGCTGAGAATCCCCATAACTCATGAAGTGTGACAACAAGACACTTGGAGGCAAGCATTCTCTGCAGGAGCTCTTCTCCTATGAAATGCCTTCCCACCAAATAGAAGAACTGTATACCCTTACTTTTAATGTTCAGGAAGCTTTTAGAAATATGGCTCTTCAAATGTGTGTTTGGGGACTGAGCCAAGAATGGGAGATATACCTGAGTTGGGATAAATTTGGTGTTGTTATAATAACTTTTATGACATTAAGTTGATAGTGTTTTAGTCCTGCCTTAGTCATGAAAGCCAGCTGGGTGACTTTGGGCCAGTTACTCTCTCTCAGCCCACAATGTCAGGCTCGGACAACACGCCGGTCTGTCAATTCCTGTTGCAACCAACGGATCAACATCTGGTTGATCTGGAAAAAGCGGATCCTGCAACTGCGGAAAAAATGCTAAGAAGAAAGAAAAAGTTATGTTGATAGTGTTTATTATACTTTTATGATGTTGATAAACTTCTGAATTATTGTTATATTATACACAGTATGCTATGCTATAAGCCACTCAAAGTCAGATGACTGAAGTAGCATAAAAGCATTTGTAATAAATAAAGTTAATATATTTGGAAGTTTGCCATGGGGATGGAGTAGAAGAAATCCCATGGGCTCTTTGCTACATACATATGTACATACATACATACTGTACATACATACTTGGAGATACCAGGGACTGGGCTTGAAAAAACTTCTGTATGCAATGCATATACTTTATTACTGGACATGCCTTTTCACTAAGACATTTTTAGCTTTAAAACTGCTATAACATATTGGAAGTTAACTTTATAGATTGTGTCTGATTAGCTCTTCCATAAGGTATTATAATAGGAAAATTAGTATAAAAGAAAATTTATTTTTACCAAATGTTTAAAAAGTGAAGACAATCAAACATTAGACAAGTTTTTGAAAGTTGATCTACTGTATAATTTAAAAATGGCTAAGCAACATGAGGCCATTACTAATAAAAATTAGTTTAGTATTTTATGCGATATGCACTTATCTCTTAAGTGTAGTACAAACCTATTTTTCAATACCATCTCAAGAAACTTGGTCCTCCAGCTTCTAATCCAACACCTTAATCTTCACACCACACTGGCTTTTTATTACTACTTTCTTTACAAATAAAGAAGCATATATAACTAATGATACAGCCCACATGCCCAACCTATAACCTGTATGCCAAGTTATAGAGACTTTATATCCACAAAAGGACCTTAAAAATCAGGCACATAGCATTCATGACACACACAGCAACTACTACTGAGATCAGGAACAGATTATTTTTCCTTCCTGTAATGGTTACACTAGGCTCCTATTTATGCTGTAGTAAAGGTAAAGGTAAAGGTTTCCCTTGACGTAAAGTCCAGTCGTGTCCGACTCTAGGGGGCGGTGCTCATCTCCGTTTCTAAGCCTTGGAGCCGGCGTTGTCCCTAAGGACCCGTCCGTGGTCATGTGGCCGGAGGAAAGTGGCGGGCATGGTACACGAAGACCAATGTAAAAGTATATAATCAAAAGGATCAATAACCCAACAAAATGGACCTCGGGGACTGAGAAGTAGCTAGAGAAAGTTATGTAAGTTATCTGCTACCTGTTAGGATGAATCCTTGCAAATCAGTGATAGGATACTGCTAGGATACTGCTGCAGATCTGCTATTCAGAACACACAGAATAACTATATAATATCTATGATTATACCATAATCACAATGTACTCTTTGCTGTGTAGAGGTATCATAATCATATTCTTATTACTATCATACTTGTTTCTTATCTGTATCACAGCAATAGATCAAAAAGATAAATGATATAACTTTGAAGAATTCAAGAGCTGTTGCTTGACAGATTAAAAGCTTAGCATACTGATTCACTTAAAATCTTGATTCAATTTTGAATGTTGTTGGACAGATTTCTCATTTCTTGCAACTCCTTAATATATAAGGGCACTTTTTTTTCCTACAGTTTTATACTGCTTTAAAGATTGCCTGTATTTAAACTCAGTTGAATGACTTCAAGCTTAAAAATGTGAACATGCCATGTATAGGAAAAAAAATTAATATCATACTTAATTTGTTTAACCTGCCTATATAGTGACTGAGAATGCTCACCAATGGTTCTAAGCATTTCCTAGAAAAAATGTGTTGGGATCCCTACCAGAGAACACATAAAATTAACAGGCCAACGCTCTTTCCCACCTAGCCCAACACAACAGCAAACAAGCTGAGGTAGTAGACACTGTTCTGTCTGAAACCCACTTGGGTCTGGCTTGCATAACCCACAGGCAAGCAGCAGCTCCGAAAGTGAAAGTCCCCTCAGACTTATAGGAGGAACTGCTCCAGGCACTTACAAACGATCCCTGGCTACAATGTAACAAAGCCACCTTAACCGAACTAAATGGGCTCTGGTATTGCAATGGAAAACTTTACATTCCAGAAAATCTACACCCAAAAATCTTGCAGCAATCTCATGATAGTAAAACGGCTGGCCACTTTGCTTTTATCAAGACCCTGCGTTTAGTACAGCGTCAATTTTGGTGGCCCACCTTAAGAACTGATGTAAAGGATTATATTCTCACTTGTCTTGTATGTGCTCAAGCTAAACGCAAGGGGGGCAAGCTGCAGGGATTGCTCCAACTGGTGGCTTCCCCTGCAGCCCCATGGAAGGAAATTGCAATGGATTTTATAGTTGATTTGCCTGAAAGCAAAAATAAGACTGTGATTTGGGCAGTAATTGACCTATTTTCTAAGCAGGCACACTTCATTCTTTGCACCAAAATTCCAACAGCTCAACAACTATCCAAACTGTTTGTGCAGCATGTTTACCGACTGCACGGATGCCCTGACTGTGTAATTTCGGATCACAGGGTACCATTCACCTCTAAATTTTGGCGCTCCTTTTTGAAATTAATTGGAGTCCAGCAATCCCTCAGCTCATCGAATCATCCACAGACAGACAGATCGACTGAACGGGCTCAGGCTACTCTAGAGCAATTCTTACACTGCTATGTAAACTTTCAACAGGATGATTGGGTTGACCTGCTTCCTTTCGCTGAAGTAGCTTATAACTCCATGCACCACAGCACAGGATTTACCCTTTTCCAAGTGGTTTCTGGCCAGGACTTTGTACCTATTCCATAGCTTCCCCTAAAACCTCCCTTTGACTGCTCCGCGGGCGACTGGTGCACTAAGGTCGCTTCTACCTGGCCAGTCATCAAGCAAGCTTTGCAAGCAGCACAGACCTACAAACGCTTCGCAGACTGCAACAGACGACCTCAGCGGGACATGAAAGTAGGGGACAAAGTTTACCTCTCCACCCAATTTCTTAAGTCTCACCAGCCCTCCAGGAAACGGCCCAAAATTTATTGGCCCTTTTCCAAATGTCAAAATTATAAACCCAGTGACTGTGCAATTTCAACTCCCTCAAAATTTAAAATGACTTCACCCTGTTTTCCATTGCAGCTTGCTGAAACCTGCCCAGGATTCCTCCAAATGGCATCCAACTTCTCCACCTCCAGCTCCCATGATGATTGATGGGCAACAACACTTTGAAGTCAAAGAAATCCTGGACTCTCGCATTTACTGTGGCGCTTTACAATACCTAATTAAGTGGAAACATTTCCCAGACAACGAATGCATTCTCAGCCATTATGTCAATGCTCCTGCACTAACTCGCAAGTTTCATTCCCAATATCCTGATAAACCTTTCCTTGACTAATACCCCTTTTTCTCCCCACCCTACCCATTCCTTGATTTTATTACTTTACTGCTTGTTGTTAATGTCTCTTAGTTTTTTTTTTTAGGGGGGACAATATGTCAGACTCCTCGACCAAATGTCAATACAACATCTGATCGAACTCGCTTCCATTTTGAAGAAATCCAGAAACCCGTGTCAGCAGACTGCAAGTCGCCAGCAGGGAGGGGGAGCGAGATTGGAGTGTGAATTATATTGTTTCGGTTAGATGCCCCTTGCCCAAGGTCAACGTGCAGAAACCGTTCAAACCATCTGCTGGCACCAGGAAGGGGGTGCATGCCTAGGCTGGGAGTGGGGGGGCGGGAATTAGAGGTTTGTGATTTTAAACTGTAGAATGCGTGGGAAATGGCCATTCACAACTTTTACCTTGTATCAGACACTTCGTTTCATTAAACAGTTAATTGAGCCCAAGTCTCTAGACTGTCTTTGACTGAATGCTTGAGCATGCTGATCATTACATAAAGTCACATTATCAACAGAGTAATTCAATTGCATTTATCCCCTGTACATGACATTGGCATTCTCTCGATTTTGGCAACAATGTATTCACAAAGAAATGTCTGTACATACAACATGCACATATATACGGACACATATATACACATACACTTTCTTTCTTTCTTGGATAGCCAAGAATCTTGTGATCCCATGAAGATAAATTAGAATATTATGATAAATAAGATCCTATTTCATGAAAAATCTTTAAATCCTTTAAGAGGTTATTCAGGGTTCCAATGATATTTACATGTATTTGTACTATATGTAGTTCCAACAGCAGAAAATGTGAGATGGACATTATGGAAAAGTACAGGTGTATCCTGCCCCCCAAAAGTACTATAATGACTGACTGGGATAACCAGTTCTTAAGAGCAGGTTAAGAGAAAATGAATGGGTGGCTTAGTGAAGTCAGAATACTTGTGTTAACTTCTTCTTCTCAAAGTAGAGATTTGCAATTTTTATTGAAATTAAGGTTTATGTTTCTCTTCCTGTAGCTGTGTCCAAATAGGTCTATAACTAAAACAAACTCTTTGGAAACCCCAAGAGAGGGACATCATTCTAGTTTGTGTTAGTTAATTCTAAATCAATATATAGCAATTTTAAAAAACAGGCTACACCGCATACTAAAAACATTTCCCATAATTTACATGTATTTAATACTGAACTTGCAAAACAACATTTCATTTGACACACTGGTAGAGAACATGCCTTCCTTACCTGGCTTTTTTGCTGGTCTTGGGTTTTGGCGTGGTGTGTTTTGCTTTCTTCTCCTTTGGCTCTTTGGGGATCTTGGGGGTTTTGGGAGTCTTGGGTTCCTTCGGCTCCTTCTTCTCCTTGGGTTCTTTCAGATCCTTCGGGTCCTTTTTCACCTTAGGCTTCTTCTTCTTCTTCTTTTCTTCCTGGGAACATTCCAGGGCTTTTCTGGTAGGGTCCTGGTTATCAAGCCCACCAGGAAAACCTTCCTTACCAAATCCTTTGCTGGGACCTTCTGCAACAATATGATTGTTTTTCTTTTTCTTTTTCTTCTGCTGCGGTTGCAGCTCAATTGAGGGAAGGTAATCCACACTTTTCAGTAGCTGGGCATTCGGTCCACTCACCTGAGACATGTCTGGCACTGGTTTTTCTAGGAAGGGCTCTGATGGGGAATGCTAGGAGAAATAAACGAACAATAAATAACTAAATGCTTTAAAATTAGTTCATAGAAAATACACAAGTAACAAATCAATATAGAAAATACATTTTATGTTTTAAATGGAAAATTCATTCTAGAAACTGTTAATGAAGCAGTATTTCTGCTATAACAGGCACTGAAGCATGAAAGATAGGGCCACTTCGATATGTTCAAACCTACATAAAAAGGGGCAAGGAGCAAATATAAGTAAGCTAATAGGAAAATACACATAACTGTAAATAGGAATTAACAAGATACAGAATGACCTATTTATTGCTTTATTCAAATTTATTTATTTAAATGTATATCACTACCCATCTCCCCCAATGGGGGACTAATGAATTAATGAATAGCTGATGAAAATCCCACAACCCTGTTTGTTATCAGTGTATCAATGATTTGAAGAGGAACTGGCAGATAAAATGCTATAAAATAAAGTTTGAGAAAACACACTGGCATATGGGCTAAAACATTAATTTGTACAAAATTTAATAAAATTTCAAAGCAATTAAAAACTATATGTTGTTCTGAAGACTATTTCTTGTCATATTCTGAGTCACGTTCTGTTGTTCTTAAAGGAACCTAGGCCATTTATTTATTTCTTCATTCAGTATATACAGTACACTGCCAAATCAATAGACTCACAATGGTTTATAGCAATCCAATAAAAAAGATACAATCTATTAAAATGCCCACAGCAAGTATTAAAACCAAAATTTGTAAACAATTATGGAAAAAATAAATAACACAACCAAAATATATGAAAAAAATGACAGTTAAAATTAAAAAATGGCAACAATTAACTAGCCACCAAACACACTACAGAAGAACTCTGTCTTAGACACCTTCTGGAATGTTAAGAAGGATGGTGTAAGTCTTAATTCCAAAGGGGAGGTTATTCCGTATGGCCAAAGCTGTGTCAGAGAAACAGCACCTCTTGACTTTTATTCCCCTTATTCACAAAAGAAAATACCAGATGGGTTGATTCAGATAGGTGAATCTACTGTGCGCAGATACCACCATTTAAAATCCATTATCTCAAGCAGTCAGTAGTCATTTCAGAAGTTCATGGCAAGCCATGTGGTTTGAGATTCCCTCTTTTAGTTCATCACAAAGTACAGGTTTTTCAAGATGAGTTCACTTTCATCTTCAGGAACTAATGACACAAGATTCCAGATCTGCCCCAATTATACATACATCTCTTGTCCATCAACAATTTATAAATGGATTGATATGTAAGCAAGATAAATCCAGTTATGTATTGTCAAATCTACAGCTGTTCATCACTGTGAAACCAGGAAGAGGGCAGGATTATGAAACAAACTAATAAAAAAACATTTTGGTGCCTGACAAATTGGATTTTCCTCTCACAATCAATGTAAATATGATTATTTCCACATAACTGGTGTGTTCAGAGTTTATACATAGGTGCAACATGTACAAGCTATAAGGTAGTCTTAAATGGTCTTTTGTTTCATAAACTTCTAAATTCTTTCTTCTGGTGACTGTTTTAATATTTTCTTTTACCTTCTTTTTGCCTATTTTTCTTCCAAGTGTGCCCTTTTTTTTAGTAATTTCTACCTTGCTGTTATTTAATTCTTTATCATTCTCCACAATCTTTTTATTCAGATTTTGATTCCAATATAATATTTGTTTGCTCTGATAACTGAGCAAAGAGTTAAAAGGAACATTAAAAGAAAATGGTAAATGGATATAATCACTAAGGAGACATACTAGGAAGTAGCTAATATCTGTGGAAAGGAAGTAAAAAAAAAAAGACTAAAGCACAAAAGGGATTTAGGCTTGCAGGGGAAGCTAAAAGTAACACAAAAAGGTGGGCCCACTGCTTAGAGAAGATCACAGAGGAGTTACAGACGATAGGGAGAGCTCAGAGCATCTCAAATCCTATTTTGCTTCTGTCTCCTCCCCAAAAGGGAACTGTGTTCAAATGGACCTAGGCAGAACAAATGACATAAGAAGAGTAGCAACCCAAAGTAAGTAAAGAAATAGCTGGATAGCACCAAACTAGCATGAACAAGTTTGTCTCCAGGACCAGACAAATTACATCTGAATCTCAAAAGAGCTTGCAGATATTACCTCAGAACCTGAGATATCTGAGAAATCATGGAGGCTAAGTGCAATGTCAGAATATTGGAGAAAGGATCTGGAAGAAAAACCTTATTAATTATGTTGGGTATGTTTAGCATGAAGAGAAGACTGAAAGGAAATATGATAGCTGTCTTTGCATATCTGAACGGCCTTCATGTAAAAAACAGGGCAGCATTATTGACAGGTGCTGCAGAAGATATGACAAGGAATAATGAGTTTAAATTATATCCAGACACACTTCCTAATAGCAAGGACAGTTCAACAGTGGAACAGAGTACCTTGGAAAGTGTGGACTCTCCTTTGCAGAAACTGGATGGCTATCTGTCAGGGATGCTGTACTACTGATTCCTATGCTGGGCAGGATGTTGGACTAGATGATCTTCAGGGTCTACTCTGGCCTTTATATTGTATGATTCTATTTTTGAGATGTTAATAGTGTTTTTTATTATTCTGCCTGTCATTCTTACATATACTGTCTTCTGGTGTTACATAGGTAGATTAAGTCTGTGGATCTCATACTTTTATCATGATACTTACAGTACATACCACCATGTAAACTCACTGAGAAACCTTGGGCTAATCCCTTTTATTTAGGCCAACCTGTCAGGATTCACATCTGAGTTTTGCAGTAAATCACTTCTCACAGCACTGAAATCAGGTGGTTATGAAATCTGGTGACCATCTTATCTGGAAACTGCTGGTTTCCATCGAGCCAGCTTCAAGCCTTTCACCATCACCTTCTTTATTTTTCTCTTCCTCTTTGGGTCTGCAAGCATTGGGTGATTCTTTCCCCTCTCCTGCTCATGGATAGATGGAAGGTTGTCCCCCTCCTTCCATCTCCCATCTCAGGAATTCCCTCCATTTTCCCCCCTTCCTGACTGGGAGCAATGGAAAAAGGAGGTATTTCTTTTTATCATATCCACTTCTTTATCAGATATTCTTTTCATTTCAAAAGCCTTTCTCAACTTCAAATGAAAAAGTCCAGATATCTGTCTTCTTAGTCATGCAACCACTGAAATATGCAGACATCTCCTTGCATGTTCAGACAGGCATGTATAACATGAAGGAAACTTGGAAGTTGGGGTAGTGCAGGTATGTCACCTGCCATCTCACAAAAATGTTCCTTTTCCTGATAGCCCTTTCAATGAATGACATTTTCAAGGTTGCCCCATCTGTGCTACAAGTTGAAGATATGCTCCACCCTGAATCTTTCCTCCTCCACTCCAAAAGAGGGGGTTGAAGAAAGGCAGAAGCGTGCAATGGAGGCATTCAAGGATCAAGAAGAAAAGTTGGAAAGCTGGGTATATTTTCAGTGTGGCTGGAAGCTGTAGGCAAAAGGCCATATGATTAATCTGTGTCATCACAGGAAATAGTCCAATAAATTTGGTATCTATCTTCTTGTGTGGAAGGGATAAACTTGGTAGAAAACCAGTTGTGATCTCCAACAATGATGCTTCCTGATGCAAATGGTCAGCAGAGCACTTGAAGGAGAACTTCATGTGATCTTTTTTGACTCTTAAGGAGGTCCCGAGAGGCCTGAAGTTCCTGGAGAAAACAGGAAGCCTTTGAAAAACTGGAAGGCATTCAGCACCTGGTATGGGCATAGCAGTAGAGGGTCTGAAATGGAAATAATTTGAGTGGGGGGATGAACTGAGGTATTATAACTAAACTCAGCTGTACATAAAATGTAAGGCCAATTATCTTGCTGGCAGTTTACCCAGCAATGAAAGTATTGCTCTACAGTAGCATTTGTCCCCTCCAGTTATCAGTGCAACTATGTGATAGAAAAGGACTACCAGATCTCTTGTCACATATTAAATTTTGACAGAACTAGTCAGCTGGTTCTCCAGCTGGTAGATTATAAAAGGGCTAATGAAGAAAGAGAAGTAGCTGTTCATAGAATATCTTTCAAAAAAGCTTGGCCATTATTATTGAAAAGAGAAACAGAGAGATGAGATGACCCAAATTAACAGTCAAGAAAGCAGAGAGCTAGAAGAGAGCTGGAATCCCACTCCACCTTTGGGTGGTATATGTGTGGAAATCATGTAAAACCCCGTACGTGGGGGCATGACACAATATAACATCTGTATCTTAAGGGAAGATGGACTCTATATACCATTCTGATAGCTTTTAGATATCCCTTACTGCAGCTGCTGAGCACCAGGACCTGGATAGTTCCTAAAGTTAATGCACTGTATATACTCATTTAAAGTGCGAAGGTCTGCAAGTTCAATTCCCAAAAGAACCCCACAGAAGTCTACTGAATAACTTGGGGTTACCAACATCTGATGATTCCCAATAAGGATGAAAATAGTATTGTGGTGCCTCCTAGTGGTCAAGATAACTGGAAGATGCCACAAAGCCTCATGTCAATGGAAAATAATTACTAGTTTTGCAAAATTAATGGCCAGAAGTCATGCATGGTTGGCTGTCATGGCTGATCTGCAATGTCCTGCAAAGAAAGGACAACATATAACTGTTCCTTGTGGTACAGCTCTCCCTGTATCCAAGAAAGGGGGTAGGGAGAAGGCAAAGAGTATCCGTGAAGGTATATGGGTCCTGCTCTTGCCTAGTTTGGATTTGATTAGTTAAGGATGGGGTCCCCTTCTGGCCCCAAGTGTCATGAGTAAGGATGGCGAGCAGGGGGCTCCCACCCAGACTGTCAAGCGCATGCGTAGCACTGAGGAACTGTTCAGCCATTCAAAGAGACACAGATCGGGACCGCCTTAACCTTTGGGGTTTATATGGCTGGGTTTTCCCACGCTTCCTCAGTTTGTTAGGATTCTTGTTAAGTACTACTAATAAATATTAGAGACCAAGTCATTGTCTCAGTGTGTTTCCTGGTAATCAGGACACCAAGAGTCTCAAAAAGCAGGCCAGGTGTTGAAAGGAAGTAAACAAAGTATAACAGAAGGGATCATAAGTAATATTCTGATTTATGCAGTAAAGCATAAATCTGCTTGTTCTGCAAATTAGGCATGTAAGAGATTCAACAGTTAAAACAAAAACAATTCTGCCTGTCTGAGCTGGTGCTGTGTGAACTGGTGAGAAGTTTGTAAGAGTTCCAGATTCTTGTGGTCCATTCAAATCTCTATAAGGTATATTGTATACTGTCTCAAGGAGATAGCACTAATGGTGAAAGGATTCCTTGATGGCCAACAGCTCCTTATTCAAACTTTCATGGTTTCTTTTGGCTGATAGGAGTTGCTCAGCAAGGAATGCACAGAAAGACGACTATCCATAATCTCCTGAACAGACTGGAGACACCAAGCTGTGAGGCAAAAGCAGAACTATAAACCTATACAACAAAGATGTAGGTGGCATGTGATTGACAACATATGGACTGATAAAGCAAATGGCTATTTGAAATGAAGAAAAGCTTATTTGGCTTCAGAATCCCCTTCTTGGTAGCACGAATCAAGAATATACTTAGTTGAAGAAATTTATAATAAATTTGTGGATTGAAAGACCTGCTCTGTTTTGTATATGTTTGATTTAAATTTATTATTTTTTATGCTCCTTGAAAGCTTTACTTAAGAGAAACCTGAAAATAAATTGATTCAAAATAAGTGTGCCCATATAGGAATAAACAGATCAAGGTCATTTCAAGTACAGTGGTTATTACAATGCAGCCACAAGACAATAATGGCAAATCACTTCCATATAATGCCAAGACAAGTATATGGAAATGTCCATGAAATCACCACCTCGATTTGAAAGGAAATTTACTGTTGATCATAAATTTGTACTACAAATTCTAGACATATCTTATTATCAAACTTTTTTGGGGGGGGGGAATCCTACCAGGTTTCTGACCTACTCAAAGACATCACTTCAGTAGAAATATTGAAACATTGCCTGTTTTGGTATCCTGAGTGTATGGCAATACCCCAAATATACCTCCTAGCTGGTTTGTTGATTTGCAGTGTAACCTCTTGCAAGTCGGTATATTGGCTTGCAAGGTAATCTGTAGATTAGTGATTCTATCTTTAACAAAATAGCCTGTGTATGCTTGGGCTTTGGTTGCACTTGGGGCATTCTGGTCAATATGTGCCAAAACTGACTAATACAGCCCTTATTGTAAGTAATGCTGCATGTGGAATGGGTAAAACTAATGCTGGTAACCTACTCTGCATCTTCTGTAACTTACTAAAAAGTGTTACATGGAAACCTTGAAAGCTACATTTGGCAGTGGAGGTCCTAGACTATGGTCCCATTTGCTGATGACCATGGCTTATGAAAGACCGTTATGTGGAATATATGACAAGAAAATAGTAAAGAAAATGAAATAATTAATGAAATGGAACAAAGAAAAATAGATATACTCTTTCTTTGTGTCTGTGAAATAAAGAGAAAGAAGGATGTAATAGAACTAAATGAAACTTACCTTCTTTTGTGGAGTACAGATGATGAATACATGCAGAGAACTGTAGGTGTCGGTTTAATTATGATAGAAAGCGTTAAGATGTACATCAGAAAGTATGAATTGTCAGCTATGTTATTTATACATATGAAAATAGAAATCATATTTTTATGATGAACTTGTTTTTATGGTATTTTAATCTTTTGTTATTTTAATTTGATTGTAAACTGCCTAGAGTTGCTTTGGCGAGATGGGCAGTGAAGAAATGTGAGGAATGAATGAATGAATGAATGAATGAATGAATGAATGAATGAATGAATGAATAAATAAATAAATAGGGGTTCTTAGGAAGTTCATGGGGTAAAATAAGAAGAGGCAGAGTCAAGAATGAATGGATGGTAAACATAAAAGCGTGTGACCAGTATGAAAGCAGTATTTTGACATGGTCATACAGAGAGAAAAATGAGGGCTGAATTGCCAAACAAATCTATCAAGGGAGAGTGAATGAGTCAAGAGGAAGAGGAAGACCAAGAAAGTTGTGGTTGGATGGAGATGATGAGATCCTTGCAAAGAGAAAGAGATTAGGAGCTTAATATATGAGGTGCTGCATGAACACGGGGGGAAGCAAGGGTGGTGTGCAGTGATAGAAATATATGAGAGAGTAAAATGAATGCTATTGGTATAAATTACTTTTTGCTACATTTCCTTCTATATTCCTCATATCATACTTTTTAAAAGTGTATTATTACTTGTTTTCTGGACTCCATACAAAGTTGCTTATCCTAAAAAGAAATAGCATATTATGTATGTCTGGCATGTATTATAAGGGAATCTTGATACCTTTCAAAATTGCTTCTCTACATACTACGAATTACAGTTTTGCAAAGGATTCATTTTGTTTCCAATATTCATAGATGTATAGGAAGTATGCCATTTACAACAAACACATAGGGAGATCCATATGCTGTACACTGTGGAGTGTGTGTGTGTGTGTGTGTGTGTGTGTGCACATAAACCTTCTAATTAACAGGGAAAAAGTGAACGGGTGTACCTAGGCTTATATTTGTAAGTCATTTCAACAGTTTTTATGACTGGTAAATACGGTCTAGAGAATGGAGGTTAAACTCAAGTTTGCACTAGCAGACATATGAATATGAATATGAAGCTGATGCAGAATAAAAATATATGGACTTAACAGAACTAAGCTGAAGCTCCATTAATTTTAATAACCTATTTCTATTCAACTACTTCATTCCATGTAAGAATAATATATACTTAGTTCACATGAACTAGTTCAGAACATACAATATTCATCAATTTGCATAAAGATTAAAAGTAATCCTCCCATTAACTTAATAGTAAGGGAAAAATAGTAGATGGTATCTCCATGCCCTCATGATACAAATTAGCTGGGCTAGCAAGAAGTCCCATGCTAATAATAAACTTGAGATTTTTGTTATTTGTTCAGTCACTTCCAACTCTTCGTGACTTCATGGATCAGCACACGCCAGAGTTTCCTGTTGGTTGTCACCACCCCCAGCTCCCCCAAGGTCGAATCTGTCACCTCTAGAATATCACCCATCCATCTTGTCCTTGGTTGGCCCCTGTTCCTTTTGCCTTCCACTCTCCCTAGCATCAGCATCTTCTCCAGGGTATCCTGTCTTCTCATTTATGTGGCCAAAGTACTTCAGTTTTGCCTTTAATACCATTCCCTCATGTGAGCAGTCTGGCTTTATTTCCTGGAGGATGGACTGGTTTGATCTTCTTGCAGTCCAAGGCACTCTCAGAATTTTCCTCCAACACCACAGTTCAAAAGTGTCTATCTTCCTTCACTCAGCCTTCCTTATGGTCCAGCTCTCGCAGCCCTATGTTACTATGGGGAACACCATTGCTTTAACTATGCAGACCTTCGTTGTCAGTGTGATGTCTCTGCTCTTAACTATTTTATCAAGGTTTGTCATTGCTCTCCTCCCAAGAATTAAACATCTTCTGATTTCCTGGCTTCAGTCAGCATCTGCAGTAATCTTTGTGCCTAGAAATACGAAGTCTGTCACTGCCTCTATGTTTTCTCCCTCTATTTGCCAGTTATCAATCAAGCTGGTTGCCATAATCTTAGTTTTTCTGAGGTTTAACTGCAACCCAGCATTTGCACTTTCTTCTTTCACCTTCATCATGAGGCTCCTCAGTTCCTCTTCACTTTCAGCCATCAAAGTGGTGTCATTTGCCTATCTGTTAATGTTTCTTCCAGCAATCTTAACCCCAGTCTTGGATTCATCCAGCCCAGCATGTTGCATGATGTGTTCTGCGTACAAGTTGAACAGGTAGGGTGAGAGTATGCAACCCTGCCGCACTCCTTTCCCAATCTTAAACCAGTCCATTGTTCTGTGGTCTGTTCTTACTATTGCCACTTGGTCATTATACAGATTTCTCAGGAGGCAGACAAGATGACTTGGTATCCCCATACCGCTAAGAACTTGCCACAATTTGTTATGGTCCACACAGTCAAAGGCTTTAGAATAGTCAATAAAACAGAAATAGATGTTTTTCTGAAACTCCCTGGCTTTTTCCATTATCCAGCGGAAATTGGCAATTTGGTCCCTAGTTCCTCTGCCTTTTCTAAACCCAGCTTGTACATCTGGCAATTCTCGCTCCATGAACTGCTGAAGTCTACCTTGCAGGATCTTGAGCATTACCTTATTGGCATATGATATAAGTGCCACTGTTCGATAGTTTGAACATTCTTTAGTGTTTCCCTTTTTTGGTATGGGGATATAAGTTGATTTTTTCCAATCTGATGGCCATTCTTGTGTTTTTCAAATTTGCTGGCATATTATTCAGATAACCAAGTCCTATGCCAAGAAGTGCTTTGTAGGTGGAAACCAGCATCTTGAATTGTATCCTGAAACCATCGCGCAACCATTGCAGTTTGCGGAACAGTGGTGTCTCACGGACTTAATGAGGCATGATCAACACTGCCCACGCTGTGTTCTGGACCAACTGTAGCTTCTAAGTAGTCTTAAAGGGCAGCCCCATGTACATTACAGTACAGTACATTACATTACAGTGATCCATTCATGATGTGACAGCCAGTTTGGTCTAGTAACCAGGACACTGTGAGTTCTAGTTCCGCCTTAGGCATGAAAGCCAGCTGGGTGACCTTGGACCAGTCACTTTCTCTCAGCCCAACTCACTTTACAGGGTTGTTGTTGTGGAGAAAATAGGAGGAGGAAGGAGTAGTAGGTATGTTCGCCACCTTGAGTTATTTAAAAATAATAATAAAGGCAGGATAGTAAGTAAGTAAGTAAGTAAATAAATAAATACATACATACATACATAAATAAATAAATAAATAAATTGCGAGTAAATGTCTGAAGGGCCTCCTTTTCCAGGAAAGGGTGCAACTAGTGTACTAGATAGACCTGTGCAAAGGTCCTCTTGGCCCTAGCTGCCACTTGCTCATTGATCAGGAGTTGTGAATCAAATATGACCCCCAGGTTGTGCACCAGTCTTCAGTGGGGAAGTACAACCCCATCCAAGGCCAAAGATGGAAGATCATCAAAGGCAGAGGGCCCAAATATCCACAGCTGCTCAGTCTTGTTAGGATTGAGCCAAAGTGTGTTCCTCCTCATCTAGACCTGCACAGCCTCCAGGCACTTGGTCAGGATTTAGACTGCACCACTAGGCCAGGGGTTGAGTTATACAACTGGGTATCATCTGCATATTGATGATACCTAACACAGACCAGATGACCTCATCCAGAGGTTTCATATAGATGTTAAACAGAAGGGGAGAGTTAACCCCTGCAGCACCCACAAGCAAGGGGCTGTGGATTCAACCTCTTTTCCCACCTGTCAACAATGACTGAAAACAGCCACAAAGAAAGTTGGAGAACCACTGCAAAACAGTGTCCCCCACTCCCAAACTTTCTACTGCATTCAACTTACTTTTTATTTTTCTTCTATTTATCTCACTTCCAATTACACATTTTTCCTTCTTTCAGCAAAATTCATTCCTTGCAACAGGCCATCTTCCTATCAACATTTGCATATCTTATAAATTTCTCTATCTTTGTTCTATTTTTAGTAATCATTCTACTAAGGAACATGAACTCATCTACTTGCTCTATTTTTTTTCCATTTACATATAACTTGCAATCATTAATTCCATTTTCTCTGTCAAATACAAGTATCCTGGTGTTTCACACATTAATTTTCAAATCCATATTCCTTGTTCTAGTCATACATATAATATTTGCTGTAAAGCATTTGGATTCAATATAGTATCTGAATCCAAATTTGTATACAATTTGCATACAATTATTCATAAAGACTTTAAACAAATAAGGGAACATCACACATCCTTGTCTTTCTCCATGATCAATGCTGAACCATTCTTTAGGCATGGCATTTATTCACCAGGTTTCACTTCTATATTCATACAAAACATTAATTTAAGCCTATTCATTTTCTCATATACTTTCTCTAAATCAACAAAAGTACAAGAAAACAAGAAGCTTTCTTTCTCATAGGCACACATTTTTCAAGGTATTACTGAAGAGCAAAAATCTGGTCTGTGCACCCACTCTCTGGCAGAAAGTAATCCCCCTGTAGTTTTTACATTCACTATTGTTATTTTTCCCTTTATACATGGGAACAGCATTTTTCCAATCTTGGGGCAGTCTTTATATGTATGATAAACTAGTTGCATAGCTGTTCCATAAGCAAGGTACAACTATATTTTAATAACTCTTAAGTTATACCATCTATGCCTGCAGCCTTCCCGTTTTTCAAAATTCTCATACCATTAATGACTCCCTTTTCGTCATTCTTGAGTCTCTGAATGAACCAAATGCTTTTTCTGCACTCATCTCATTCCCACCTTTCCTTTCATGTCACCTAACAAGTAACTTTTCCTTCTGGAAATAGTTGTATAAAGTAGAACAGGAATCTACACTTAAGCATATACCTATTTATTGACACAAAATGTAATGTGGTAGATACTTTAAAATAAACAATAAACACTCTTTAGACATTATAGAAGGATAAATGGGGAAATTAGAAAACTATAGCATTCTAGATATAAATGCTTAATATAAAAGGAAAGGTAGGAAAGAAGAGTCTTATGACTTTAGTAATTTCACAGATACATCTGAAAAATGCTTAGGGCAGTTGATTTATCAAAATATAAACACATTATTAGATTTCAAACTAATATCAGAATTATGTGATTTTGGTAATGCCCCCCACATGACAATCTGCAGATCTTTTAACAGAAACTAAACTATATAGGTTTGAAGAAATGAGATAATGCAATTTATAATTATTATGATGTTCTCAAAAATTTCATGAGGAGGAAGGATAAGGGAGTATTAGGAAGTTAGTACATGGCATAAAAAAACTCCAGAATATAATTTTAAATGTAGTATTTAGCTATTAACATTTAAAACAAATGAAAGAGTCCAATTTGGTACAGGTTGCTTTGAAGGCAATCCCATCCAAACTGATGTCCAGATCTGAAGCTTTTGATCATTAAAATGAAACTCTGTCCTCCCATAGAATGCATGGGCAAAATAAAAACATTTGTGATTGATTTTTGTTTTCTAGTTGAATAGGATGGAATGTGCAGACAACTTAAAAGTTTTAGGAGGGAATGAAGTATGTCAGATTTCACAGAATTCAGTATAAGGAATTTTGAGTGATGTATCGTTAAATTCTGATTTTTAAAAAATTGCTTGTAACATCTGGGGATGAATGTAATAAATTTTGCAGTTATAATAAGCTTTTTCCAAATTTCAGATGGAAAGGATGTGGACTTCCACCCACGTTTACTTTGAGTTTGTACTACAACTCATAAGCAATAACCAGGTTATCCAACTACTAGTACAGTGGTGCTTAAAAGTTTGTGAATGGTTTTGAATTTTCAATGTTTCTGCATAAAAATAACCTAAAACTTGATTTTTTTCTCCACACAAGTCCTAAAACTAGATAAAGAGAACCCAATTAAACAAATGAGTCAACAACTTACTTGTTCATTGGTTAAAGTAGAAGAAAGTTAATGTTTTGGAATGGCCAAATAAAAGTCCTGACCTTAATCCTATAGAAATGTTGTATAAAGACCTGAAGCAGGCAGTTCATATAAGGAATCCCATCAACATCCTTGAGTTTTAGGTCATATTTATGCAGAAGGATTGAAAATTCAAAAGGGTTCACAAACTAGCCAACAAGGCAAGTTGTTATGCTGTCACCAAGCTGACATTTGTTATACTGAATTCTATGAGAAGCAGGCTGGCACTGAACAAATGGGAGACTAAGCAACTAAAAGTAGATGACTGTGAGCAGGGTCATAGCACTACACTAACAAAAATAAGCACGCAGTGCTGAATGTTCAAGCAAAAGCACATCTCTTCCCTCAGGTAAGATACTGTATTGGATGAATGCAGAATGGATAGAAACTCCAAATAAAGAACAGTGGATGAAGTATGATCGGTGTTCACCAAAAATGTTCTGGGTGGGAAAGCAAGGAAGTTTACTATTCTACCAAGTCTATGTCCAAGCAGCTGGGATTAGGTATCACGGTAATCATCATCAAAATACAATTATGAGGGACACTGAAAGATAAGCATGGCAGCCACTGTCAAGCAACAGCGGCTAGATTTTGCTGTGTTTAACTACAGACTGCTCAGGACTCACGTGGCAGGACTTGAACAACTTTTCCATGTGTGACAATAATTTAAGCAGCTTACTGTCAAAGGGATGATTGTTGGGTCTCTCACCTACCAATGTTACTAAAACCCTGTGCCGGAAGTCCAGCCCTTCAAGAAATTTGATTCATTTAGTGGAATTTTCTTACATTTTTTGGATCAGCTCTGCCACTTGGCCTGAGCTTCCCTTACAGCTTGTCC
Source organism: Candoia aspera (assembly GCF_035149785.1). Taxonomy (NCBI): domain Eukaryota; kingdom Metazoa; phylum Chordata; class Lepidosauria; order Squamata; family Candoiidae; genus Candoia; species Candoia aspera. The sequence goes on along the minus strand of NC_086155.1, from coordinate 172,428,635 downwards.
TCAACTTATGGCCATTTGTTTAGCAACCATTTGAAGTTACAATGGCACTGGAAAAAGTGGCTTATTACCAGTCCTCATACTTACAACTGTCACAGCATCCCCACGATCATGTGATCAAAATTTGAGTGCCTGGCATCCATCTATCTATCTATCCATCTATCCATCTATCTAATTTATCCCTGCCCATCTCCTCCCGTCGGGGGACTCTGGGTGGTTTACAACAATCGATTAAAAACCATAACCATAAATACAAAGAATAAAATACAGTAATAAATAATATAAATAGAGGTAAAAATAAAGAATCCAAGTGGTGAAGAATCTAAAACAGTCCAAGTGTGGGAGGAGTGGTCTATAGCAACCATCCCCATGTAGATCTGTCCCCTCCCCACCCCAAGCGAGGTGGCAGAACCAGGTCTTCAGACTCCGCCGAAAGGCCAGGAGCGATGGGGCCAATCTCACCTCCGGGGGCAGCATGTTCCACAGGGCGGGAGCTACTGCAGAGAAGGCCCACTTCCTGGACCCCGCCAGATGAAATTCTCTTACAGACGGGGTCTGCAGCATGCCCTCTCTGCACGATTGGGTGGGACGGGTTTATGACAGTTGCAGTGTACTGGGGTCACATGATCACCATTTGTGACCTTCCCAGACGGCTTCCAACAAGCAAAATCAATGGGGAACTGACTGATTCACTTAATGATCATGTGATTCACTCAATGGCCATGTGATTCTCTTTAACAACCACAAAATATGTCATAAAATCAGGTATGGTCACATGATGCCTCACTTAACAACTGCATTGCTTAATGACAAATTTTCTGGTCCCTATTGTGATCGTAAGTCAAGGACTATCTGTACTTCCTCCGCTAAGATGTTATGTCTGTCAATGCTGTTTGGTCCTGCTGAGGCAGTCTGCCTTTAATCTTGTAGTTGTACAAATAGGCCAGCATTTACACCTTTCTTGGTACAATGGCTCCAAGTGCTTTACACTGTGATCCTAAGAAAAGGTGGAGTTTTTTTCAGGAGTTCTTGACAGGTGCTATGGGAACATCTACTTATATTCCCATGTACTTTTTCTCTTTCAAATATGAAGACTGTACTCCCCTGGTGTCTGACATTCTTTCTGCAAACAAAAAGTATATCAAGAAATTTCTTCTCAGCAAATACCCAAAATAAAAACAATAAAGCAAAGTACAATATTAAAATATAAAGAATTTATAACAAAATAGAAGAAACATCATGAAATATTTTTCAAGTATCTGAATGGGGGTCTTACTGAAGGCCAAGACCTCCTCTCTATCATTTCAAAGTACAAGACGCAGAATGATGGTCTTACAGGAAAACAGATTCCAGCTAAATGTTAGGAAATATTCCATAATACTAAAAACAATGTCAACGCATCCAAGCACTAATGGAGATGGCGAGCTCCACTTCACTGGATATGTTCAAGCAGAGAATGGATTTTGGGATTCCTTAACTAAGCTGAGAATTGGACTCTAGCAGAGCCTTGTCCACCAAAGGGAGCTTGCCAGGCCCCGCTGGTGAGGAGGCAGCAAGACAATGCCTGTGGAGCAGACAGGGCAGCAGTGCGGGGGAAGGAGCCCCATCTCCCGCCACCGGCACGAGGAACAAAAGCCCACAGTCCATGGAGAGCACAGTGGGATGGGACAGTGAGATGCGGCACTCTGTTGCTGGGTAAGGAAGGAGAGGCAGCAGTGGCTCCCTGGGTGAAGGCAGGCAGACTGGGCATTCAAAGACCCCATGCCCCCAAGATGGTGCAGAGGGCAGGTACACAGTAAGGACCCATTCTGTGGAGCTCCAAGACGCACCAGGACTGCACTGAGCAGGGAGCCGCCAGCCAGGCTATGGCTGCTCCAGGTCACGATCCTCAGCCCGCACCCTCCTTGCTTTTGCTTGCCTCCTGGGAGGCACCACCCCTTGTGGAATGAGCAGCTGCTTTGCAAGACCACGTCCAGCAGCCGGGAGGAGGCAGTGAGCCGTGTCCAGGGCACGGAGCCCCAGCAGGCAGACTGGGCATGCACATGGGAATGTGTGGCGGGCTAGACTGCTGAAGTAGGCCAGGCCTGCCAGGAGCCTGGCAGCTGGGGTGGCAGCAGCAGCAGCAGCGAGCCCAGCACTACCAGAGTCCCAGTGCCGAGGGGAAGGAAGACAACAGTGATGGTCAGCTGGGGGTGGCAGGGTAGCCGGCAGAGCGCAGGGCAGCCCAAAAGGCAGAGATTTGGGGGAGATAGGGAGGGGGTGGAGTTGGAGCAAAGGCAGGTACAGCAGGGTGGGAGAAGCATGAGCTACTCACCTAACAACAGTGTGGTCCTGGCCCTACAACCGCAACTGGGACTACCGGAACTGCTGTTGATAAGCAGTGAAGTCATGTGGTGTTTTGCCTAACGACTACTTCACTTAGCGATGGAAATTCTGGTCCCAATCAGGGTTGATCAGCGAGGACTACCTCTAATGAGCATCTGTGTATGTATCTCTCTCTCTCTCTCTCGATATATATATAATAAAAATAATATATGCAGACATGCACATGTTATTTTACATAATGTTAAGACTATAGAAGATTTTCTCCAGATGTAATAATTGTACAGTCCACAAAGGCCTCAAGTACACTAATAACAATTCATATCAGTGAAACTTTGCTTCTCAATCATGAAGTCATCAAATGTTTTAATCACTATAATTAAATCATTGTTTATGCAGGAAGAAACAGATCTTTGTGAATTCTGTCTCTGGAAGGAAGTGAGAAAGAACAGGGGAAGTAACAATTAGAAACATTTCCTCAACTTGTAACCTTTTTAAGTGGGTTTCCTTATAATTACTCCTTAAGGTAAGTCATTATTACAGAACAAAGCATGGCAATGGAGCTGAAAGAATGACTTGTTTTAGGGCAAATTCTGAGTTCACTGGCAAAGCCATTAATAACTGATGGTATTGACCATTATGCTGTAGCAGAAGAATGATCAAAAACATAACCTGCGCTGCATCTCGCATCTCTATTTTATGGTGCAAAGTTATAAAAAAAGCTACTGCAGTAGAGCTTATAACTTGGGACAGCTTTAGTTGTATGAGATTTGTATCGGTATGTAATATCTCACAGCTGATCACATAACAGAGTGAAAAAACCTCCAGTCCTTTAATAGGGCCAGGTAATACAAATATCGCAAAACTGAACTACTTTGGCCACATAATGAGAAGACAGGACACCCTGGAGAAGATGCTGATGCTAGGGAGAGTGGAAGGCAAAAGGAAGAGGGGCCGACCAAGGGCAAGGTGGATGGATGATATTCTAAAGGTGACGGACTCATCCCTGGGGGAGCTGGGGGTGTTGACGACCGACAGGAAGCTCTGGCGTGGGCTGGTCCATGAAGTCACGAAGAGTCGGAAGCGACTAAACAAATAAACAACAAATACAAATATCAGCAGATAGGGGAAGCAGAAAAATGCAAACATCTGGCCAGATGTTCTGTCCATAATTTTTGCTGTTGTGACAAGTTGCACAACTTTATCAGAAAGTGCCTAACCACTCAACCCACAAAGTACAAACAACACAAGCTATGAAAAGGATAACACTGCCATACTTCAGAAACATCTCAAAAACAGCCAACAGACTATTACAACCACATGGCATACAACCAACTAAAGCCCTCCAAAATATCTTAAGCAAACCAGAAGATCCAGTAGCCCAAGAAGAAAAACCAGGGGTCATCTACAACATACGCTGTAAGGACTGTAACAATCACTATGCAGGATAGGCAGGCAGAAGACCAGGAGAACGCATCCATGAACACCAACTAGCAGTCAGAAGACACAATGAAAACTCCTTATCTCACAACACCTGGACAGACTCAACCATAGTTTCACCTGGGAAACAGCATACTAGACCAAGCTAAATCCAAAAACACTAGGGAATTCCTGGAAGCTTGGCACTCAGACACATCAGTCATCAATAGACACACAGAGATAAACCATATTTACACACCATTCAAAAGAGACAATAAAAAAAGCTAAGAGGGAAACAAAAAGACTAGAACACATCCTCTCCTGCAGCCTACACCCAGATAATGTCCTATCTTAGAGCGAAGAACCACACTGAGACGGTATCTTGGTCTCTAGTGTTTATTGTCCTACTCTAGACGACAGAAAATCCTGCCAAACTGAAAGACCATGGGAAACCCACACAGATAAACCCAAAACTCAAGGCGGGTCTACTCTGAGTTTCTCTGAAGGAAAGTTCAAAGCCTCTAAACTACACATGCGCTTTCCCCCCTGGATAGGGGCCCCCTCCTGCTCACCATCAGTACTCATGACAGATAAGCAGGGATTAACACCAGACAAACAATCAAGCAGAAAACAATACCCTAATAAAGGAACTACCAAGGAGAAAACCACACCATACCACACCACACCATCATTGCAGGGCAAGCTACTATATATTGTCATCTTTAATTCTGAATGGGGTTGCACTGTCCCAGACAGACCTGGTGCATAATCTGGGGGTTCTTCTGGACTCAAGACTCCTGCTGGAAGAGCAGGTGGCAGTCATGGCCAGGAGGGCATTTGCTCAGCTTTGGGTTGTGTGCCGGTTACATCCGTTCCTGGAGCGAGAAGCCCTCCAAACAGTCATCTCCCATATAGACTATTGCAATGCGCTCTACAGGGGGCTACCCTTGAAAAGTATCCGGAAGCTTCAGCTGGTCCAGAATGCAGCCGCATGGGCTATTTTTGGTGCCCCTAGATCGGCACATATAACACCTTTATTGGGCAAACTGCACTGGGTGCCAATTTGCTTCCAGGTCCAATTCAAGGTGTTGATTATCACCTTTAAAGCCCTACATGGCATGGGACCAGGATACCTGAGGGACCGTCTCATCCCCATAACATCAACCTGCCCCACCCAATCATGCAGAGAGAGCATGTTATGGATCCCGTCTGTAAAATAATTTCAACTGGCAGCATCCAGGAAGTGGGCCTTCTCTGCAGTGGACCCCGCCCTTTGGAACATCTTGCCCCTGGAGGTGAGGCAGGCCCCTTCACTCCTGGCCTTCTAGAAGGCCCTTTAGACTTGGTTCTGCCCTCTTGCTTGGGGTGGAAAGGTGGGTAGCCACTCTTGGGGGTGGCTCGTGCCTTAGAGCCCCTTCCACTGGATTGGAATTTCTATTGCCACTTGGATTCTATATTTATTTATATTTGTAACTTTTTATTATTTTTTATGGGATTTTAACGTCTATTGTTATAGTATCAATTTTATTGTAAACCGCCCAGAGTCTCTCTTTTGGGGGAGATGGGCAGTAACAAAGTTTGAATAATAAATAAAATCTATAAACAGGGAGAAAACCCTATGCTCACTAGCACTGATGATGTTATCTAGTCAGATAATGAAACATCTGCAAGCAAGCAACCAAGCTCAGAGAACACCAAGGACTCCAAAGAAACACTGGCTTAGAAGTTCTTCTACTGTTTTATAAATCTAAACTCCAGCTGTAATTATGATATGTCCTCTGCTTTCAGTAAAATACAAAGGTACATAATGAGGCAAAGATCAGAAATACAGACCTTCAGGTTTCTTTAAATTTTAGCAAAGTTAGAAATTCATTTCAAATGGGGCTTTAGAAAAAAAGTAAATTGAAACTAAAGCATATGGCACTACTGGAAATCATGGAGCCCTCTTCACTAATGGGGAATTTTCCTCTGATGGTAGCTTCTTCATTAAACTGCTAAATAACTTTTAAAGCCCATAAACAAAGTCAGATACAGTGGTCCATGAGGGAAAAGAAATCCAAAATTCATAGTTGGGCTAAAACTTTATTAGGACCATCTGCAAGTTTGCCAGAACTCTTCATCAAGCTTTTGATACTGAAAGGCGTTAATTGTGGTCATTAACCAACACAACATCAAGTTTTTGTATCATGTGTGATTTAATGGAGAATTAAAGACCCCCAAAGATTATATTTATTTACACACACATACACACAGTATTTCTGGGTGCTCAGATTTGTCCTAATAAAGGTATATTTCAACTGCACATTATGCTTTTGTCCTCATTAATTTTATTACAGAGTACACACCTATAAACAATGGCATCCACAAGAACTTGCCACTTTCGGCATTGTGCTATAACTCATGTCCATTTTGGGCATGCATGCAACTTTTCAACGCACATAGAAAAGGGATGGGGCTTATATTGCAATGTTGAAATATTTCTGGTATCTCTGACTCCCCTTCCCCTCACTGCAGATGCTGCTGGATCCCAGTTACAGGTAGTCCTTGACTTATAACCATTCGTCTAGCGACTGTTCAAAGTTACAACAGCACTGAAAAAAGTGACTTGCAACCAGTCCTCGCACTTAGGACCTTCGTGATGTCCCTGCAGTCACATGATCAAAATTCAGGCGCTTGGCAACCGGCTCACACTTATGACTCTTGCAGCATTCCAGGGTTACGTGATCGCCATTTGCAACCTTCCCAGCCAGCTTCTTACAAGCAAAGTCAATGGGGGAAGCCTGATTCATTTAACCATGGTGATTCACTTAACAACCATGGCAAAAAAGGTCATAAAATTGGGTGTGACTCATTTATTTTATTTATTTATTTATAAATTTATTCACCGCCTATCTCTCCCCAACAGGGGGACTCTGGGCGGCTTACATTGCCTCATTTAGCAATGGAGGTTCCAGTCCCAATTGCGGTCGTAAGTCAAGGATTACCTGTCAACTAAAATGAGCTAATATATTTTGATCATAAAAATCCTTGACTGTCATGACTTTAAATGCAGAGATGAATTTGGAATAATCATAATTAAAACAGGCTGAGGGAAATCATGGTTTGGTTTAGGGTTTATGGTTTTAGAGTCTAACTTGTAACTATTGAAATACAAGAAATCCAGGTCAGGTTTTGATTATATTCAAACATTCTGAATGTTTTATATCTTTGCTGATTCTGGCATTGAAATCACCAGCCAGAAGGATATTTGCATTTGGTAATGTTTGTTCAGCTTTCTCCAAAACGATTTGTAGGGAGGACCAAACCTTGAGCCACAGATCTGGGTTCCATCCTGTTGTAAGATAAACATTAATACAAAGAATTAACCCAAAGTATGTGCTATCTATCTGGACTGCCTGGATATAATCACAATCCTACCAATCCCTTTGTTGTATAATTCCTTTCATATCAGCTGAGATCAAAATTGATAACCCACCACTTGCTCTTCCATAAACCCAATTTAGTGGCAGGGGTGTTATATGAGCAAAATCTTGGCAAGCAAGGAGAAGAGATATCTAGGCACCATGTCTCCTGTAATAAAATGATGTTAAATTCTGACAGGTACTGTTCAAAACAAATGTCCACCAATGTATTGTGCCACCCAGCAATATTCCAAGAAATGGCTTTTATGTGACCTGGAGCCTTAGAAGCATGTCAACTGGTGGCACTCAAAGTGTAATGTTCCTGTCTAAGTGCAAGAAGACATACTGAAGATGTTGAGGTGATGTTCTCATCAGTATGGGAATCATTAGTGGGCAGCAACTTTGGGCTATCAATTAGTTTGCAGTCTCTGGGCATGGCTGGATTTGCAAGCTGAAGATCTTGATACAACAATTTCCTTTTGTCCTGTTTTTTGATCAAGGCCCTCAGATAGTACAAAATGAAGCAAGTTGTCATTATCTGAAACAGAACAAGATGGAGTCAATTTGGGCTGTTTTGGAATAGAAGGACATGTGGGCTTGCTGGGATATAGGTTATTTTTCTTCCTTCACAGAGTTGTTTGATTGCAAGGTTCAAAGAGTTTATAAAAATTTTCTGCAGAGTTGCTGTCAGATGAGAGGTCCAAAGATATCAAGTCAACTAGAGGTTTAGCTGCTGCTCAGGTTAGCAGCAGTGTTTGTTTTAATTCATCCAGTCATTTCAGTATTTCTTCTTGTTTGCAGTTTGGTAAGGCTTCAAAAGAGTTAATTAGTCCTGTTTCTAGAGCTTCATCTGTGCCAATTTTTTCTTGCATCATTTCAATATGATTATTTGGGCAGTGTCTTGTCAAGGACGCTAAAGGTGCTGGGTTGCTGTGGTTTTTATCATTTGGCACACTGCCCATAGCATGAGGTAGGGGCGTGTCTGCTTGAGATGTTAAACCAAAAAATGCAGTCCTTTTTTCATCTCAGAAAACACACAGTGGGTATATTTGAAAAGTGGAAAGAAAATATTTTGAACAGCATACAGGGAATAGTGAAATGATTAAAAGACAATAGAATTCGTTTATGACCTGTCATACCAGGAAGCCATTCAGCACCACTCAGGTCAATCATATGATGCTGGCATCAAAGAAGTGAACTAAGTGATAGAATGATAGCTCTTCTGGTGGACCAGTGTCCATTGTTAAATCTATTGAGGGTAATCCTTACAGCAACTTGGTTTGTTTGAAGTGAGCAGTTGTGCTTGTTTGGGCATATCTCTTTGGTAGAAGGTAAGGCTGTAAGCTCTGCCTGTTTTTGGTTGACCTTGCTAATCTTAATTTGTTCTTCTGAACAATTTTGTTTCCTTTGGTTGTCCATAAATAAATCAGAATGGGTGCCGATGTTTTGAGTTACTTTAAAAGCTGGAAGCTTATCTCCACAACTTTGCACAAAAGTTTCAAAGGTTGTGTTTAAAGAATTCACCTTATGGAAATTAAATATTCAAAAATTGAGATTACAGTTTGTGCAATTAATAAGCATTGTCTAGCAGTAAAGCCTGATGTAAATTCCTTTGGTGATTGCTTGACTGGCTCTTTCCCCATCAGAGATGTATTAACAATGGAGGAAGGTAGTAAAGACAGGGGTTCAATCAGATGGTTTGATTCCTGATGCATAGTAGAGGACAGCTCTAATAATTATTGTTCTTCAATTTCTGTTTCCAAATCCCAGTTCAGTATACAACTGTTGGAGGTAGGGATGGAATAGAGGGGATCTATTTTGTTGTTATTTTTACTCAGAGCTTCCTTTTCTTGTCCATTACATAGTCCTCAATTTTTGGCTGCCTTGTAGGTTTGGGTAGAGTCTATGTGCCTGGGCTAGTCCTATTGCTTTTCTTGTTCTTCCCCACTGCTTCAGTATCATTGTGACGTAACTGAAGCCTGTATGATGTTTTAGGAACTTGGTGTTCAGTTTTAGAGTATCTCTTGTGGAGAATGGGTTTATAAAATAAAGCTAGAAAAAAATTAAGATGTGTAGCTAGGCTGTTTATAAAAATGAACAGAACATATAAAATATCATAAGGAGCTCAGCAGAGAAGCTGCTGCTCCGTCGCCATCTTAGCTCCGCCCCCCTGAATTTTTTTTATTACATTTAAAATAAGTAATCTCCAAAAACAGATCAGGTAATGCTGCTGCTTATCAAATCAGCTTGTTGTTCCAGACTTACTTTTTTGCTTCCCAGCTAAAGCCTTAAACTCCAGGGCATAATCAGCTACAGACAGTTGGCCCTGGGTAAGATCCTTCAGTGCCTTTTTAGCCCTTGCCTTGGCTAGAGGATCCTCAAAATGCAGCTTTAACGCCCACATGAATTCCTCGAAATCCTCAAGCTCAGGGGAGCTAGCCTCACTTAATTGAACATACCAATCAGCCGCTCGTCCCTTCAACTTGGTGGCAATGGCCGTTATTTTAGCCTCTTCGGAAGGGAAGCAGGGTCCAAACTGTTTCATATAACTTTTAGCATTAGTGAGGAAGAAAGACAACTTAGTTGGATCCCTGTCAAACTTGACAGAAAAGTCTTTCACCCCCGCTCCTATTGGAGCTGAATTAGCGGCTGCTTGAGTGGTTGGGCCCCAGGTTACAGTAGTTCTCCCTCCTCGGGTTGGGGACACTGATGGATGAGCTCTGCGGGGTGGAGATTCATCCCGGCTCCGTGTCCGGCCCCGCTCCGCCGGCAGTCTGGGTGAGGGGATGGAGGATGATTGTGTGGAGCTGGAATCTCCTTCGCGCCTCGGCTGCCCCCCCCCCATGACAGAGACAGGGCTTTTAGCATGTACTCCATCGATTCTAATTTGGTCTCTACCACTCTTAGCCTTTCAGGGCTTTGAGATCCCTCCCTCACGCGTTAGGCTGTCTCCCTTCGGATACCGTGGTAGATTCTACGTTTGGGGCCAGCGGGAACCAATACCTCCAGGACTCCTGGAGTGTCCCTGGCTGGGGTTCTCCCATTTCATCCCAGGTGATCAACTCTGGGGGCGATTCGCTGGGTGCCAGTTGCTCTGGTGCTCTCCCATCTTCGGATTCCTCTCCCTCAGGGCTGGAACTCGAATCCTGCCGTGAACCTGAAGTTTCTGGGGTGAGGCTCAGTTCTTTGCTCCTGACCGTTGACTCGGGCATCAAGCCAGTCGGCTCCTCGAGTCTCCCGGTTGTGGGTTTGGATTTGGCCATCATTAACTGTTTTCCCTCACAAGAAACTAATCTTGGTAGGAGCTAACAGTATAACTTTGGTCATTCTCAGCTTTATGTAAAGATTGCCTAGTTTGGCACGTTTAGAGGGCTTACCCGATTGATACCAAGATTTTGCAGACGTTTTTGGAGAAATGGAAGCAGATCAGCTACCCCCTCATCGGAAAACTGATTGTGCCATAGAGTTGGTTCCTAACGCTCAATTGCCCAAGCCAAAAATTTATCTGATGACTCAAAAGGAGCTTGGGGCATTACAGGACTTTATCGACAAAAATGTGTCAAGCGGGTTTATTGAACCTGCAAATTCCCCAGTTGGGGCCCCTGTGCTATTCTGGGAAAAGAAAGATGGCACACTTCGACTCTGTACGTACTATCAGGGGTTAAATTCCGTCTCGATCTGCAACAAATATCCTCTACCACTAATGAAAGACATGTTAGCCCATTTGTCAAAGGGCAAGATTTTCTCCAAGCTCGACCTTCGTGAAGCCTATTTTCGCATACGAGCTGGAGATGAGTGGAAAACTGCTTTTAATTGCCCACTGGGTTCATTTCAGTACAAAGTCCTCCCTTTTGGGTTAGCAGGGGCACCTGGAGTCTTCATGCAATTGATTAATGAAGTATTACATGATCATTTGTTTAAAGGGGTCCTGGTTTATTTGGACGATGTGCTCATTTACACTGAATCTGAGGAGGAACACGAACGCCTTCTCAAACAGGTGTTAAGTAAGCTTAGAAATGCCAAGCTTTATGCCAAGCTTTCCAAATGTGAATTTCACAAAACCCAACTTGACTATCTAGGCTATAGGGTATCTGACAAAGGCATTGAGATGGACCCTGAAAAAAGTCAGGCGATTTTAAATTGGGAACGTCCCCGCACTCGGAGGCAACTACAAAGTTTCCTAGGGTTCAGTAATTATTATCAGCAGTTTATCCAGGGATTTGCTGAGATTGCTTTGCCCCTTACTGACTTGCTACATACCAAGGGTTTGGGAGACACATGCAAGGTGAAAAACCCTGGGGCAGTGCTGAATTGGACACCTGAATGCCAGGTGGCATTCAAGAAGTTAAAAGCCCTCTTCACTGCTGAGCCTATTTTACAGCACCCTGATCCTGAACGCCCCTTTGTGGTCCAAGTGGATGCTTCTGACTCCTCAATTGGGGCTATATTGTTACAGAGGGATTCTGACAATCACTTAAAACCCTGCGCTTATTTGTCTAGAAAATTTTCTGAAACTGAACACCAGTGGCATGTTTGGGAAAAAGAGGCTTTTGCTGTAAAAGCCGCTTTGGAAGCCTGGCGTCACCTCCTGGAAGGCGCTAAATGCCCTTTCAAGGTTTGGACTGATCACAGGAATTTGGAAGCCCTCCGCACCCCCCGGCGTCTCAGTCCTAAACAAATTCACTGGGCTCAATTTTTCAGTCGCTTTAACTTCCACTTAAAATTTATTCCGGGAAAGAAAAACTTTCTGGCCGATGCTTTGTCACGTTTACCTCAGGACTCTGACCACGTGGCAGATATAGTGGGGACTGTTCTTACTGAACCACAACTGGGCTTGGTTGCCGTCATCCGGAGCCAGACCCGTGCACAGGCAACCCCGCCCCCAGCCCCATCTGGGAGGCGAAAAATGCAAGTTCCTTGTCAGTTACAAAAGGACTTTCTCCAGGCACTGAAATCTGACACTTGGTTGCTAGCTAATAGAGACAGTGTTTCTTTTGAAGACTGTCTAGCGTGGGTGGAACACCGCCTTTATGTGCCTGAAACTTTAAGGGCTGATGTTTTGCAGCGTTCCCATGATGATAAACTTGCTGGACACTTTGGTTTTGTCAAAACATTGCATTTGGTTCGCCGTCAATTTTGGTGGCCAACCTTAAGACGTGATGTAAAGGACTATGTTGCTTCCTGTCCTGTTGTGCCATGTCAAAGCGAAAAGGGGTTAAACCACAGGGGCTTCTGCAGCCAGTGGCCAGCCCATTCCGTCCCTGGGACGAGATTTCTATGGACTTTATTGAGGACTTACCCCCCGGTCAGAAGAAAACTGTCATTTGGGTTGTAAAAGATTTTTTCTCCAAACAAGCCCATTTCATTCCATGTGCGTCCATCCCGTCGGCCCCGCAATTGGCCCGCCTATTTCTCATCCACATCTACCATCTCCACGGTAGCCCCTCCCGTTTGGTCAGTGACCGTGGGACACAGTTTACTTCCCAGTTTTGGAAATCATTTTTAAAATTGATTGGCACCAAACAGGCGTTGTCCACATCATTGCATCCTGACGGATCTACGGAGGTTTTGAACTCTGCCCTCGAACGATTCCTTAGAGCATACATAAATTACCATCAGGACAATTGGGTGGACTTGTTGCCCTTTGCTGAGGTAGCTTACAACAATGCTGTCCATCAGAGCATCGGGCAGACCCCTTTTCGTGTGGCTTCTGGTCAAGACTTTGTTCCCATCCCTGAGCTGCCACAAACCCCTCCCCAGTCCTGTTCTGCCTCTGACTGGGCTATTAAGCTGGCTGATTCCTGGCCGGTGATTCAACAGGCTTTGGCTGATGCCCAGGCTGCTTACAAGTTCCAAGCCGATAAACGTCGTTCTTTGCAACACGATTTCAAAATTGGGGATCAGGTTTATCTTTCTACCAAATTCATCAAGTCCCCACAGCCCTCGAAAAAGCTTGCTCCCAGGTTCATTGGTCCTTTCCCTATTGTTGGTCTTATCAATCCAGTTACTGTTAAGTTGGACCTGCCTCACAATTTGAAATGCTTGCACCCTGTTTTCCATTGCAGCCTGCTCAAGCCTGTCCACCACTCTTCCCGCTGGCATCCCTAACCTCCTCTGCCTGCTCTGATCATGATTGCCGGGCAACAGCACTTTGAAGTCAAGGAGGTCGTTGATTCTCACAAGCTTCGGGACACCCTCCAGTACCTGATCCGCTGGAAACACTTTCCTCATCCTGAATGGGTGCCTGCTCACCACGTTAATGCTCCTGATTTAGTTAACTGTTTCCATTTGGCTTACCCATTAAAACCTTCCCCTTAATGCTTTCTTTCTTTGGGGGGGGCAGTATGTCATGTTCACTGTTTCAATGTGCACTGTACATCGTAACGTTTCTCATGCCATGGTGCTGACATGCATTTCTGTTGGGAGGGAGCTGCTGTGAAACCTTGTGCCAAGCTTTGTATCTGTGTTCATTTCAATGGAATGTGTTTGGGTTATGTGCTCTGCTCAAGGTCTTTTCCCGCGGACCATCAGAAGCCGTTAGGAGCACCTGGGATTGTGAGCCTGGGAAGATTCTATGGGGGAAGGGATCTCGTTTGTACCGAGGGCTTTTTAGTTTGCATTTGGCGTGCTTTTTCCATTCTCAGCTTTCTTTGTGATCCTGCATACTATTCTTTAATAAATCAGATATCTTTATGATCCTGTTTATGAGTCTGATGGTGTTTTAGAATAGGCAATCTTTACACTAAGTTGAGAGAAGAAAGAAGTAAAGTATATACATCCAGTTAAACCAAGTACATAGAACATTCTTAGATAGAAAATGGAAGAACAACCTTTTACAAAGGATCATTGTTCTGTTTGAATTAACAGGCTCATTCAATCATACACTGTATTAGTTTGAAGGGACCAAATTTTCAATCCAACCCCTGTTCAATATAGCAGTCCACTAAACCAACCCCAAATGGATGGTCATCTGGCCCTCATTTGAAAACCTCCAGCAAAATGGAAGTCCACCGCTGTTCTTGGCAGACTGTTAATTTTGCTTCAGAGCTCTTTTGTCAGGAAACGCCTCCTAATACTCAGACTGAATCTCTTTTCCTTCAGTATCAACATGTTTCTGCCCTCAGTTTCAACAAAAATAAGTCCATCCCCTACAGTACATGACAGCATTCTAAGATTGCCATTCCCCATCAAATCTTCCGATACTTCTTCATCATGGCAGAGGGGTATTCCCAGGAGGGATGAGAGAAGAACACTGGGAGTGTATGCCAAGAGTATATATTCCCAGCAGGGTCACCAAGGCATAAAGGTTATCCCAGTTGCCCAACTAAAGCAAGCAAGCACCTGTATTGGGCAGCAGCAGTATAAGATGATACTGGATGATCACTTTAGTGACAGCAAAGGCATTATGTCATACTGTGTGGGTGAAGGCAGTGGTAAACCACTCTTACAAGAAAGACAGCTCATAGAAAGTGTTTGATATAGTGCTGGATGATGAGATGGTTGGATGACATTCAATATACTACTGAGGAAGAGCTAAGGATCTTTTGGAGTACTAATGGTGTTTATTATGTGGCTCTGGACATCTAGTTGCCGATGTTGCCATGAAGGAAAAGAAAAACCAAGTAGCAAAGTAGCAAAGACAGAATTAGAGTGGGAACATGGAATGTAAGAAGCATGAATATGGGAAAGATTAACATGAAAGATGAAATGGATCGACTATACATTGACGTCTTAGGCATCAGTTAATTGAAATGGACTGGAATCGGACACTTCCAGTCAGAATATCATCATGGCAGGGAGCTGTTCCTGGGAGGGATGAGCATTTACTATGCAAGACATGAAAAACAAAGACGAAATGGTGTTACTTTTCATAGTTAGGAAGGTTGTATAAGGTTGTATGGTGGTGCCTAAAAGTTTTGAACCCTTTTGGACTTTCAATATTTCTGCATAAATATGACCTAAAACATGATCTGTTCTGCACACAAGTCCAAAAACTAGATAAAGAAAACATAATTAAACAAATGAATCAAAAATATTGTTCATTTATTCATTGAGGAAATGCCCCCCCCAAGAACTTCTAGTACGAACATATGAAATTAGATCACTACTCTGGTTACTACCAAGTCAGAAGTCTTTGGGAATTGATGGAATATCTACTGTACAGAAATATAGCATGCATCAGAGAAAGAATCTGTAAAGGTTCTAACCAAACTATGCCAGCAAATCTGGAGAATGACACAGTAGCCAACAGATTAGAAGAAGTCAGTCTACATAGCAATACCAAAGAAAGGAGATGTAACAGAATATGCAGACTTATGTACAATACCCTTAATTTCACATGCTAGCAAAATAATGCTTAGGATTATTTAGCACAGATTAGAAATCCATGTGGAAAAGGACTGTTCAAGCTGCCGTTAGAAAAGGCCAAGGAATAAGATATATTATTGCTGATGCACGCTGGATAATTGAGAAAGTCAAAAGTAACAAAAATAAGTCAATAAGTGCTTAATTGATTATAGAAAGGCCTTCAATTGTGTTGATCATAATTGGTTTTCCCTATGTCACGCTATGGAAGTGAAAGTTTGAAAGGACAGAACGAGTATTGATTCTTTTCAACTTTGGTATTGGAGAAAACTCCTGAGAATACCATGGATAGCCAAGGAAACAAACTAGTAGACTGTATAATAAATCAACCCAGAGTTCTCACTCGAGGCACAAATAACCAGACTCAAATTGTTATATTTTGGACACATTATGCAAAGACTTAGCTCACTTGAGAAGTCTGTAATGATAGGAAAGGTTGAAGGAAAGAGAATAGGATAAACAGTATCAAAGAGGATAGACTCAATGGGTGCATCATTAGAAGATTTGAAGGACAAGGTACAGGTACAGGACAGATATCATGGAGAAAATCTATGTGGGTGCTAACAGTCAACACCAACTGGATGGCACGTAAGCAGTCAAAGACTGCTATTACATCTCCCTTCAATTTTTTTTTTTTTGGCAAATTAAACATGTCCACTCCTTCAACCATTCCTCATATGGCCTGTCACCCTAGCAGCTCTTCTTTGAACCCACTCCAGCTTTTGCATATCCCTTTTGAAATATGGTGTCCAGAACTGGCCACTATATCCCAAGGGAGTTTAAGCAGTGTAGAGTACAATGGAATATTATCTCTTGTGATCTGGATGCAGCGACTTTATTATGTAGACCAACAGCATGGGCCATTAGGCCATTTTAGGTATTACATTAGCTGTTCATTTTCAGCTGGAGGCCCACTGAGATGTTTAGAATCTTTTTACGTGCACGGCTGCCAAATCAGGTCTCCCCAATTTTGTATTTATAGATTTGATTTTTCCCACTTAGATGTAGGACCTTACACATGTCATCACTGAACATCATCCTGTTGGATTTGCCTCAATGTTAAATCATGTCTAAGTTATTTGGAATTGTGATTTTGTCCTCTTAAGGTGTTACATTCTTGTTATATGCAAATTTAATGAATCTCCTTTCCATTCCATCCTCTAGATCATTTATGAAAAACATACTGAATAGCACTGGACCAAGATACAGCCTGGAGGATCTCACTTGATACTTCTGTCCAAGTTAATGCAGAACCACTTATGAGTACCTGTTGGGTGGAGGAGTCCATACAGTTGTAAATTTACTGGACAGTTTTCTCTCCAGCAATATTTATTCATTTTGTCCATAAAAGTATCATGAGAGTTTTTATCAAATATCTTAAAGAGATCAAGTTATTTGAATGTATGTTGGAAATGTGAACAAGAAGAGGGGACTTTTTATCATGCCTGGCGGACATGTAAAAATGCTAAAAAAACTTGGATTCAAATACATATATTAATTCAGAAGTTTGTAAAGACTAATATACAATCAAAACCAGAGATATTTCATTTGGGATAGATGGACAAACACTTAGAAAAAACTGATGAAATTTTGTTTTTATATATGATAACAGTAGCAAGGCTTTTAAATGCACAACGGTGGAAAGATTTAACAGTACCTACAATGGAAGAGTGGATGATGAAGTTGATGGAGCTGGCTGAGACAGAAAAATTGACAGCTTTGATTAGAGAAAAGACATTAATTTTAATGCTGATTGGAAGCCCTTTCTGGACTCTTTGTGTGACACAGAAAAAAAAATGAAATTAGGATATATGGATTTGATAATTAGAAATAGTAGACAATAGAAAAATGAAAGTTATGCTGTAAACATAAAGTAAGAGTTTAATAGCAGAGAAATTTAATAATAAATAAAAATAAAAATAAAAGATAAAGTGTTTAATGTGAATTTATACTTATATCTGCTATAAAAGAAAGTCGGAAATCATTCTTCGTATTTCTTTTTCTTTCTGCACTTTTGATTTTGTTTTTTCATTCTTTTTTCTCTCTTAAATTACTAGTTTTTGTTGGTTTTAATTAATTTTAAAAATTTAATAAAGTTATTTTAAAAAGATGAAGTTATATGAAATTAAGAACATTTCCTTGATTTACCAAAGTAATCATTCTGTCACAAAAAGAGAGAAGATTATCCTCACGCAATTTGTTGACAAACTACGCTACTACTGATAATGGCAGAATTATTTTCTAAGTGCTCACATACAAGCTGCTTGTCAATCTGTTCTAGTACCTTGCCTGGTATGAAGTTAAACCAACTGGTTTGATTTTCCAGTCCTCTCCTTTTTTTAATGCTGGAACTTATATTTTCTCTTCTCAAATCTCCTGTCATTTTATCTGTTCTCTGAGAATTTCAGAGGTTATAGTGAGCAGTTCTGAGATTACCCTGGCTACCCCTTTAACATCTAAGGGTGTAATTGGGCCCTGGAGACTTAAATTTGTTTAAGGGACCAGGAAGGGTTCTTACTATATCTTTAACAGCACTGAGTTGAGTTCCTTTCCTTTTCCCAAATATGTTAAGAAGTGCTCTCACACTTCTGAGAGAAGACAGAAGCAAAGAAAGAATCCCTATTCAGTTATTACTTCTCCAGCTTCCCGGCCCAACGGCCTTCTTGACTCTTACTTCCCAATCTGCCTACTTTGCATTCCTTGACAGCCTCATCTCATTTGTGGTTTAGCCTTCCTGACTCCTTCCCTATGGTCTTGAGCAACTAGTTGGTACTCTTCCTTAGTTATTATTTCTACTTTCTATTTCCTATACCAATCTCTATTCCCTTTTCGCTTTTAGTGCTTTTGTTTTTTCCTATTCATCTACATAGGCCCTTTAAAGCTTTTATCATTTCTTTCCCATAAGGAAAATTGTTTATGTTTGTGCTTTCACTATTTCCTTTTTTCCCAAGATCTTCCATTTCTACTTGGGATTATTTATCCTTAAGGATTTTGAGCTGTTGTATTCTTCCCACCTTTCATCTAAGTTCACTAAAACCTTCCTTTCCGAGGTCCATGGTATGTGAATGACCAACCAGCTTTTCCTCCTCTACTTATTCTAAACTCTAACACCACTTTTCCCCAGGATGTCTAACACTTTCACTACATCAATCAATTCCTTTCTCTCTGCTGAATAGAATTCAGTCCAGAATAGCCAACTCTCGTGCTTCTTCTTCTACCATATGAAAATGAAATCATCAGCAAAAGAGGTCAACCATCTGTTGGACTTTGAGGGAGAAAAGGAGTCACTGCTGCTGGCTCAGCAATCCCTCTGCACTTTAAAAGAGGTACACTGAAACAGACTCAAGTACTACTACTTGAGCTCAAGTAGTCCCTCCCTGCCCTTCCCAAAATCATGTTGGAGAAATGCAACCAGACTACAGGGAAACTTGTAGCAGAGCAGCCTGTTTGGCCCAATCCAGCCCACTTCACCTCCATCCATGCCCAGATGGTTGGCCACACCCATTTTTTTCAAAGGGATGCAACTGCATTTATAGCTGGCTAGTTTATTTTTATTTATTTTCTATCCCTTTATTATTTTTATAAATAACTCAAGGCAGTGAACATACCTAATACTCCTTCCTCCTCCATTTTCCCCACAACAACC
Organism: Candoia aspera; assembly: GCF_035149785.1. Classification (NCBI taxonomy): domain Eukaryota; kingdom Metazoa; phylum Chordata; class Lepidosauria; order Squamata; family Candoiidae; genus Candoia; species Candoia aspera. Next base: position 172,409,486 of record NC_086155.1, on the reverse strand, counting down.
ACCCCGTGAAGTTGGTTGGGCTTAGAGTGTGTGACTGGCCCAAGATCAGCCAGCCAGCTTTCATGCCTAAGGCGGGACTAGAACTCCCAGTCTCCTGGTTTCTAGCCTACTGTCTTAACCACTACTACCCCCTGGCCTTTTCAAGGGTATGACTATGTCCTCAGCCAGCCAGGTTAGCCTATCTTGCCCTACCCAAGCCTTTAGGATACCAGAGAGAGCTAACTAAAGAAGAGGTATGGATGAACAGGAGAATGGAACAGAAAAACACTGTAATGGAGGAATGTTCAAGTGACTTTTAACAGCAACAGCTACTGCTGCTATATAATGTCAAGGCTTATCAAGATTGAAATATCCAGCTACAAGGAGAAGGGCCAACGTAAGCAGCTGGGTCCCTGCTTGGAGCTCAGCTTGATTCTGAGCAGCCAGTCAGTCTAGAGCTCATCTTGGAGCCTGGCAGCAACTCTGCCTTATAACTTGAAGGCAGCCAGCTGCAAAACAAAAGAGTCTGTAGCAAACAAGACAAGACTACCCTCAATCGCAAACAACCCTGGTGGGATGAAAGGACTGAGCTCCATATTAACCTTGGAGACCTTAAAAGGACCAGAAAGAGCTGAGTAACCAAAGCTTAAAGACCTGCTTACCCAGCTATGTGTATCTGTGGGTTGTGGGTAGGTGACATTGATTTCATCCAGCCTATTCAGAAAAAATTGCACCCACAAGAGACAGTGGGAAACAAAGACCTAGAAGCTTGTACTGGGGAAATTGTGAAATGTAATGAAGTAAAGAAACCCTCCACTCAATCCATATTTGTATCTTCAATCATAGCCAGAAGAATCCCTCACATGACTCTTCAATTCCTGGCTTAGTTAGCTTTTCAGTAGAGTAGTTGAAGTCTCCTATTACTAGTATGGTTTGCCCTCCTGAGGACTTAGTGTTGATTTAGGAAACTATATCCTCTGCTAGAGTAGATGGCCTGTAATAAATTCAAATACTGGTATAATTTCTTTCTTACTCCTTTTAATCTTACCCAGATGTTTTAACAGGACTTCTGTGTTAATGATAGAAACACAATATTTGGAAAACACTGTATTACATGTGTAAGATTGACGAAGGGGACCACAATCTCCTACCAAGAGGAAAAAAGACAATGCATGTGTTCTTTTGTCCTCTCCAGTCTGTCCATCCAGGCTTCAATGATAGTGGAAGTGCCATTTGCTTTGGCAGCAACTGCCTTTTAGAATCTACCAGTTCTAGTGGGTCTGGAAATCAACTGGATTGCCATTATGTTTCTGATTTTCAGTATGACCTGTGGTAGAATGTGAATGGAACTAAAACTATATAATGTCCCTCTGTCTTTGTTGCAGTGGGCTTTTGTGCACATGTGATTTGTATATTTCTCTTCTACATTATTCCTCAATGCCAGAAGAATTTTAGTCCAAAATATTTGGAAAATGTCTTGTTAAGCCAAATTGCTTTAAATTATCAGTAATTAGATCAGATAGGGGATGTTTTAGTCTACAAAATCCTGTAAAAGTACTAAATTTGTTGAATGAGATTATTTCTTTTTTAAAAAGTGAGAGGACAAGTAATCTTGGGAAACTATTTTACTGGCATATAATTACAATGGCCATACATCCTTTATTATAAACAACAGTCCTTTATTTCAGAAAGCTATCCTTCAGATTTACTTATTTTCTTGGTTTTGCTCTTGAATTTTCCTTTGTAAAGCAAAGTTATAAACATAAACAATCTTTTTTTAAAATCTTTATGAAACTCTTCCAGATTTGCCCCTTTTTCAGGTTTGCTTTTTATTTTTTCCAAAAAAATATGGTCACTGTACATACAGTTGTAATAGAAATTATTCAACCCCCATTGCAAATCAGGCTGATTGCCAAAATGTACAGACTTTCAGCTGTTTGCAATGAACAAATCAAACAAAAGCTATTGAAATAGCTCAACACAACGAATACCTCAAGTGATGTCCCCAAAGTCAACTGAAAATGCAACTTATGACTTCTCCAGTCTCAAAATTATTCAACCCCTTCATGGCAAGCATCTTCAGTACTTAGTAGAGCACCCTTTTGCTGTTATGACCTGCTGCAAACGAGATGCACAGCCAGACACCAGCTTCTGGCAGCGTTCCTGAGGAATCTTAGCCCATTCCTCATGAGCAATGGCCTCCAGTTCAAGAATATTCTTGGGTTTGTGTGCTGCAACTGCCTTCTCCAAATCCCACCAGAGATTTTCTATGGGGTTCTAGTCAGGTGACTGTGATGGCCACTGTAGAATCTTCCAGGACTTCTTCTGCATCCAAGCTTAAGTGAATTTGAGGTATGCTTGAGATCATCGTCTTGTTGGAAGGTTCAATGACACCCAAGCTTCAGCTTCCTTACAGAAGGCATGACGTTTTCTCCTAGGATTTCCTGACACTTCAATGAATCCATCTTGCCGTCCACACACTGCAGATTTCCAGTGCCAGAGGATGCAAAGCAGCCCCAGACCATCACCAAGCCACCACTATGCTTAACTGTAGGCAGAGTGTTCTTTTCAGCATATGCTTTGTTCTTCTTCCTCCAGACATACCACTGATTCATCAGGCTGAAAAGTTCCAGTTTTGTTTCATTGCTCCACAGAGCAGAATCCCAAAACTTCTGTGGCTTATTTATATGATTTTGAGCATATTGGAGCCGACTTTTCTTGTGCTTTTGGGTCAGCAGCGGTGTACGCCTTGGAGTTCTGCCTTCTGTGTTTAGTATGCGCCTTACTGTGCTCACTGAAACTTCAGTGCCTGTTGCCACCAAGTCTTGCTGCAGGTCTTTTGCAGTCACTTGAGGGTTTCTCTCCACCTGCCTTCTCAGAAATCTGGTTGCAGCAATTGACAGCTTCCTTTTTCTGCCCCGTCCAGGTAGTGTAACCACTGTTCCTTTAACTTTGAACTTGCGAACTATGCTTCCAACAGTGTCTCTAGGAACATTCAGTGCCTTCACTATCTTTTTGTATCCTGTTCCTTGTTTGTAAAGGGCGATGATCTCTTCTCTTACCTTTTTGGACCATTCTTTTGACTTAGCCATACTGTGTTTCTAACATGCAGTCAAACGTGACACTCAACAAACCCCTAGCTTCTTCAGGTATTTCATGTGTTCCAGCTCAAGCACACCTGGTGCAACTAATGAAGCCCTTGATTAGTTGCATCAGATGTGCTTGAGACAACACCTGTTTTGCATACTGTATGTGTGCTGTTGTGACAGATTCTATTCAGGGGGTTGAGTAATTTTGAGACTGGAGAAGTCATCATAAATTGCATTTTCAGTTGAATTTAGGGACACCACTTGAAGCATTTGTTGTGTTGAACTATTTCAGTTGCTTTTGTTTGATTTGTTCATTGCAAACAGCTGAAAGTCTGTACATTTTGACAATCAACCTGATCTGCAATGATGGTTGATTAATTTCAATTACAACTGTATAGTCCTAGCAAAAGAAATTTCGTTAGATTATAACAGGGCACAGTAATCTGAAAAGAATGGCAGGGATTGCACCCATGGCCTGCACACAGAACAGCTACTTCCCTCTTAAAACATTCCCTTAGCCCTAGGTGGTTGAGATTTGGGTCTTCTGTGTGTCAGAGAGAGAAAAGAGGCAACCCAGGCTTTCAACATGATTGCTCCCAAATGGCCTCTCTTTGCATGGTGATCTTGGTTGGCTTTTTGGTTTACCAAGGAACCCTAGGAGATGAAGCTGCAGATGAAATATCTGGAATTCATCCCTGAAAAATTAAAAGTGAATTTGACTGAACACAGGTACAAGCCTAGGTCTGGGCCTACATCATGGTGGTAAGGGAGGCAAAGCATTTCAACTTCTCCCTTGTTGCCCTGGCTGACAAATCGCAGACTTGGTTAGAGATGGGTGATAACTCAGATTTGTCCAGACCTTGACTCCTCAAGGGAGTCTGACATCTTACCATGTTATCCTTTTGTATTCCTTTAACCCAGTGTTTCTCAACCAGGGTTCCGTGGAACCCTAGGGTTCTATGAGAGGTCACTAGGGGTTCCCTGGGAGATCACAATTTATTTAAAAAAATATTTCAAATTCAGGCAACTTCACATTAAAGAGGAAAGTTTCATTATTTTTAGTTTAAGAACACTGTTTCATTTTCCAGAAGACTGAAAAAGAGACAAGGGGATTAGGCCTCCTCAATTTCCTCTTAACTTCTCAAAAGTAAGATACTAGAAGTACAACTGCGCACCATCCCAGTAAGGGAAAAAAGAGGACAGTTAAGGAAACTAATCTGAATGCAAAGGAAGCTTCTGACTGAGCTAGGAGTTAAAAGGGACATGGGACAGGAAATGGAAGATAGGTGTATTCATTAAGGAAGTTTACCAGCAAGTAGCAAATATCTGTGGAAAGAAAGGTAGAAGGCTAAAGTACAAAAAGAACTTAACCCCTACAAAGGAAGCTATAAGCAACAAAAAGGAAGAAAAGGAAGAATAAGGAAGAGGTGAACCCTGCTAGGAGATGGCAGAATAGTACTGTAATAAGTGATGGGGAGATGCAGAGCTCCTCAACTCTTTCTTTGCATCAGTCTTCTCCTCAAAAGAGAATTGTGTTCAAATGAAGCTAAGCGGAACATCTGAGAAAAGGAGTCTTGAAAATAAAGATAAGTAAGGAGATGGTTAAGGAGCACCTGGCTCATGGCTGAATTTAAGTTAAGAACCTGAACAATTACATTTGAGAAGCCTTGAAAGAATGTGTGGATGTCATCTTGGAGGCCTTTTCAATGATATTTGAGAAATCATGACACATGGATCTAGTGCCAGAGAACTACAGAAAGGCAAATATTGTTGGTTGTTACCTATAAAGCTCTACATGGCACAAGGCCTGGTTACCTGAGTGACCATCTCAGGGTTCCTTTGATTAAACAATGTCTTATCGGGACCCCAGATGTGCACCTTCTCTGTAGCAGTGCTTGCCTTCTGGAACAAGGTTCCTCCTGAGATCTGGATGGCCCCCATTCTGCTGTTGCTTAGAAGAGCCGTGAAGACCTGGGTCTTCACCCAGGCCTTTTGCGAGAGAGAGTGAGACCTCACTTCATTCCATTTGTCTGTTGCACTTTGCATCTTTTATCTTCTGTGTGGAGTCCTTGGTGCTCTCTAAGCTTGGTTGTTTTCTTGCAGATATTTCATTGCCCGAGTAGGCAACATCTGCAGTGCTAGAAGGGAGTGGGGTTTGCCCTCTGTTTATATACAGTAGCTTTCCCTGCCTGTGTTGGTGGGGGTGTTGTTCTCTCCTTGGGACTTCCTTGATTAGGCTATTGTTTACTGCTCAAGCAGGCTGACCAATCATACCCAACCATTATACAACAATAGCTCTGCAAACTGGAATGAAGTGTCAGGTGATATACCCCAGGGCTCTGTTTTAGGCCCTGTGCTATTCAGTATATTTATAAGTGACTTTGATTATCAAATTTGCAAAGAACACAAACACAGGGGGATGGCAAATAATTTAGAAGACAGTGTCAAGATTCAAGAACATCTTGGAAAAGTTGAAACAAGAAAAAGAAACCAGCAAGATGAATTTCTAAAGGGGCAGATGCAAAGTCTTACATCAAAGATATGAATATGAGGCAAGGTCACTATAACGGGTACTTGCAACTACCCCAAAAAAAAAGCCATCCTAGATGGCATCAACAGAAGTATAGCACCAAGATGGGGAAAAAAATCATAATTTTTCTTTTTTCTGTATTGGTCTTACTACAGTTAGAATACTGTGCCCAGTTCTGGGCACTGCATTTTAGGAAGATATTGATAAACTGGAATATGTCCAGAACAGAGTGACCAAGCTGATAAGGGGTGTAAAAGGAAAACTATATGAGGAATAATTGGAGGCACTGGGAATGTTTATGCTGGAGAAGATTTGCAAGGAGACATAATAATGATCTTCAAGTATCTGAAGGCCTATAATGTGAAAAGTTGAGAGAAGAATTAATCAGAGGTGTTCCAGAAGACAATGAGTTGAATTTAAGGAGGTAGGTTTCAGTTTGCCATTACCTAATGGTAAGAACTATTCAACAATGGAACAGATTGCCTTAGGAGATAGTATACCTTTACTAGAAGTCTTTAAACAGATATAATTCCTAAACTAAATATATCTCAGTTCCATTTATGTAAAATATGTATCTATAATATCTATGGGAAATTCATTTTAGTCCATACATACATTTCCCTATTTTAGAAGGCAATTATTTTGTAGTTACAAAAAAGTTTTGTTCGTCTCATGAGATGCAGAATTTGAGACAACTTTCTTAACTTTACTGAAAATAGAGCTCCAAATATAGCCACTGATTACAGAGAAATAACCTGAATCTTTCAAGATATCATAAGACATCAGGATCAGCCAACATGAGGAAAAGCAGCAGAGGCATAAAGGTGATTCTGTTGCCTGTTTTGTTGTTGTTGTTGCTGCTTCTGAATGGTCCATTTCTATCACAAAAATGATGAAACCTTAGTGAATAGTATCCAACTTATTTTAATCTCCTTTCCTGTGTTATGTATTTTTAGTTTGTAATCCTGATGGCAGAGATCTGTCTTACTATTATTACATTATATAATGTCTAGAAGTCTTCCAAGGCTGAATGCAAAACATAAATGTTTTAAATAAATAAACAAATTAATATCAGTCCTTAGTGATACCAAATTATAAGTCTCAGAGCAGGAGCAGGTTTGAGTCTTGGTAGCTTTTGCTTGGTAGCAAAACTTTACTGCTTTTCTATTATAGACCCCAAATGAAAGATAAAACATTTAGAAACAATATGCAAAAATCAGTAGGGTAGAAATATCATGTGGTTGTTAAATACACATGGCTATAACTTAATTCTGTTCAGAATCAAAATGGATTATTGAATTCACTAATGCATATGGAATTCTCCACAGAAGAGCTAGCAACATAAAACAAAATAGCTGCATCACCACAAATTATAAGATTGTTTTGCAAATGATCCAGAAACAGTTACATTTTACACAATGTATTCCCTACCTGAAGGACAGGCACTTTTTGCGGTGTGTTCTGTGGGGATTGGTGAAGCTGTGCCCAAGGCTGATGGTGAGAATGTGGTGGTGGTGAAGACTGATGATGAATTCCCGGATGAGGCTGCATGGGAGGACACGTTGGCATTTGCTGCTGAAAAGATGACTGACTGGGATGCTGCTGACCAGAAATTAATCTTTCTTGTATTGCTTGTGGATCAGCAAGGCTAACACCTGGACAGCCATTTGGTCTCATGTGACCACCCATTTCCCGTGGTGCTGAAGACATACCCATGAATGGCCGATTCTGTTGTATATTCCGAGGGCCCATACTCCTCTGTCCAATTCCCATGGCACTAGGCTGCTGGTGAGATGACTGAGGATGGGGTATATTTGGATAACTGCCAACTTCCATTGGTATTCCAGCACTACCAGGCCTGACCTGTGGTGGAGGAGTACCTGCTGGATTACTCATTGCTTTCATAGGTGACATGGGAGGTGGAGAAGCGTAAGTTCCCTGAGGCTGTGAAGGGTGCATAGCTTGAGTGTTCATTTGGTTAAGTGAGCCACTAGGGTGAAGGGGCTGCTGGTGTATTAGTCCTTGACTACTGTTAGATGGAAACCCTACGGCATTTGGGTACCTTGGTACAGACTGATTCATTGGAGTGTTATTTGTAAGGCCTAAATTCTGATTCATCCCTGTATTGTTTACTAATCCCTGATTTAGGTTACTGTAAGGATAACGAGAATACTGCCCTGAGCTGTTTATAGTAGGTGAAGGTACTGTTTGGCCCCGAGAACTAAAATTAAGTGTCTGTGGCCTAACAGCACCCTGTTGAGGAGGGTTGGGAGAAAATCTGGGACTGTGGGCTACTGATTCTCCATGGAGAGCAGTGGGGGGATGATGATGAAATTGTTGCACTGAATGTCGTAAAGAAGGCCCAATGCTTGGATTCTGTTGGGGCACATGAGACATGTGGCCAGGTCCTGAGGTGGTAATGAAAGGATTTCCCTGATTAAGACCTTCCTGGCTTTGAGAAAACTGATTTATCCTCTGTTGCTGGGGTTGACCGTGCTGCTGTATTGAAAAGTCACCACGAGCCATGTAATTTCCCAATTGCTGCATGTGCTGAGGATGTCCCTGTCCAGGTGGTCCCGATGGTGTTGTTGGTGGTTGGGCAGATGGTGGTTGCTGCTGCTGGTATGGTGCTCTTATCTGGTCTGGCACATGTACTGCCCTTGGCCCCCACATAGAGCTGCCATCTACAAAGGGTTGTCCATGTCTTTCATTCTGCATACCAGGATAGACTCCCATCTGACTACCAGTGCCTCCACCATGGGGGACTGGAGGATTGTGATATTGTGAATGAGGAGATGCTATGCCATTGCCAGGCGCACTGCTCATCATTCTGTTGGGCTGATCCATTAAATGCATTTTCTGCTGGTCATACTGATTATAGTGATCGAAGTGGGTCAACTTTGCTTGATTTTGACTGGTTGTAGGATGATGAAGGGATGACTGTAGTGAGGAAAATCCTTGATCAATAGGCATTTGTTGCCCCATAGAGTTTACTGAGTTTTCAGGATATCCACAATCACCTAGGCTTTCCAGTCCTTCACTGAAAATATTCCCATCTTCTCCAAACAGACTCATCATTCCTGGATCTGCCATCTTTGTTCCAGCATGCAGTGCTTTATAACTAGAATACTAGTTTGTGCTTCACCTCACCAAGGTGTTTGTCTTCAGAGCCTTAATCCTCAACTAACTGCCGTCATGTCATTCCATATTTCCTTAACTTTGTGGACCACGGAGTGTCAGGCAGCTTGTTACCAATCCTAAAAAAAGAAATACAAATATAGGTTGAAAATAAAAATCCAAGTCATAACTACAGATACCAGAGCTTTAAATTTATGTCATGTGGAAGCTTTTCATATTTTTTTTAAAACCCTCATAGGTAAATTTATGATGTAAGAAATTAAAAAGGCAGGAAACAGTAATCTTACATTAATCTATTGACTATACTTTCTTATGTTCCAGTCCTGGATAGAACAAAAGAACACAACAGGCAGCTGAAGCAGCTGCACAGCAGGCAGTAAAATACATGAATATAAGCAAGCAGCCCATCTGCTGAACAAAACCCTGAAAATGCTCTAGTTACTAACAGCATGTCCTTAACCTTATTTTCCTGAGCTGAGTAATCTGGTAAAAGAGAAAGCCTAAGTAAAAGTTACAATAAACTGAAAACTGATCTGACAAGTGCTTACGGTTAGGTTTTCCTAATATGTACAAAATCCATTGTTCATTTGACTTACATGCATTTAAATAAAATATGTAAACCCTATCTGATATACAACTAAATTGCAAACAAATACTGACTTCTGTAATATAGAATTAAAGCTTAATATTACTAGCTTAGTACTTTCAAGTATTCTCATTTGTAATCCTAACTATGTAAAAATAAATCAGAATTATTCCCATATTATAGATGAAGAGAACTGAGATTGAGTAACTGTCCCTTGCCTAAGGACCTCTGTTGAATCCTATCAAGGTTCACAACAGAGGATTCAAGATTACTTAACATTTTCAGCAAAGGAAAGATTTAAACTATAATTTTCTGATTTGCAATTCCACCTCTATATCACTAGGAAAATTTCACTTGAGTATGACAAAATAATTCATTTGATTAAAAGAAAACTGTTGATATAAGAAAAGACTAAAAGAAACAAACTTATAGTTTTAAAATAAAAGAGAGACAAGAAATATAATACAAATGCTTTGTCATAAAAACCATAATTTGGAAGCATTTGTTGAAATTGAGGCAATTTCTGTTCATGACTTTAGATGTGTACAACATAAGTAATCCTTAGATGCATGTTAGTTTTGTTGAATTTGTAACAGTAGAGGTTTAATTTTAATTTCATCAGGAATTTTAGTGTAGCCCAGTGTGACTTCAGGAGAGAAAACAATCCATCTTTCAGATAGAAAACAATGCAGAGAGACATTCATAGAAATAAAAATAATGTCTGGGCTTTGTTGCATACTAGTTCCTCCCCCTCTTACACACACATATACATAGCCTCACTTTTACCTTCTCTACATGGATAGCAAAATAAAAAGGAAGTGCTAGTCCTTTGCCTTTACCAAAAGCAATACAGGAAGGTTGAATTACTATGTTTGTAACTGCTACAAAGAATATCAGAAGTTGCTTCTTCTATAGTTTTTTTAATCTTATATAAAATTTAATTTTAATAAAAATTATATTCAAAAATAGGAAGGTTGAATTATCAGGTTTAGGCTTGATAATAGCTTAAGCTCTCTAGTGCTACAAAGCACAACAGGGAAAGGCCTGGAAATATTTATGGTTTTTTTCCTCCCATTACATTAAAAGTACTGAACAGCACCTTGAGAATTTTGCTCAGAGTTCAGCTAAGATAGACTAAGAACACTGCTACATTTTATTGCAAATTACTGTTTATGTGTGCATGTGTCCTATCCTTCAGAAGATGAAAGAAAGCACAAGCATCAAATCAGCTACACTTGACCTGATACTAGTCATATGGAAGACTTAGTTAAGGAAGTGAAAGTACCTGAAGCATTGGGGGAAAATGGCTGTATAACGTTGGATGTCTTGATTTCAGGGAAATTAAATCTAAACCTAAACTTAATCATGTTTCTTATAAATCTAAACCTAAACTTAATCATGTGCCTTATACTTCAAAAAAGCCTCGAATCCATGCTTGTTTCATCCACAGGACTTTGTGTTTGATCATCCCATCTACTACAGTGGGGGTTCCAGAACCTGCTTCCTATATTGTGCAGTTGGCAGATGGGCAGGTTTGGAAGTGACATGTGGAACAGCTGTGCAGGCACTCTGCCAAGCTGTTCCTGTTACTTCAAGCAGCCCTGTGTCATCTGTACAATCAGTTCTGAAGAAGAGAGTATAGAGGAAACACTCAACAATGAATTATCAGCAACGTCATCCCCTGTGGCTATGCTGGGAATGAATGTCACTTTGTGACCCAAGTAAAACTGAAGTTTTCTAAATGGGTGGTTGATCATTTGGGGGGGGGGGGCAGCGGCTGCTGTGTATTGCAAGAAGAATTAAGATTATGTTGCTTTAAGACAGAGCTGTTGGGAGTTACAGGCTGGGAGGAGTTACAGTTGTTCTTTGGCAGGATTACTACTGCTATTAAACTCAGGTGGGGTTTGTTGTTGTTCCTTTTGGTATAACCTGCTGCAGATTCAGTTATTCTCTGTGTTATTATCACTATGTTTGTTCATGGCATTTGCAGTTTCCTGATATCTTGTCTGCTGACTATTCAATAAAAATGAAAGCTTGGAATGAGCCAAGCTTAGCAATGGATGCTAAAGGGCTTCCTCAAAAGAAAAAGAAACCAGCTGCTCAATAAAAGTGGCAAAATGCTAACAGATAACAAAGAAAAGGCATGGTCCCTTTTTTTTTTTTTTGGTACAGTTTTCTTCAACTATAATGAATAAAGTGAAAAACAAAATCAAGGGGCAGGACTGAAGCTTGAGCTTGATATAAACATAGTTAGGAAACACCACTTTGAGTTTTAAACTTCGGGATCAGCTGAATATATTAGGATGCTGGACGAGTAAGTTGATGTAATATCGTACACAAAACCTGGAGAACTGCTGAGGTGACAAATGACTGGAAGACAGGTGATTCTAACTTTTACAAAAGTATAAAAGCATAAAGGAGGATCCAGTTCTCACTCAGACACAGCTATCTAGAGTCTAGAGCAGACAACAGTCTGTTAAGTGTCTTGAAAACAATGGGCTAATTATCAGAACTCAGCATGGATTTGCAAGGATAAATCTTGCTAGACTAATGTTAATTAGTCAACTAATTAGTTAATTAGTTAGTTAATTAGGTGACTAATGGGCCTGATTGGGTTCCAGAAGGAACTTGGGAATATTCCAGAGGACCTGCTACACCGTTCAACTGGGGCCCTGGTGGCCACCTAGAATGAGGGAGAGGCCAGGGCTTTGGTTTGAATTGTGCTTGATCAGCCTGTACTCCACCAGGGTTTCTGGAACTCCCTCTGGATTACGGAGAAGCTGAGATGAAGCAGGAGAAGAGATGCCTAGAGCCCCACTGGAGGTTGATGAACTTGATCAAACATGAACTAGAGCCACTATTAAGGCCCACCTCTGGAGGTAAGGGGGGCGAAATGCTTGTATTTCTCTACCACTAATGCATCCCCAGATAGCTGCCCAGCAGCCCTGTTTCAGATGAACCCCCTCCTGGGTGGGGGTGGTTTGGGGCTTCAGTTACAGGGCTGCTGTGAAGAATATGCTAGGCATCTGATGGATAAAGCTAATCGGATTCACTCCAAGTTGGACTCTGGCCTTGATGCAGGTTTGGCTCAGTTATGTGGGGTGAGTTTGATCCTGCTGGGCTTGAAGGAGAGGACAGGGTTCTCATAACTGTTAGCTTGGTCACCTCTGTGTTAGCTCCATGTCCATGCTGGCTGGTCAAGGCTGCCTGGGAAAGGACATGTGTTCGGCTTCTGGTGGTGGATAATTCGGCTTTGAGGGAGCGGGATGGTTCCATCTCTTTCAGAAAATGGTGGTTTGCCCCTTCTCAAGAGGCCACTGCTAGACCAGACAGTTCTGGACAATTTTTGTCCAGTTTTCAACCTTTCCTTTTTAGGGTTGTGCTGCAACTGCAGAGGACTCTGGCAGAAGCGGAGTATCCACACCCCTTTCAGTCAGGGTTCAGCCTGGGGTATGGGACCAAGACAGCATTGATCACACTCTTTGATGACCCCTGGCAAGATTTGGGTGGTGTGTCCATCTTGGCTCTTCTTGACCTCTCAGCAGCTTTCAATATCATCAATCATAGTATCTTTCTGGACTGGCTCTGGGAGTTGGGGATGGGCGGCACTGTATTGTGCTGGTTCTCCTCCTTCCTCTGGGGTCAGTCCCAGCTGGTGTTGATGGAGGGGGGAAAAACCTAGCCCACATTGTGGGATGCCTCAGGGCTCAATGCTTTCTCTTCTCCTGAGGTACATCAGTATGCTAATGATAACCAGTTTTATATCTCCACCCCAGGCTGCCTGAGTGATGCTATGGAGGTTCTGTCCCAATTTTATGAATCTATAATTTATACAGTATTTAGGATTCTAAAACTAAATTATATAAACTACCTAATACCAGGTGCCTCTCCAATGCCTTTAGCATCTGCCACTAAAACACGAGCTATAAGGCACCTGGTAAAAATAAACTGTTTATTTGAGGGACTAACATCTGACTGCTCCATCAACCATTTCTAGGCTTCATTTTCTCTGCACTGTTCCCTGAGAATCAGAAGTTGAATGGTAGTTGGAACATGTGAAAACTATGGAAAACATACAATAGGTGTGTATGAATTGGCCAAGATCCAGTTCAAATTTGAGATTTGAATATGGCAAGATTTGATTAAAATTTGAAATGTGATGGTAACAAGATTCAATTCAAGCTAATTTGAGATACATTAAAAACATTCACTCATAGTCTATCAAAATGCCTGTAGCTATTTAATTCTTTGGCAGAATGGGATGAAAGTAGAGAGATGCTAGACTTTTTAGAGGGGATTAACCCTGCAGAGTTTCAGCCAGATAGCTTTTGGGTTTTACCACAACAAATTTGTGAAATATTCCCCATGTATCTCTAAGATAGCAGAGATGAGAAAAAACAACTTCCAAACTATCCAGCAAGGACCCTATAAAGAAATTGTGAACCAGTGCAGGAAGAACTTTACTTTAAAAATAAAACTGTTTAAAGGTCAAACTCTGTTTGAAGATCAAGGAAAAACCACTCTTGACCATTTTGTTTCCTGAGCTGGCAAGCTTGCTTGTTTGCATGACATTATTTACATGAAGCTGAGGTGCATAATGAGATTTGGCTCATTATGCATGTCAGCATCAGAGAGGCCACGACACTTCTCAACCACTCTCTCTCTCTCCCTTTATCCACATATGGAAAGAAACTTCAACAATGACTAAGAAATTGCAAAACTGAATCACTGAACCTCCTTCAAATCTCTCTGAAGTAATTTGAAGCATTTGATTTGATCCTTTTTACATGGATTTGAAGATTCAATTCAAAGGACTGATATGACCTAATTTCCTTCAAACCAAATCATCCTGTCAAAACTTTATTTATTTATTTATCTATCAAATTTATCACTGCCCATCTCCCCCACAAGGAGGGACTCTGGGTGATTCACAATAAAAACACTTGATCATAATATAATATCAATAATATATAATAATATCAATAACAATAAAATATAGATTTGACAAATTTGACAAACCAACAGATACGTTAAAATATAATAAAATCCAGATGGCTACGGTATTCTCTCTGTCTACAAGAAAAACAGAGCAATTCTACGGAGCTAACCATCCCCAAGAGGAACTATTCTCTTTCTCACCCCAGGCATGTTGACAAAGCCAGGTTTTTAATTTTTTTCAGAAGTCCAGGAGTGAGGGGACCTGCCTCAACTCCGGGAGGGAAAATGTTCCAAAGGGCAGGCGCTACTGCAGAGAAGGCATGCTTCCGCGACCCTGCCAAATGGAACTCTTTAGCAGATGGGATCCGTAGCATGCTCCCTCTGCATGCCCAGGTGGGACAGGTTAATGTAATGGGGATGAGACGGCCCCTCAGGTAGCCTGGCCTCATGCCATGTAGGGCTCTAAAGGTCATAACCAACACCTTGAAAGGGACCCGGAAGCAAACTGGCACCCAGTGCAGCTCGCACAGTAAAGGTGTTACGCGTGCCGCCCTTGGAGCACCTAAAATTACATGCGCGGCTGTATTCTGGACCAGCTGTAGCTTCCGGATACTCTTCAAGGGTAGCCCCATGTAGAGCACATTACAGTAGTCTATATGGGAGATAACCAGGGCATGAGTGACTGTTTGAAGGGCCTCTCGTTACAGGAAGGGGCGTAACTGGCGCACAACACGAAGTTGTGCAAAGGCCCTCCTGTCCATGACTGCCATCTGCTCTTCGAGCAGGAGTCATGAGTCCAGAAGGACCCCCAAGTTACACACCGGATCTGTCTCGGGCAGTGCCACCCCATCCAGAACTAAAGATGACAAATTTCTGGAAGCCGAGGGGCCATTAATCCACAGCCACTCTGTCTTACCAGGTTCAGCTGAAGCTTGTTGTTCCCCATCCAGGCCCCCACAGCCCCCAGACACTCGGAGAGGGTCACGGCATCACTTACTTCACCTGGGATGGAGATGTATAACTGAGTATCATCTGCATATTGATGATACCTCATCCCATGGTGACGGATGAACCCTGAGGCACCCCACAAAGTAGGGACTGTGGGGTGGATCTCTATTAACACTGACTGAGACCGATCCTGGAGGAAGGAGGTGAACCAGCGCAAAACCATGCCGCCCACCCCCAGCTCCCTGAGTCGGTGCAGAAGGATACCATGGTCGATGGCATCGAAAGTTGCTGAGAGGTCAAGAGCAAGGACGGATGCACTGCCTCCATCCCGCTCTCACCAAAGGTCATCCATAAGTGCGACCAATGCTGTTCCCGTCCCATAACCGCACCTGAAACCTAACTGAATGGGGTCTAGATAAGCCGTTTCATCCAGGATCCTCTGGAGCTGCAACACCACCACTTTCTCAACCACCTTCCCCAGAAAGGAGAGGTGGGAGACTGGGCGAAAATTGTCCAGAATGATAGGGACCAGGGATGGTTTCTTGAGGAGGGGGTGCACCAGCACCTCCTTGAAGGCTGCTGGGAACACCCCCACTCTCAAGGATGAATTCACCATTGCCTGGACCCAGCCACATGTCACCTCCCAAGCTGCTTTCACCAGCCAAGAGGGGCATGGATCTAATTGGCAAGTGGTGGCATTTACAGACTGAAGGATCCTGTCTACTTCCTCGGGTCCAACAGGGTCAAACTGTTCCCAGATAACATGGTAAGTACGTTCCCTAGGTAACTCCCCAGACTCTGTCTCACGCCCGGAGGCCAACTTGGAACGGATCTGAGCAATTTTATCCTGCAGGTGCCCAGCAAATTCCTCAGCACAGCCCTGGAGATTGAGTTCAGAATCTCCTCTCCCCAGCAGGGATTGGGCAATCTTAAACAGGGCCACCGGGTGGCATTCCACAGATGCAATAAGAGCGGAGAAATATTGACGTTTCGCTGCTCTTACCGCCACAAGGTAGACCTTAATAGCAGCTCTAGCTTGTGTTCGGTCAGATTCGGTCTTTGTCTTCCTCCAGCGGTGCTCTAGGCATCTCTTAACCCTCTTCAGAACTCTCAGTTCCTCCGTAAGCCATGGGAAGTGTCAGGTTCAAATGGACGAGAGGCCACGCAGGCGCAATCCTATCCAAGGCTCCAGCCATCTCCCTATTCCAGGCGGCAGCCAGGGCCTCCACTGGACCGTGTAGCAGATCCTCAGGTATAACCCCCAGCTCCCTCTGAAACCCTACCGGCTCCATCAGTTGCCAGGGGTGGACTAATTGAATGAGTCCTGCCTTCCTGTGGAGGGGGGTGGCATAAGAGAATCTCAAAGTCACCAGGGCGTGATCTGACCATGACAAAGGAGAAAGATGTAGCTCTCCCCTCAGATCACATTGCCACTGCTCCAACAAGAAAACTAGATCCAGAGTGAGGCCACTGTCTCGAGTCAGGCCAGAAATAATTTGAGACAGGCCCATGTCCGCCACTTCTGAGGCATGCCCCAGGGAAGGCAGATTGAAGTCCCCCAAGACCATATGCCTGCGGAACTCCACTGCCAACCCCGAGACAGCCTCTAGCAGTTAAGGCAGGGAGGTTGCTATGCAGCAGGGAGGTTGGTACAATAGCAACACTCCCAACTTTAGACTCCTAGTGTACACTTTTATTCCATATATGTAAATTATGCTTATTTTGAATATATGACAAGCCTATTCCAGAATATCAGTAGGTAAGCTTTAAAATATCAAAACAAAATACTTATTCATGAATGTCAATTTAAATAAATTATTGATTCCAAACACAATTTAATTTTTTTTTATAGGAACGGATAACATTTAACTGAATTTAACTGAACTATCAACTTAAGTGGACTGTTTTGGAAAGTTATTACACATTTCTGTTAAGAACTTTGCAATTACTCAGGCCAACATATAGCAAGAAAGGTCTTTCATTTCCCAGTTTGTACGCAGCTAGATGTATTTGGGCCCTATTGGGACACAGACTGTTCCTGAAATCAAACGGACTTTAAAACTATATTATAAATTGAAACATATATTTGGTGTCAAAATTACTGATACTTATGATTTATAGATTAAAGAGTTGGAATACCCAATAATGGAACATCAATAGATCCATCAGGAAAAAATGATTGTAGATGTAAGAAATGTGAGGGTCATGATTTAGTCATGTCTGGTTTTGGTTTCTTTTTGGAAGAATGTTATAGCATATATTTATTTTTTATTTAATTATTTAATTTCTATAGCTGCTCATCTCAACAAGTAACTCTGAGCAGCTTACAATCATAAAATCTATAAAACAGTTAAAATAATTAAAACAATTAAAAGTACAAAATAAATATATATATATATGGTCGCCAAGTAAACAATGCACGGATATTAATATAGCCAAGAAATGGGCCCTTAACACACTTGGGGGCCCAGGCACATAACCAGGTCTTCGCGGCCTTACAGAAGGCCAACATGTAAGTATATGGGTAAATGTTGTCCAAGTTAATGCCATCTTGAATTATATCCCAAAATTGTGGAATCTGACTCTTTTAGGAATACAGGTTATACTGGGAATGGAGAAGAGACAAGTCAATTATATTAAGACTGGAAAAGTATTATTACTCAAATATCAGAGACTAGATCCAAGAAATGTATAATTTATCCATTATATATTTGTTTAATAATTCCTGAAAAGACTATTTTTTCTACTAATCAAAGAATGCCACAATATGCTTTCTTTTAGCATGGATTTCATAATATTTTACAAGAATAGGTCATTTTAATGCATAATTTAATACATTATTAAATGATTAAATAAAAATGATGAATTTAGGCCATTTACATCAATTTAGCATGTTAATTTTTTAGTTTTTTTCTGTTCATCTATTTTATATTGTTTTATTTTATTATTTTTATTTTATTTTTGTTTGTTTTGGTATTACAACTTCATTACTAATTAGTATATTGCATGTATGTATATTATTTGTTTTTGCAGCTACTTATAACTGGGACACACGTTAAGTGACAAACAACACTCTTGCATGTATAATATTATTTGTTTCTGGCAGCAAATACTAAATATTGTTAAAATTACAAATGTTACCCAAATGTTCAAATACCTGGGAAACTTCCTGAGACAAAGAATGTTTATATCAGTATGTTTTCCACACAATTTGCAGAATCAAAAAAGCCAAAACAAAAATTAAAGAAGCAAGGAGGAAGAAACTATACAGCTTCCATCTGAAGGTTAAGTGCCTGAGTGCTGGACTGTGGGTTTCCCACGTTGAGCTGAGGATTGCCTCCTTCCTCTGGATGAGAGCCAGAGGAGGAATTGGGGGGGGGGGGTGAATGGGAAGGGAGCCCTCTGCCAGCTGGTGGGAACAGCAAGGGAGGGATTCCTGTGAATGTGTGTATGGACTCCCTCCTCTGGGTGAGAGCCAGAGGAGGAACTTCTGGGGGATGAATGGGAAGGGAATCCCTACCAGCTGGTGGGAGGAGCAGGTAAGGGGTCCCTGTGAATGCTAGTGTGTGTGTGTTATAGTGGAGTGGGGTGGTAGTTGCTGGATACCCTATGGTGTGGAGAGTTAGTGAAGCTAAAGTGCCTCAGGGTGTCTGGCTTCCCCTCCCAGGGATGGTTGGTAAGGACAGTGGGAGGTTCCTGGTCTTGGGAATTGGGCCTGGATTTTGGGAAGGGGATGCCACTGAGGATACAGGGGAGGGCCAAAATATTATGGTAGTGATGGGCGTGGGGAGATATTGCAGGCCATTCTCGGGGAATGCGGAACCATTATACAGGTTTTGTGTTCCAGCTCCCTGGTCTCAGACCCAGTACCCTGTCAGTGGACCTTCAGAGACCCTGGTTATTATTGTATTTAGCTTGTTTTAGTTGTTGTGAGCCACCCAGAGTCGTTGGGAGTCAGACAGCATACAAATTTGATAAATAAATAAATTGCTTTAACTGGATCCTAAATTGTTCCTTTATGCAAAAGAACAAACAGGATATAACTTTTGGATACGAATTACCTTGAAAAGTTTTTATAAGGGTTCTGAAGGGAAGATATCTTCAACTCAGGTCTGACTCCAGGTGATTACATGGATTACATCCATGCTGTTTTATTGGCAACAACACAGAAATAACTCACTACTA
Source organism: Candoia aspera (assembly GCF_035149785.1). NCBI lineage: Eukaryota > Metazoa > Chordata > Lepidosauria > Squamata > Candoiidae > Candoia > Candoia aspera. The sequence goes on along the minus strand of NC_086155.1, from coordinate 172,390,093 downwards.
TATTGCCTTCTTCCAGTTGTTTTTTTTCAACTTCCTAGATTTTTAAGAAATCTTACATCCAAATTCTAACTAAGTTCAATCCTGCTTAGCTCCTATGTCCAGACAAGTTAGAATCAGGTGGCTGCCACCTGCTGATATAAAAAAATCTGTACAAAATAGTAATAGTAATAATAATAGTGATATTCAATGTTTTGCTATTGGAGGGGGGAGGAAAAAGGGCAGTATTTTAATTCTGGTACTATAATGCAGTTCCCAAACTCTTCCTTACACAGAACACATCATCATCAATTAAAGCTTTTGAAGACCTCACATAATGTCAAGAACCAGCAATGCAAACTGTGTCTGGAACACAGAGCAGCTCCTGTGGTAAATTTACTTCCAAAAATCAGCATCTTCCAGAAGGAGGAACTCCTCCAGAAAGTGACTTTTGCACACAACCACCAGGGAACAATTGCAGTAAACTTTCTGATAACCAATGGTCTGTCCAAGCAGGGAAACTTTGCTGTAATATTTACACTAGCACTAGCAATGCTTAATCCAATGACATACAATACTGTTTGAATTACAACTCCTGTATTCCCTAATTATTTCTTACAAATGCTGGGGCTTCTGAAAGTTATTATCCAAAACATCTGCAAGACACAAAGTTACCTACTTTTAGATTGCCAGAAAACAGTACAGAAGCAAACCAAAGTGCTGGATCTGGCCTTTTCACAAGCATGAAAGCATTTCCACAAGTATAAGAAGAGTTTCCACAAGTATAAGAAACTTAACATTAATGGAATGAAACCACCAGGTGCAACTCTTACTAGTCTATTTAGTTTCTAAAATACAACCTGTATAATTTATATTTAATTAGTTGATTTTTAGAGCACCACAATCTTATGTCTCTCTGTAGTTTACATAAAACATTCACAATAATAATATCATACAGAATTTATAATTATAAAATTAGAGCAATTAAACAGATCCTATGGCATTATCCTAATTAGTTAAAAAAGCCCTCCAGAAGAGCTCCATTTTAATCAACTTAGGGCATTAGGGTCAAGTCAAGCCAAACTTCCTGTGGAAGATCATTCCACAAAAATAAGGCCCACAGTAGAGAAGCAACTCCTCTTAGCCTCAGTCATACTAAGTTTGCTGCGGTGTGGAGCCACCAACAATTTTTCCAGTGCTGTTGTATTAGATGGGTCAATTCTCATTTAAGGAGGCAATCCTGAAGGATTTTGATGCTAAGCTGTATAGTGCTTTATAGGTTAAAACCAGAACAATAAATTGCACCCAGAAACTCAATGACAACAAATGCCCCATGTACAGTGCAAAACAGCAGTACAACTGGGTGGTGATGGGAACATGAGTTAATGCCTCAAGTGCTATGAGTTACTTAATTTAAGTGTTACATCGATATCACAGATGTTTTTCCAATAGCTCCAAGTAATTGAATTGAAATACTAATAAGGGAAAACATTCAATAAAATGCACTTTAATTTGATTTAGCCCTGTCAAGAGGCAGGAAAAGTTGCTGACCTTCCATAATTTTATATTTAAGATAAAGGATCTCCAACATTTTTAGGCCTCAAAGTTCTGCAAACAGGATAGCAATATGGCTGCCATTTAGGATGACTCTAGCTGCACAGATGCAAGGAACATAGAGTGCCCATGAAAAAATTTATTTACTGAAACAAAACCATCTATTTCATACAAATGCAAAATTCTGGTGTTTATAAAACAAGTTACGAGTTCCCTTCTCACTAACACACAAGGAAAATTCCCACAAAAGCCCAAGTAAGCTTCCCACAACTCTCCAAACTTACCAGGTAGGAGTGTGTCTAGTGGTCACACTCCTAAATTTAGTCTAAGAGCAGCCAGCAACAGCAGAAAATGCATTAACCAGGAAGCTGATGGAAGTGTTAAGGAATCAACACAAACATATATACTAATTGCAACATCTCCAAACTGCTGGTGGTGGTTTGACTTCTGTTAGCCTAGCAACTTCCCAGGAAAAGAGGGAGAAAAGAATGAGGTAGAGATACCAGTTCAAAAGAAATGCTATTTTTAAAAAAACAATTGCTTTATTCTGTATCATTCTTTGTATTAAATATTGGTTAACTGATGTTGCACCTTTGTGCATGTTTCATGGAAGGGTAGAAAATGGATATTATAATCTCACAACCTTGAAAGCAAACCTCAAGAACTCAAGGTTTTCTATGCAAACAAAGTTTTACATAGGGTTTCTACGTAAACAAGTTAGGAAAAGACTACTGTGTATCATCCTTGCATATTCCTAATAATGTACTGCTAACTTGCATATCTTTTTAAAAGAAATTAAAGTTTTTGAAGTTTTTTTTTCCAAAAAGAAAAATGATGAGAACTTTTCTTCTCCATCTCTCTAATTCACCATTTCATAAGCATCATACTAGAAGCAATTTTTGAAAGATCCAAATTACTGTACTCAATTTTTCACTTACAACTCTTCTCACTAAGTATGACATCAGTATTCCAAGTTTGCTGCCAAGGGAACTTTATTTGATGTAGGTTCTACTCCCCAGCCTCTTATACCTTTCATATGCACTCCATTAATTTTTCATATTTGTGGAAGAGTCAGGCTGCTTCAATGCAACATTGTACCTTCCACCTCCGGCTGAATGAGGGAAATACATTTGCTGTCTTATCTATGGTGGACTTTACTTTCTAGTTAAGATACCTCTTGAGATAATAGGAAAGTTGATAAGGCCATCAAAGCTCATCTTTAATTAAGGGATGACTGTATAAAAGGAAACAGTATTTTAATGTTCTGGACTCAAGCAATTTGAGGAATTATAGGAAAACAACCACATATGTAATTCTGCCTAACTGAAAACAAAGTAGGAACTGCATTACTGTACCCAGATAATGCAAGACAGATGTACTATGGTAAAACAAGTTTGAATTAGAAAGCACTCTGCCCACTCTTTGCAGTAGCTGAGGTTTTGGAACATTCTGAAAGGTTGTTGCAGTAATAGGATGGATAACAGCATGAGGGTCTATAGGTGCTTTATCTTGTTCCATCTGGGTAAGAGCTGCCCACAAATCCCACTTCATGCTCTATAGTGGTTTATTTGTATCTCACCAACGGAGATGAAAAAAGAACACTTGCAGACTGGAGATACCATTCTTATACCCTGTCTAGAAGGGTATAAGACTGGAGATATCATGTCTTATACCCTGAGAGTCATTTTGACTTTCAGGTTTAAATTAATACTAAGAGTTAGGTGGCACTCTTCACAATTGTGAAGGATTTGATGGAATAAAAATAAGGTGAACTTAATCAAGGGAAGACAGTAGTAATGTTACAGGATGAACTATCTGCCACAGTTTATCTGGGACTGATGTAACACTACTCATACAAGAGAGGTGGGTATTTTTTAATATTTATTTGTTTATATGTGTGTTGCCAAGAACACAATTAACATTTTGGAGGGATTGAGCCTTGCAAAGTGCGCAGACCACATCAAATATACGGGCAGAATTGGGAGCTTTGTCTGTAAAAGTAGCATAGAGCTCTTATGTGTTTTCCATTTCAAAATGGCAGAAAACTGCTGTTTTCATCAATCCTATTTAGAAATATATTTAAACAATCATATTTTAAGTCTTTGAACTATGTAACAGGGCCTCCGGTTGCTCATTTCTGCTCTAAACAATGAGATTAACAGTTTAAAGTTGTACCCTGCCCCAATGCTTGTTTATCATAATGGCTGCAGTTGGTATTTAAAAGTATCTTTTAATATCTTTAGTAATTCTAAACATTGAGAATACAATTATTAAAATGTAAGATATTGAGGAAAGTATATCTTAGGAAAATGAAAAAAGCAAAACAAATCTTGTTTTGTATCAATTTCAAGCTACTGATCCAAGGACCAGAATGAAACGAAGTGTAATGACAAGGAAAGCAAACTTGTTCTAACCCAACATCAAAATCTTCTAGTAATTATGCTGTTGTATAAAATTGACACCAACCTGCAAATAATTCAAGAGACAAGACCAATAGACACATACTGAGGCACACTGAAAAAATACCAAGGACAACTTACTATCCAAAGCACATGGGCTTGCTTACTGCATTATCATTCATTAACTAAGTCATCTGATGACTGCTTGCTTGTACAACATTTAAAAACTACCTGAAAACCAACTTCTTACATTTTGTGGAGTCAGCATGCTATGGAACAGTCCCGGCTTAAACAAGCTACTCTTGTGCACACTATTAACATTCTTTCTTCAAGCTTGGCAGGGCTGCAGCTGAAAATAATTTATCTGTTCTCTCTGCAACAACACCACATATGTGATTGGGAGGAAAACATGCCCATCATGAATAAACCTGAGCACAAAGACAAAGTAAGTACCACAGGATACAAAAGGGTAAAGGTCACAACAGTAAGCTGGAGGTTTTGTACTGAGTGTGGCTGTTAATGCACAGATGCTTAATTTATTTTCTGGAACATGAAACAGAAGTTTTAAACTCCTTTTTAAAACATTTATAATCTGCTATGTAACACACACTAAACCCCCTAAATATCAGAAATGTAAGAATATAGCTAAATTACCTTGGAAAGTTCTTCATAATAGGTATTGTAAGTTGTTGATAATTGTACATAAAAAATAGAGTAATATTTATTAAAGAAATATAATTACAGAACATTCCTATATTCAGGAGGCATAAGAAACTGTACATAAGATTTCAAGTTTAGTTATCCTACAGAGTGATAACTAAGACACTTTATGTCTTCCCAAGTTTAATGTTGATTTCATGTACAGCCGCTTCCCAGAAAATCTAATGCAATTGTACAAAAACAATATTCCTACACACTTGTACATCAGTAAAATGTATATGGACTGGTCAAAGTTCATATTGTTCATACTGGAACAACTATAGCTCTGCTTTTAAACAAGATATTTATGTCCAGGTTTTTCTACACAGAACATTTTCAAGTGCTCCAACTACTGTAAAGCCTACAATGTGAGTCAGTACACAACATACTGTATTTAACTGGGGATGATGACACACTATGCAAAGAAAGGAAGTGAGATTGAAGATCCTTCCTGCCATGTAAGTCTTAAAGTATTTAGAAAATCACAGCCTTATAAGAAAAGTTTACTTACTATATTTTCCTATATTTTATAAACATTATTTACACAGGAGAGACCATTACAAAGAAGGATCAGGTGTGGGCATCTGCATGAGGGGGCAAATGATGAAACATGAGCGATGATCTCATTACACAAATGCCACAATTTATATATTTGTGTCAGATGTTGCATCACTAGTATGTAATGCACCATTCATGTGTTGGTGTCACCAGGTACATAAAATCATTTTGGCATCATTGCCGTTTTTCCAAGTCTCTCAAAATGAAAAAAAAGCAGAATATGAGAAACAAACTGTTACAAATAGAAAGTTCGGTAGAGACAATTAATTATATTTAGTTATTTTACATAACTCAGCAAGACACCTTTACCTCAGGAAGACACTAACCACAACTACTTTGCTTGAGCTAATGTTGAAAACATATTTATAGAATTACTATGAAATTTAGGATATTTTCACTACAGTATTTTTATATTGTCCTGTATTTGCCTTTTCCCTGAAATAGATAAAATCAGTATCAGGATGGGGAATTCTGGGAGTTGAAGTCCACACATCTTCAAGTGGCCAAGGTTGAGAAACACTGGTCTAGATCAAGAATAAGTAGTATTTGCAGATCAAACATGCATCAGGTCCCAAGGCAGGCCAGGGATCCTCTATCACATGTGAACCCCCACATACACACACAGCCATAGCCTTCACACACTACATCATGCTTAAAATCTCTCTCTCTCTCTCACCCACACACACATACACCATGGAGAAATGGTGTGGTTTCCATACACATATATGGTTGCAGAAGGTGCATTTTTGACCAATGAATTAAACTAGCTCTCCCAAGATACACCACGGGGAAAACCAGCTGGTTTTATTCCCTCTCCATATGTACACTATATGTAACAAGATCAGCTGCAAAATTTTAGTTTATTAACTTCATTTCTATTTCACTCCTATACTCTTCATGAGGTAAAGACCCAAACAGTAAGATAATACAAAGGATAGGGCAGTTATAGCCAGACTCTATTATTTAGTGTTATCTAATCATTGGACATTTTAACTGGTCCTTGAAGATCAACAGCAAGGGTCCAAGATTCCAACCTATATTATTATAGAACATCTTCTCTTTGCAGTGCAGGACCCAGTTAATAGGATATTCATCAATCCAGAAGCAGCAAATACAAAATATATTTATTAAGTATTTCCCTGATTATTTTTATAGAAATTCAGCAGTTTGCAATTTTATCACCCTTCCCTAAAAGGGTGTTCACACTTCCTGAACACAATGCATTGAAACATATACCTAAGATAGAAGGAGTAGGAGGTGGCTAGTGAAACAAATTGACTGGGCGAGGAACAAGTTGGTCAACTACAATTAATATTACATAAAGGTATTTGTGGAGCATAGAAGCATTTCTCCTCAATCAAGGCTTGAAATCCAACAACAATTACTGGTTCTGTTCAAATTCTGTTTATAGTCTCTAGAATATCTCATACATTAGCTATAGTAATAATTGGTTCATATACTGCAACTTGATAAGCATGTATTTTTATTTTAAAATAAAGTAATTGAACTGTGTTAGAAACCAAACAAGTGCTGGAGAAGTAAAATCTATAACTGTGGTTAGTTTGTAAGGCTTGGAAACAATGATAAAGCTAAAGAATTTAATACCAAATATCACTATGCAAAACCAATGTAGCTCAAAGCAACAAGAACTCTATCTTTTAATGTCTCTTTACATTAAAAGGAAAATACACCATGAACACTTATTATGAGGAAAATTGTGTGCATTAAAAAAAGACTATCTTTAAAAAACACATACAAAAATTAGACATTTTATTATAACGCATTCAATAGTTCCCCAGCTGGTCAGAAAGCTATCTAGTATTATTTCATAGATTCCATAATTTCAAGAATATGTCCTGATATAATCTCACCTCTGCAGTACCACTAAGAATTACAGTGCATTCGGAAAGTATTCAGACCCCCTTTACTTTTTTCAGTCTTGTTATGTTTGCTGCCTGATACTACAATCGTTCAAATTCATTTTTTTTTCTCATTAATCTACACTCAGTACCCCATAATGACAAAGTGAAAACAGAATTTTAGAAATCTGTAAATTTATTAAAAAGGAAAAATTGAAATATCACATGTATGTAAGTATTCAGATCCTTTGCAACACTTGAAATTTAGCTCAGGTGCCTCCCATTTCTCTTGATTGTTGCTGAGCTGTTTCTACACCTTGATTGCAGTCCACCTGTGGTAAATTAAATTGATTGGGCATGATCTGGAAAGGCACACACCTCTCTATAGAAGGCCTCACAGCTGACAATGCATACTGTATCAGAGCAAAAGCCAAGAGGTCACAGGAACTGCCTGCAGAGGTCAGAGACAGGATTATTGCAAGGCACAGATCTGGGGAAGGCTACAAAAAAATTTCTGCTGCACTGAAGGTTCCCAAGAGCACAGTGGCCTCCATAATTCTCAAATTGAAGAAGTTTGGCACAACCAGGACTTTTCCCAGCCAAACTGAGCAATCGGGGGAGAAGAGCCTTAGTAAGAGAGGTGACCAAGAACCCAATGGTCACTCTGACTGAGCTTCAGAGATCCTGTGTGGAGATGGGACAAAGTTCCAGAAGGACAATCATCACTGCAGCCCTCCACCGATCAGGGCTTCATGGCAGAGTGGCTAGACAGAAGCCTCTCCTCAGTGCAAAACATGGAAGCCCGCTTGGAGTTTGCAAAAAAGCACCTGAAGGACTCTCAGACTATGAGGAACAAGACTCTCTGGTCTGATGAAACCAAGATTGAACTGCTTGGCCTCAATTCTAAACATTGTCTGGAGGACACCAGTGTCCTAACAGTCAGGAATCATGCTGAGACAAGGAATAGGTCTCTAGTGTTTATTATTGCTACATAAGACAGAAAATCCTAACAAACTGAAGAAGCGTGGGAAAAACCCAGACAGATAAACCCCAAAAGTTAAGGCGGGTCTGAACTGTGTCTCTTTGAATGGCTGCTTAATTCCTCAGTACTACGCATGCGTTTTCCCCCCTGGATAGAGGCCCCCTCCAGCTCGCCATCAGTACTCATGACAACCAGGCACTGCTCATCACCTGCCCAATACCAGCCCAACAGCAAAGCATGGTGATGACAGCATCATGCTGTTGGGGTGTTTTTCAGCAGCAGGGACTGGGAGACTGGTCAGGGTTGACGGAAAGCTGAATGGAGCAAAGTACAGAGATACTCTCAATGAAAACCCGTTCCACAGCGCTCAGGACCTCAGACTGGGCCGAAGGTTCACCTTCCAATGTCATGAGTAAGGATGGCGAGCAGGGGGCTCCCATCCAGACTGTCAAGCGCATGCGTAGCACTGATGAATTGTTCAGCCATTCAAAGAGACGCAGATCAGGACCACCTTAACCCTTGGGGGTTATATGTCTGGGTTTTCCCATGCTTCTTCAGTTTGTTAGGATTCCTGTTAAGTACTAGCAATAAACATTAGAGACCAGTTCCTTGTCTCAGTGTGTTTCCTGGTTGTTAGGACTTCAATCCTGACAAACTCCTACTCCCATCGAAAGAGGGAGGAACAAGCAATTAAAGAGATATGTTTAGAAATGTCTTCAGAAAACCAAGAAATGCGGCTCGCCATCCTTACTCATGACATCCAACATGACAATGATCCTAAGCATGCAGCCAAGACAACACAGGAATGGCTTAGGGACAACTCCGTGAATGTCCTAGGGTGGCCCAGCCAGAGCCCTGACTTGAACCCTGCTGAACATCTCTGAAGAGACCTGAAAATGGCTGTCTACTGACGGTCCCCATCCAACCTGATTGAGCTTGAGAGGATTTGCAAAGAAGAATGGCAGAAAATCCCCCAATCCAGGTGTGCAAAGCTTGTTGCATCATACCAAAAAATACTCAAGGCTGTAATTGCTGCCAAAGGTACTTCAACAAAGTACTGAGTAAAGGGTCTGAATACTTACGTATATGTGATATTTCAGTTTTTCCTTTTTAATAAATTTACAGACATTTCTAAAATTCTGTTTTCACTTTGTCATTATGGGGTACTGAGTGTAGATTAATGAGAAAAAAAATGAATTTGAACGATTGTAGTATCAGGCAGCAAACATAACAAGATTGAAAAAAGTGAAGGGGGTCTAAATACTTTCCGAATGCACTGTGAGATGGTAAATAAAGAACTAAGATGGTAAAATGGGAAGCAAAATTTAATAAAGAATATTCTATTGCAAACCCCGTTTTGAATTTTTAAGACATTCGGTCTTCATAATATATCCATACTTAAGAGAGGGCGGCTTATTTTACAGCATTAACAAGCAATACAAAAGTGAACCCTCTATGTATGTCCCAATGAAATCTGCATCAGTTTTTGTTCTTATATTGCCAATATTCCCTCCTGAATACAAAACATATGCTATTTCATTTTGATGCTCTGCTTTTGTCATGACAGAAAAGTACAGTGCAATGGTTAATGTTTATTATTTTATTACCCTGGCAAACACAAGTGCCCACTCATACAATAGATGTTTCAGCAGAAAGCTACATACAGCAACAATACTGCAAACCACTGTGTAAGCCAGCAGATCTCAGCACAAAATGCAATATGCACAACAATGTGTAAAACTGAAACACAAAGTAAATATAACCCAATGAGTATAAGAAAATGAGAGAGCCCAAACTAGAATCTTAATTTGAAAACAGTAACTTTGTTGGAGGCCTTAGATCAAATGCTGACCACTTACTAGTAAACACACATGAATACAATTTCCAGCTTAGAAAGAGCTCTGTTAAATCCATGCGCTGAACTGTTCAGCAAATTTGGTGGTATGAATAAATTAGGTATGGAAAGTTACCACTTAATTCAGAACTCTGAAAATAGCCCAGTCCAAGATGATCCAGAGGTAGTTTGATCCGACTCACTGTCTGGCTCCAAAGCACAACACAGGGAAAATAAATTTTCACTATCCCATAATCTAAAATAGAAAAACTTGAATGGTAACTTTTGTTTTTTCAGCAGAATGGTAGGAAGTCTGCAGGTTGGCTAGAAGTTTATGACACAATGAAGAATGCCAAATTCTACAGAAGCTGGAGCATGAGTTTTGACCTATTCTCTGTCAAAAAAATCTTTTAAAAAGAAATGAACGCCTGGAACTTTGTGGCTTTGAGACAGACAGTGATAAAGTTTATTGCAGTCACAGTCCCATGTCAAATGTCCGATTGAGGGATGCACGTACAATGAAAAGTGGTGTTCATATGAAATGGTGATATTCTTTCTGGAATTCAGTAGACCTGAGGCAAAAAAATATGAAATACAGTCTTTTCTATCTATTCCCACAATATCTCAGAACTGCAGATATAGATCAGAAATTGAGTTTCACTGCAGTCTGGAACTGGAATGGAGCAGGTTTAGGGTAGCCTGTTCCACCTGGAGTCAGAGGCTTAGCCAAATCCAATGCACATCCCTGAAGTAACCTTGAAAGACAACTTATGGGCGAGGTGATAAGATTACTTAGTGGTAGAAGGGCATGTATGTTATCTGATTTTGTTCTTTTGAAACTCTTTTACATAATGAAAATAGATTTAACTTCCCAGGTAGCACTGGGAGAGTCCTTGGCGCAACCCAAAGTCATTACCATACTTGAATCTGATGAAGATGTGCTACTAACAACATTTCTCCTCCAGCCTATGTTCAGGATTTTAAATCATTTTGCCTGAATATGTATTTGTGGAAGCCCAAATGTTTGCACATTATTTAATAACCTTCAATTGGCCCAATAAAATGTCTAATTATTAAATAAAAATAAAGTTACATAAAACATATTGGTCATAAGAAATATTTCAAAATTAGGATAACTCCTTAAAGACCACTTTAGGACAGAAATTACTTTAATCACCCTGCAAGACCTTTGCTGTGTGTGAGAGAACATGCAATCCTGTTGATTTCTTCTGGATTGTTCAGAATTTTCTTTGTTTATTCAATTTCTAGGGCACCGCTTGCCAAATATCTCTGGGAGCTTATAGAGGGTTAAAAATAACAACTAGAGATGAGTAAAAATCTCAGCAATAAAACTAAAGATGCCAGGGAAAGACAGACTCAAATACACGGCATTTAACAGGCTCACTCATCATCCTGTCTACACCATCCATCATGAAATCCTTCTACCTGAAATCAGTTTACTGTTTTACGGTGATTTGGCTCCTACTTGACTGGCCTCTTCAAGAGAAATATGAATGGGAGACTACAGCTCTGCTCTGTGGCAGTTGTGTCATAGGCCTCCCCAGGGCTCATTTTAATCCTCCATACTATGTAATATCATCCAATCCAGGTGAGGCAGGGAATGACTTGAATCAGAACCAAAGCATGGTAATGGACTGATGAGGGGGCAATAAACTGAAGCTTAATTCATACACGACTCAGTACTACTGATAGGTGGCTGACTGCCCTGGTGACTGGTATTTAGCCTATTCTTAAAGGAGTTACACTCCCCTTGAAAGATCAGCTAGGAAATTCAGGGGTGATTTTGAAACTGAGCAACATTTAAATGCAGTACTAAATTAAATAAAAAGAACAGAGAGGACCTGTAGCACTCCACAAGACAGTTAACTGCCTGCATGATCACTGTGCCCCAGCAACCAAAGCCTGGAATTGTTCCCTGTGGAAGGAGTGAGACTACTGTAAAACAGTGCTTTCAGTCCCCAACCCTTGCAGATGAACCAGAAGGATATCATGGTTGATGATTATCAAAGGCTGCCAACAGATCTAAAAGGACTAGTAGGGGCAAATTACCTCAATTCAAGTCCCTCCAATGTTGCCTCCTCCCATGCCCCAATCAGAATCCTGACTGAAATAGATCCAGATAATCCATTAGAGTGCTCTAGAGATATCCAATGACCAATGTCTCAATAATATTTTCTAAAACAGGGAGGTTAGAGACAGGACTAATAATCAAAGATGGCCAAGTCAAGGGTGGCTTCTTAGGGAGGGAGTGCACCACCTTTCAAGGCTTTGGGACTTCCACCTCCTAAAGCAAGGGATTAATTAATACACGCTCAGAACCAGATCCTCATAGCTCCCTTTAACCCATGAAGAAACCAAGAGGGGCATAACACAGATGGCTGAAGAGAAACTGGAGAGCACCCTACCTACTTCAGAATGAATCCCAGATAACACAACATGTTGTCCCAGTTACCACACTGGATTTCAGTCATGAAATGTCAAGAAACTGGCAAATTTGAGCAATTTGATTAGCAAAATGCTGTGCAAATTGGTCTCAGTGGCCAGGCAAGACATTTACTTGATGGTCCTTCCCCGACAGGGAATTGGCTACCTGAACAAGGTCATTGGCTGGCAGCACCACAATAAAAGAGAAGAAGTAAAGGCAGTCCCTAACAACTGTTAATTATGTCAGGGGCAGTTATAGGGCATAAATAATAGCTATCAGAACCAAAGATGAATCAAAAGGGCCTTTTTAAAAAAGAGAAATCCCTCCAAACATTTGGTACACATTTACCAATTTTTAACCAATATACTGGGAAGGGAGTGGAGAAACTCTTCCATTAAGAAACATCAACAACCACTAAAAGAAAAAGAAACGAAGAAACAAAACGATTAGAGTAAATTTAGTTTTCAATTCCAAATTCAATACAGTAACATTGTGAAAATCAAGCACTATAATGGTATCTATCTAGTTTTAACAAGTTTACGTCCAGTCGTACACAGCTATTTCCATGACTACAGAAAACCTGCAAGCATATAAAGATAAAAAACACCCATCTGAGTTCTGTAAACAGGAACTGTTTTTTAAACCATTAGAATTTAATTCAGATCCTTACATGTCGCAAGACATTCAAAGCAGAAATCAATTAATAGTATGACTTTCTATCAGGATGTATATATGTGTCTATCGACTAATTTAATCCACAAATGGCTACATATTTCCAAGATGATAGGAGGTAACAGTCAACGCTCAATTTACAGTGTACCAACTAATCCCATAAACATGCATCTTCTATTCTCCCATTATGGTGGTTAAACAATCCATAAATACTCTTGCACTGAGCTTGTTTTATGAGAGTACAAGGAATTACTTCAAAAAAATGGGCTGAGGAGAAATAGCAACTGTTTTATTACTGTGGGATTTAAAGGATTTTAAAGAGTAATGATTAGATTATGCAATAACAAGAAATTACTGTAGTTCACTCATACTTGCTACCAGCTAGGTACTGATCAGTTCTCAGTATTTTTTAAGCAACCAAGAAATAATATTTTTAAATAGATAATACTAGGCTCAGCTCATATAGTTCATACCACTTGGCTGCAAAATCATCTGCAAAAGCTCTTAACTTATATGTCTTTTTGAATCTTTACACCCATAATCCTCTCATCTTGTCTTATGGCTCTATTCAATATTGCAATATTGCAATATTGCAAGAACTAAAATAAACAGAAGAGGGGAGAGTGGGCAGCTTTGTCTTGTTCTTTTTTGTATATCACATGGTTTGGTTAAATCTCCATTAACAATTATTTGTGCTGTCTGTAAAGTATAAATTAATTTCACCCATTTTATAAAATTCTCTTCAAAATTCATTATCTTCCAAAACTTTAAACAAAAAAGTCCAATTCAAATTGTCAAAAGCCTTCTCTGCATCTAAAAGATCAATACAGCTTGTTTTTCCACTATGTCATTCCTGTTTTAATCCTTAAACTTTAATAAGCAGCTTTTCTAAACATACTTTTTTCAGCATATTCTACTGGAGAAACATAAATGGAAGGGGACATCATTATGGTTTCTAAAAGAACACTTGGATAAGTAAGTGTGAACAGAATATTACTTCAAAGCAAAAACAGCCACCCTGTTGAAACTTCTTTTCCATAAATAGAATTTTCTGGCGGTATACAACTTTTGGGGTACAGTAAGTGGGAGTGATTTTAATATAAAATAATTGTGTTCTTGCTGGATGAGACAAACCTTTTCAGAAACTCTTAATAGGGTAGGAAAGCGACAGTACTGGCCCTCCAGTATCTGTTATTCAAAGGCGTAGAGCCTCAGAATATGATGATTCAACTTCCTACAGCTAATAACCATTTTAATGATGCTCCAGAAGCTTATCTCAAACATTAGTATGGAACAAGACCATATCCATCCATGAGATGCTGGTTGGCAAACCTGGTTGAGGATATTACGGAGACCTGGCCGGGCAACAATAGGGATGTAGCACTGTCAGAAATTTGCCCAGCTGTGTTTCAGGTTATGCAGCAGCTGCAATTACTTTGCTAGGGAGGAGGGGTTACTATGACAGTATGGAAGAGCTCTGCAGTGACAGGAGAACTGCCCTAGAGTTGATGCAGGTGAGTATCTTTACATGAACTGTTGGGATAGGTTAGAACTATTTCTGGTGTACTGACCACCTAGCTGCCCAGCAGTGGCCCTCCATGAGCTCCTGGACGTTGTCTTGGGGCTGCTGATAGAACTCACAAGACTGAAGTCCCACAAGACAATCTATTTCCATGCCCTGAGAAAGGGGTCCAATGTTAACTTCTGAACTAGGGTTGCTCAAAGATTTGGTTGCTCTAGTGTGCTACAGGGTTCAGTATTCTTCCCTATGTTATTTCACATCTATATGAAGCAGCTGGGAGAAGTCATCCATCTGTTTGAGTGAGAATGCAACAGTATGCTGAAAATATTCACCCCAGACTGAGCCAAGGATCTGTGCAAGGTTGAACCAGTATCTGTCAGGGTGTGGAAGGGGTGAAGTAAGCTCGTATTAAATCCTTCCAAAACTAGGTTGCTGTACATTGCTAAATATCTGGAAACATCAGCTCTGGTAGTCACTCTGATTGGAGTTGTGCTCCTCCTGAAAGAGTTGGCTCATCACCTGGTGATCCTCTTGGTCTCATAGCTATTCCTTAAAGAGTAGGTGGAGGCCATGTCAAGAGTGGCTTTTGCCCAGCTTTGGATGGTGCATTAGTTATGATCATACCTAGACTAAGATGCCTTGAAGATGATAACTCATACTCTGATCAACACTAGATTTTTTTATAATGTATACTATATGAGGAGCCTTTGGAGATGACATGGAAGTAGCAGCAGATCCAATGTGGCTAGACTGCTGGTAGGTAAATCCCGCTACTGTGGGTAACATTGTGTAGAAAAACACTGCACTATCAAGAGCTTCTGGACCAAATACAAGGTATTGTCATAAGGTATTAAGTTCTATATGGTATAGCACTGAAATAAATCAGGTATCACCAGAGTCAAATCTGTCTATATAGTAAGAACATCTAAAGAAGGCCCTGAGAGTCTCCCCCTCCATATGAGGTTAAGGCAACCTGGACTAAATGATGGAGGTTTTTTCTGTTGTGACCTTATGCTTTGGAACATCCTGCCCACCCTGAGGTTTGTGCAGCCCCCTACCTCCTGGCATTTTAAAAGATAGTCCCATCAAGCTTTCAACTCTGGCTGATTGTTTGTGGCATCCATCCTGAAGGCTTGATTGATTTTATATGTTGTTTAGTCTTTTGTACTCTACTCAGAGCCTCTGGATTGGGGTGGGCTGCAAAAAATGTGAATAATTTTTTTTTAAAAAATAGCAGGGCTTCCAGATGGATAGTGCTCCTAGTAACAGGTGGGGTATGCTACTCTGTCTTTTCATATTTTACAGATCTTTTCTACAAATAAAAATGATAGAAGTGGTATGAAAGGAGAAGTGTGTTACCAGCCACCAATATTTATTTCACACAGATTCCAAAGTAAATGATACGGGGCTACAAACCAATGGTTTGTTTTGTGTCCACATGATCAAAACAGACAAAAGTAGCTTGAGGTAGCGAACAGTATCATGGCATCATCTCAGGAAAAATAACCTGGCAAAGTAATTCACCAGTTCAGCTTCTGGTAAATGGGAGTTCTCTAACTGGCATGCTCTCCATGGAAACTAATGGTGCCCACAGCATTATGTCAAATTTCCAAATGTTCTCTTCAGCCCAAAATGGTTAAGGATCCCTGTTCTAGAATATCCCTTAGGTTTTTATGTTAAAACATCTGTCACCCTTCAAGTTAGTCCAGACAAGAAACACAAACCAGGAGCACTAACACCACTTTTATTGACAGTAACAGAATCTTATTAAGTATGAAAGCCCTTCTCCTTTACTTTTACTTACCAGAAAACTAGGGAGGGTACCTTCTGAGATGCTTCCCACACCCATTTCCCTTCAGTGGGCTGAGATACCTTTTGCATGACAACTGTCTAGTCTATAGCTCTTCCTCCTGCCTCCCAAGGTCATTCTCACATACCATTACATCACTGCAGCTGGAATTGGGTGCATAATCAAAGAACTGCAATGCTACTAGTACCTATGTACACTGGACTTGATGACCTCTTAGGTTCCTTCCAACTCTAAGATTCTATATTTATATTCCACCTTAAAAATCATTTGAATAGAAATGCAGGCTATCAATGAAATTAAATGAAAATTACAATAAAACTTCAAAGTCATAGTGGTCCTGCTTATATTGGCATGCAACTCGCATATCTCATCATTAGGTATGCTGGCTAGAATTGACGGAAGCTTCAGTTCAGCATTTGGATGGCCACATTCTGTTTGTGAATTAAGGCTTTTATTATTACATTTTTTACTGTCTTTTCATTTTTTTAGGCCACATTCAATGTGCTTTTAAATAAAGAATGCTTTACAGATCACCATCAGTAGTAAAGTAAATCAGTGGTATGCTTGCCAAAGGCAATAATTTTTTTTTTTTTTTGCCATACTGTACTTCATTAAGCACCAAATCCTGACTGCAGAATAGTTGCAGTAAAAGATTTGGATGAGTTGTATTGCAATATCAATTAGCACTGATGATGTTACCTAGTTGGGTAATGAAATGTCTGCAAGCAAACAGCCAAGCTCAGAGAGCCCCAAGGACTCCACAGTTCAACCTTGAGCTACATATATAATTTTCTATTGGAATTAGGAACAATTCTGTTACAAAGCTCCCACGCAAAACATGAAGAGAGACTGCATTAACAAGAGGCACAACCACAAAGCATGACAAAGGTATAAGGACACCATGTCAGTGCTCATATCAGAACCTCTCACTTGACCCTCCTTAAGTACTCTCAAGCATATATCCATTAAAAGTCCATTTCAGTATCTATAAAGCTATGACTGCTATAGCAGTAGCCTCACACTGCAAATATACTGAAGGATATTAAGATCCCACCTAAATGCACAAGTAGAACATGCTAATGCTGGTATCTACTGATCATAAGAGGCACAATGGACAGAAACAGCAAAAACATCATGAGAATCCTCACCACTTCTTCCTGAAAATCCTTCACAAATGACATTTTACCTCATAATGATTCTCAGAAGAATGGGAAAATATCTTGATAAAGCAAGTGTATAAAATTGCAAGGCAAAGGTGAGCATAGACAGTATACCTTTGAGGAACAGGAGCATAGTTTTCATTTGGACAACAATAAAGTAAGTCAGGCAGCATCATGCATGGGTAACGTCAAGTTTTTCTGAGGATTTTTTAAATGCTTGACGCTGGGAGCTTTCCCTTGCTTTCTTTAAACTCTGTCTTTAAGACTACCTTTAGGACTAATAGCATTATTCTTTTAATATTGCTGTACCTTGGAAATTGTGCTGCTGCTTTTCAGCAATTTTGCCACCTCAGTTTGATGTTAGGGGCAGAGAGGTCTGTCGGGGATCACAGGTTACCCGTCTGTCCTAAAAGCCAACATTAATTTTATGTATTTATTCTCCCTGGAATAGATTAGAAAAGCAAGATATAAAATGCTACTGTCAGATAGGCCACAGCTAGTTGATGCATCCTATACCACTAATTTTTAGGGATATGCAATGCATCAGATTCAAAAAGAAAAAGATGTTTTGGAACACACAGAGATGCAAACATAACACCAGTATGCATCTCCTTAAACCAAACACAACTTTCCCCAGGAGCACGTGGCAGCTGCAGAGGGCAGCTGCTCAGTCCTGGGAAAAGATGGAATTGCTTTAAGGAATTGCAAACAAATACCATGTTTGTATCGTGCATGCTCCAAAATATCATTTTGCTTTTGAATCTGAAACACTATAGATCCTTAATATGTATTAATATATAAGACATCAACAGTCCTACTATCAACCCCCTTAAAAGTCCCTGACATTTTCTTGGCATGTTTTTTGAAGTGGTTTGCAATTTCCTTCTTCCTTGGGCTGAGAGAGAATGACTGGCCCAGGGTCACCCAGCTGGCTTTGTGTCTAAGGTGGGACTAGAACTTACAATCTCCTGGTTTCTAACCTGGTGCCTTAACCACTACACCAAACTGGCTCCCCATCAACCCCCTAAGGAATAGTAATGTATATGGTTTAAAAGAGACTTAACCCGGCAGCAAACTACATTTCTACATCTAGTAGTGGATTTTAAAGGGTTTCAAAGTACTTCCCAGATCTATTGGGATAATTCAAGGCCTGAACTTCCCTGTAAAATATATAGGAGTTATGGTTCCTATATATTTAACAACTGAGAGACAAGAGATGTGTATTAAAAGACAAGACTTTGTGCTGTAGTAAAATATAAAGTGAGAGCCAGTTTGGTGCAGTGGTTAAAGCATCAGGCTAGAAACCAGGAGACTTTGAGTTCTAGTCCTGCCTTAGTCACAAAGCCAGCTCCTCTCATCCATACTAGTCAAATTGGCTAACAGTAATGGAGTCTGCAGTTCAGTATAATCTGAAAGGCACCATGTTGCTCATTTCTAGTACAGGAAGTATTATTTAATAAATCCACTTATTTCCTTCCTACAGACAAATGACTTGTTCCCTATTCTCCAAGAAATCCAACTTGCAGAAAAATTCTTTCTATCCTCAAAATATTCTCACAATGCATTAGAACTGCACTGGTAGAAACAAAGAATACAGACTGAGCAGCCATGCCCCTTTTAACTTTCTGGAGAGAACCACTGTCTCTTTCCTTGCCTCTTTCAGTAGGAGGTAGCAGTGGGATAAGATGAGCTATGGCACTTTTCCCAATAACCTAACACATTGGGCAGGGCTCCTTTTCCCTTTCAAAGAATAAGAAGAGATGAGGTTGAACTTAAGTTTTTCCAAGAGAGAATCTAGGCTTCACTAAAACCTCCTGGGAAATACATAAAAAGAGTGGGAAGAGAAGCGAGCCATCTCTCTTCTCCACTGCCATTTCATTTATATACTGCTAAAATTGTGTAACTCATGGTAGAGGTTGTTTCTTTCCATTTCCTTTCCAATTACCTTTTTTACAGGAAGATGCAGCTGGTGCTTTTTGCAAGACCTGTTTCCTGAGGGGGGGGGGGAACCCAGTGAGGTTCTCTAAGTAAGAGTCTGACAGATTATCTCCCATCAAAATAACATCATAAAATACACTGAACAGTATTTTATACTGTTATACTTTGCTCTTTCAGTAAAAGAAGTGAATGCAATATGGCACCTACTTCATAATAATTTAACATGAGTTAACATGAAATAACTGAATGAGGATTAATATTCTGAAGCTCATTTTATAAGTAAAGATGTACATGGAGGAAAAGCTTATTGTGAACTCATTATATTACATTAATCTGAACATCCAGATCAGAATAGGGCTTTTAGAATTCCAGGAAGCACCATGGGTACAATCATAGAATTATGGAACCGGAAGGGACCGCAAGGATCATCTAAACCAACTTTCTGCAATGTGCAGGAAAACCAATTTAGCCATCTTTAAGAGGCAGTTGTCCAGGCTCTTCTTTAAAACCTCTATCCAAAGATGTGGAATCCACCATTTCTTTAAATACATTGTTCTACTGTTTTATATATATTTATCATCAAGTTTTTTCCTTATATTTTAACAAATTCTAGGTGGCTAAAAACTTTTGGATCAATAAGTCTGGTATGGTTATTCTAAAAGGATTAATTTAATTTAAATAATTTACTTGTAATGTACAAGTAGCATATACAGCAAAGTACCTACTCTCATACTTTTTCAAAACCATTTAAAAATTAATATTTACTATGGCATAAATAATTGTATTAACTCCCAATTCATAGTGCTTTTAAATCCAGGGAAATTTTGATTAAGATTTTATGAAATATCCTTTCTTAAATGCCAAAATTCATAAGTATGGCTTGGTTTCCAGTACATCATCATCATTAAAAATTGACAGACAAGGGCAATTAATGGGGGGAGCACGCTTCTAACAATGGTCTGTTACGGAGATGTCTACAAAAAATATAAATTATATTTTCAGGGCTTTTGAACAGTGACAGTACTATTTCAGCAGACATTTGATACATAAAGATTCTAATAAAGTGACTATTTTTCTATTTATTCTTCCTAATTTTCTTTAAAACATACAAAGCCCATATAATATATGTAACTATATTTAAGAGATCCAGTGTGTTTGTTATTGTCAGGGATAACTATGCTTTAGCCTTCATTATTAATCCTGATCAGAAAAGGAAGAGAAGTCTCTTTAAAAGTTAGCATTGCATCTGTACAGGCTTTAATTGTAAAGCAACACCTTTTAACAGTTCTATCAAACAATTGGCTATATATTATTGGAGTAGATCTACACTTTTTTTTTAAACACAAAGCCTCCAAAAAATCAGAAACCCAAAATTTAGTGGCAAACTGCACTTTTCAGTTTGCTGAAAGATTACTAACAGCTGCTTTGGTAAAAATGGAGAAAAAAAATAACTTACTGACTTAAGTTGCTTTGTCCTGTCACTTACATAGAACTTGACAGATATTCTGTTCCGTATTACATTTTCTACTCTCTATAATTTGTTGGAAGTCCACTTTCATAAACTTTACTATGAGAATATGCCAAGGTTAACAAATTGCTGGCTTCTACCTGGCTTGGAAGTTTTGCAGTGTTTGCAAACCCTGCTGCTCATCCACACATTTCCTTCTCTCACTTGTGATGCTAACCCAGCTCCATCTGTTGGCCATTAAGCTTAGAAAGCTGTGATCCTTCTAGATCAGAACTGCAAAATTCAGGAAGAAGGGGCTGTTCATGCAACCAACAAGAATTATTTTGGCTATTCCCTCTGATATGTTCAGTGTTTTACCAAATTTCTCTTCTTTTTAGGTAACTCCATATGAGAAAAAAAGAGAAACTTATCAGATTGCAAGCCCAATTAAGTTTCACATCTTATACCACTTATAGAAATGTTACTTTTGCAAAGATTAATAAAGCTAGAATCTCCTTGTAAATGTTAAGAGTAGAGCGGGGAACCTTTTCACAGTGAGGCTCAATACTAGCCGATGCTGAATTTCTCAGGAGTTGCAGAAGTGGGCAGGAGTATGTGCACTGCATGCGGGATCTCTGAAAGTCACATGTAGTATGATTTAAAATAATATGTCAAATAAAATTATATCCTGAAATGAACAAATTATTTTAAAAAAAATATCTCACACAACTGTTTGGGAAGACATTAATGAATATTTTATACTTGTCAATGAAATACATGTGAATTTTTTATATATATTAGCTTTGAACTTGGAATGACACTATATTTTGGAAGTTAGACCCCACCTCTGTATTCCATTCAGCTTCATAGCCATGTTATTTATTATTTTAGCATCACTAATTTCACTACTGGTAAAATGTTATTTCCAATAGAAAAATCAGTTGGAGCAGGGCACCTGTCTAACATCCTGAATACAAGAGTTTTTTTAAGTATGTTTATCTTACTATCAATGTTCATGACAGCTTCCATTTTGTGAATGAACATTTATGAATGCAACCAATGACACTTCTTTCAAAATTCTTGATATATCCATCAGCAGTGCTCTAAATTATATGGTTAATAGTACAAGTGTCTGTAGTAAAATCTATCCATTTCAGCCAAGAATAAGCCAGCTAAATAATAGCATATTTTTCTAAAGGCCAAGTCACATAAGAATATTTTATTACATCTTCCTGAATTGCACGATTTATACATCTAGGCCAAAGTTTAGTTGCAGTGGTTGTTATTATTATTAATACAAGAAACTGCCTTAAAACAAATCAGGCTACTATTATTCTATCTTAATATTGTATACTCTGATTGGCAGCTGAATCACAGTCTTTCAAATTCTTCTTGGTGATATCAGATATTGTATTGGGAAATACATATGTTCTATCTCTAAATTTTGCATTTCATTGTAAGAGTACTCAGCAAGATGCCTTGCAGATTATATGTGAAGAAAGGTAGTTTACAGCTACCATTTGCTGTACTAAGCAATAGGGGAGAAATAGAAAAGGCTAGGGTTAAATACAGGAAACAATGGTTTCCCATTAGGTCTGAGCACCAAGATTCACATATTAAATTTTCAAGCGACTACTTTTCAGAAAACATTGGAGTCTTTCACAGATTAAATCTGAAGATGTAATATAAGAAAACTGCTACAATTTAGGAACCAGTTAACATTTCACCTGACAGAAAATTCAGCAATGTAAAATTAATGTCACTTTCCAAGTGCATACATGTCAACAAGCAATCTGAATACTGTACACATTATAGCCATACACAGTCCTTCCTTGTGAGAAAAAGGTTTCACAAATTGGCCCTAGCTATATTTAGTACCTATATCAAGTTAACCTGCATACAAATGAGGCAGGCAGAAGCACTTTTAAGAAGCGGTCTTACATAAAGTTGAACTATTTGTCCATCTAGTTTAGCTCTGTCTCAAGTTAAGCTGCAGTGGCTCTCCAAATATTTCTGAGAAGTGTCATTTTCTAATTTAAGATGCTAGAGATTGAAAGTTGCAATTTTATATGTAAAGAATGTACTTGTCTGCTATAAACAAAACAACATGGCAGTTGTGCACAACTGCCCAAACATCCTAAATTTTTATTTAAAATTGGCAGTGTCTCAGAAGTAGATTATTCAGATGTAAAGGGTACATTTTTTTCAACTACAGTATACTTTTTTCAGACATTTTTCATTACTGTAAGCCATGTTACAATGATGTAACCATACTTCAGTTTTGAAGTCAGACAATTGGTAAATGAACAACTAAGTCAAAACTATGGCATGTTCATTCAAAACTAATTTTAAAACATTCAACACATCTCTCTGTACAAACTTTCTAATTTATTCATTTAAAGAAGTTTCTTCTTCAGTCTGAGTTAAAAAAAAATTCAACAACACTATGAAATTTTATTATTCTACCAGTACATTAATCATATAGCATGGTTCCATGATAAAGAGGGATTGATGAAGCTAAGTAAACTGTACCAGCTCTTTTGCTTACCAGAAGTTATAAGATGTAAATAAGATGGAGCTTTATCAACCACGTTAATTACAAAGATAGAATAAATGTGGTGCAAAGCAAACACAGCTAAAATAAAACAACTAGCCTATTTATTAAGCTCCAAATTTTCATTTCTTTGGCAGTGATGAGAGGGGTGATTTCTGAACTCCTTATTAACAACTTAAATGATAGAAATTGTGTAGTGCTGGGAATACTACATTTTATACTAGAATCTGCAAACCTCAGGGCAGACAGCCAAATCAAGTCTTCATTTCTATACAACCCACTGGAAATCCAGAATTATTCAAATAGAGGGTGGATTAGCAGTTCTGAACTTTAAACCATACTACCATGCTAATTGTTTAACATGGGTCTCAGAGTGGATTGTATCTCATTATGGCCCAGCTAATTCTATGGAAGGGGCAAGACTTCCAGATGGTCTGCATAAATATCTCTGGGTTGATACAAACAGAAATAAACAATTTATAAGTCATGCAATAATAAATAATATATTGGATGTGTGGTATGAATATAGGAAAATAGTAATTCTAGATTTTTCCCTTCTCACTTCACTATTAAACGTCTATGTTTATAAAGAGGAAAGTACTAAGAAATTTGTTCAGTGAAATCTTAATAGCTCACTTAGATTGTAAGATTTAATTACCAATAATATACAATCTTTTGAGACTTTTCCTTCACAATAGTCTAGTTTACCTATGTTTTATCTTCAGAAAAGTAGCACAGCAGTAGAACTACAGAACACAGAACTAAAACTGTAGAAATAAGGGTAAATATTGAAAAGATTTGATTGAATTTGAATATCTTATAATACTCAATTTATCCTGATTTATAAACTGTATTGGTGAAGTATAAACTCAGAATTGGAACAAGGCAAAGCCTGCATGATCAAATGAATGCAGAATTTGAATGCAGTAATACAGATGCAACAATGATAATTTCAGTGTAAAAACAATATAAAATGTACTCTGTATAAAATGTGAAACTGGATAATTTCTTCTCTAAAAACTGTTGGAAATGTAATGAGCAGGTCAGATCTTTTTTCATATTTGGTGGCAATGTTCTAAAGCTCAACAATTTTGGAAAATGATTCATACTAGAATGAAACAAATTTTTAAAAATTGAATTTCCATTCCAACCTATGATATTCTTATTAATCCATCCATAGTCCCTATGGTGGGAAGAGATGGGTGGTGACAAATCTGATAAACAAACAAACTTTACTACACCATGTATTCCCTCTAAGTATACTGAATTAGCTTTGTGTACGCTAACTGCCACAAGGTTATCTATGCTTCTTTCATCAAAGGTCATTTAATTCCCTCTTTGGAAGAATGGCTAAGTTGTGGGAGTATGTTTCAATGTGCAAAATAACTTTGCATCTTAAACATAAATCTGACACAGAATTTAATCCAAAGTAGAAATCACTCCTCGACTATAACTTAATATATGGATTTCTACTTCTACCAATTTTGGGGTGGGGGGAGTAGTTATGTAGAGAGTCGATACTTCAATTTTATGGGATATTTAAAGCCAAAAGACATTCAGTTTTGACTCAATCCATTGTAGTTTATAATTTTGTGTGGTGATGTATACTGTGTTGACCATGGTTCTTGGTATTTGCCTTTGCTTATAGCTTAATCATGATTTTTAGTTATTTAAAGCAATATATTCATTTTTTATAATCTACTAATATTATACAAGAAAACTATAACTTCCTTGACATTTTTAGTTCCCTTGCTTACTTATTTGTGCTCTGTTGTTTTGTACTTTTTATCTGTTTTTTATTTTCTATTTGCATTTGTTTATATACTTTTCTAAAGTTTTTTTTTTTTTAAGAAATTCAAAATGATCTAACCAAATAGATGTGGTCAGTGGTGCCAACTTCAAGGTCATTTTCTGCAAGAAGTAGGATTGCTATGATAGACCTCACCACAGACATGAGCTTTAGGAATTCAGTGACAAATACTGTCACTCTTAGGTGATGATTCACTCTGATATATTATGAGCAGATCAATTCCCTACAGACTGCCAATTAAAATTAGTTGTGCATATCAATGGGACTCTGCAGCAAAAAGAGAAAACTTGACCTAAGTATAGTAGAGAGGACATTTGAGGAAAAATACAAAAAATGTACTGACAAGAACTCTTACACAATTTTAAAAACTATTAAGTAAGTGCAGTCAATTAAGTTTCCATACATGTACATATAATTAGTAGTCCTGAAAACATAATTCTTCATTTAGCAGATGGTTTAATAAATCTTACAACAGATAAGCTTATCTCCTCTTTATAATAAAGAAAATATGCATGTGATTTTATGTATTTGTTTCTATTGTACTTTAATGTAGAACTTTTTGATCAATCAGAATAATAATAATAATAATAATAAACATTCTGTTCCCATTTTATTTACTGCCAGAAAGGCTAAAAGGCCACTATCAGAAAGCCTTCTCTGAAAAAAAGAGATATGTTCTATCAGTGCAGACTAAGACTAAATCTCTCCAAGACAAAGTGTCTTTGAGACTGTGGATCAAATGATTCACTGGCTACCAGCTGGGTTCCAGGTGAGATTCAAGTTGTTGGTTGTCACCTTTAAGGAGCAGCATGGCTTCTAACTGGGTTATCTGAGTGACTTTTTTCCCATATTCATCTGCCCATTCAATCAGATTGGAAAAGTCAACTCCATCCAGGTCCCATTTGTCTGAGAATGCCATTTGTCAGGAACTAGGGAATGGCCATTTTCAATCGCTGTCCCTATGCTTTGGAGCTCTTCCTTACTGAGACACAGTCTACCTCTTTCGTCCTGAATTTCAGAAGAGCTGCCTTTTCCATCTAGCCCAGGAGAAAGGCATGGTTTGAATGTTGTGATGCACTGGCAAACACATGACTTTGGTTCATATGTATTTTAAATCCCTTATGATGCTGTTAAGATTTTTATTATTTTTGGTGAGTTTATTTTTACTGAGGGTTTCTTTCTATGATGTTTCTGATTGTTAGTCACTCATAGCCTTTGGCATACAAATATTATTAATAAATAAGTAAGGCAGGGAGGGCTAACCAATTGTCTATCCATTATCTCTGAGAAATCCTGCAGAACGTACTAGAGGATAACAAATGTGGTCCTGTCTACAAAAAGAAAGAAAAGGAAGGTTCAGAATATTACAGATCAGTCAGTCTAACATCAATATTTAGGAAGATTGTACAGCAGATCCTAAAATGTTCCATCTATTACCAGCAATTACCAGAAGTCAGCATGAATTTGTAAGAACATATATCATCAGATTAATCTTATTTTGGATTCCTTAATAGACTGCGGGAATGCTGCAGATGTATCTTGTCTCAGCATAGTATCTGACAAAATACTTTATGATGTTCTGATTCCAATCTACTTAAATATGGGCTAGATAGCATGTCTAGTAGGTGGAAGCACAACTGGCTTGAAAACCATACTCAAATAGCGCTACTCAACTGTTCTTTATAAACTGAAGTATTGAGTGGGGTATCACAGTCTTTCAATCAGAGGAACATACTCTTCCAATACTTTCAGTAATTATTTGGATTAAGAGGTGAAGTAAATCAAATTTGCAGGACACAAAACTGGACAAATTAAATTCAATCTAGCAGACAGAATTCTGATTAAAAATGTTCTTGATAGGTTAAAAAATGGTCTTAAAATAACAATAAAATAGAGACAAATGTTAGGCTGCATCAACAAAAGTATATTTTCAAATCACGAAAATTGTTTCATTATATCTTTCACTGTTTAACTCAGCTCAAGTACTGTCTTCAATAATGGGAACCACATTTTAAAAACAATTCAGAGAAACTCAAAAAGCTGCGGAGATGAGCAACAGTAATAAGAAGGGAATTGGAAATTTCATACGAGAAGAAACTAAGGGAACAGGTAGAGGGGATGTTTAGTCCTGAGAAAATATGACTGAGGAAGTATATAACAGCTATTTTCAGCTATCTAAAGGGATGTCACATGGTAGATCAAGACCTGTTATATCATTCCAGAATGCAGAATACAGAACACTGTCTTGTTATGGGAAAGCAAATTCCAGCTGAAATTTAGGAGGAACCAATTAATCAAGGTTGGAAGTTTTCCTTCACAGAAAGTGGATAGATTTCTGTCACTGATATAATAGTTTGAATTCCTGCAGTGAGGAGGGGTTAGACTTGATGACCAAATAGCCACTTCCAAGTTTATGATTCTAAATCAAGCAGCAGCATAAATATAAAAGTTCATGAAATAACTGCAAATAAGAAAATACGTTTGGACAATAGCAATAGCATTTTATCAATTCCAAGAACAAAACATTCATAGCTTCCAAATTTATAAGCTCTAGTAATAGAGCTGAGAATTCCATCTTTTAAGACCCCGGACAATCTTTATTGCCTTCTACTATTATCTAATATCACCTAGTAGATAGGTTTATAGTTCACAGTCATGTTATTTTCTAAAATTAATTCCAACTTTCTTTGGCACATCGAAGGATTTGTTCCTTGCTTTCTACACAAGTACCACAGAAATCTACATAATGCTGAACAATGTTCATAATTTATGCATTCCACAAAAACGTACTATACCGAAAAGATATACACAATGTCAGTACAGTTTCAATGAACTGTCCATAGCAAATGTTACTAACTGAGCTATGTGAAACAGAGAAACTCAAACTCCCAAATTTCTGTACAGGTGTACCACTTTCCTCTCATTTTCAATCTATGGCACTAGGATCACTTTTTTACAAGCTTGCTTGAGTTTACATCTATATATTGCTGTAAAATTTTATCAGTAAGAATACAATTTAAAAGCTTTCACCAAAACTTGCTACAGTGAAGATTCTCCCATGTCTGCAGAAAGATCTCACCAAATGGTTTACCCACTCTGAAAATTCATTCTCTGTCTGAGATAGAAGTTTGTAGAATAAAAATTACAAGTTTCATAGAACATTCAAATGTGTTTTTCTTATCTCAGTCTATACTTTGGCCACATAATGAGAAGACAGGACACCCTGGAGAAGATGATGATGCTAGGGAGAATGGAAGGCAAAAGGAAGAGGGGCCAACCAAGGGCAAGGTGGATGGATGATATTCTAGAGGTGATGGATTCATCCCTGGGGGAGCTGGGACTGTTGACGACCAACAGGAAGCTCTGGCGTGGGCTGGTCCATGAAGTCACGAAGAGTCGGAAGTGACTAAACGAATAAACAACAAACCTCTTGACTTTGGGACTTAAGTTTTGGGATTATGGGCTCTATAGGAGAAGTACTGACTTTTTTTTTTGTCACTGACTGTATTTCAACTTCCTCCTGTACTGATATTCTCCAGTGTTCATTTCAATCCCCTGTTCTTATTCAGGATTGCATCTTCTGCCTAAACTTCTATCACAGTTTTTTTAGCTTTTTTGGGTACATTATATCAGCCATATTCATTGCCATGAATAAGTCATGACTAGAAGATGTTGATCCATCTATGTACACTTACTCTACCATAGGCTTTTTCTTGGAATACGGGAAATCCCAAAGAGGAAACTTTGCCAACAATTAGACAAGTTCGAAATACTAGCAATTTTCTTTTTCAATTAGGTATAAATCCAATGATCTCATAAGGCAAAACACTTTATTTTGACTAAGCCAATAACACAATATTATATTGGTAGAATCAGCTTCATAATTCAACTGATTCAGTCTAATTTCAAATTGGTCTACCACAATACCAGAAATTCTAATTCACATGGTTATTAAAACCATAAATGCTGAAAAAATGAATTAAAAAAAACCCAAATGAGCATTCTAAAAAATCTTATCATATAGACATAGCCTATAGAAAATAATCAAACCAGTTCCATTTTACTATATGGTAGATACTATCATTTTTCTTAATTTAGGATTTTAAAAGATCAAAATTATGCTTATTAACAGTTTATTTTTTTTAAAAAAGTTTACATTTACAGAATCAAAAAGATGGTACTGAAACCTAGAAACTAATCAGTTTGTATATGCTTAAGAATTTTGGATTGTATTTCAAATGATAGAATATTTAATTCAAAAAACTGATTTGTAGATATTAATAATTATACAAATACCTGATCACCAGGATAAAAGAGTATTGTGTTGAAAATAGAAGTGAAAACAGTGAATGGACTCACAATTTATGATATCCCATTATATGATATGAATAGTTCGGGTTTGCAGTTGGATGAATATAGACAATTGTAGTTTATTTGCAGTTGGATGAACAGAAACAATTGTAGCTTATTTAATAAACCATAATTAATGGTTAATAACTAGCCTGCTTTGAACATGAGATAAGGACATGCTACATGATGTGCTAGTAAGAAAAACTGTGTAAAGATCTTTCCTACTTATCTTTCCTACAGTTTAAATATCTAAATATTTAAGGCTATAATCCTAAAAATACTTACCCAGAAATAAGTACTGAAAAGAATTACATATACACTTTCATTAAACTATGTAGAAGGGGAAAAATTTACAATAAAAAGAGGTAAGTATGTGTTCTAGTAATGGGTCTTGGTATATTGTGTATGTTTGTACATATTATCTCAGTTATGACTAAATGTATATAGTCTGTAACTGAATCTTGTAGTAATAGACTCAGAAAGCATCACTGCTTAATACAGTATAATTATCCAAGAAATAAATTTCTGGGATGCAATACTTCTTTTGCCCCTACATCACTATCTGTAAAACATAATGGCTCCTTCAAGAAATATTGACTATCTCCCTGAAATTAACTAAAAGCAAACTGACCATTCAGATATAGCTGATGATAATGCATGTGATCAGAGTACTTCTTCCAATTGCTTCAAACATGAAAATTACTGCCAGACATATCACTGAACTGAAGTTCATAAGTTGAGAGTATCTGATACGTTTCATAGCAAGGATAGCTCCACACTATGTGGCAATCATGCTTGTTGTGGGTACAACTGTGTTTCCTCAACAGCACATGAAATCTGATATGCAATTTCAAAACACCCACACACATCTGGAATCTCCTATTGAACTAAGGCTTCTACAGTGCATTGTATACAGATGTTTAAGGATGTGCATAATTTGCATGGTTGCTCAAGATGTGGCAGACAGAATTTCCACATAAAATGTAGAACCACATTGAGGTAGATATGAGGTTTCCGCAGCCCAACATCACTGAAACAATTAGGTTCATAGATCAATGAAACTGAAGGTAAAGCCTTACAAAATGCTTTACAAAATGCCATTTTTCACCTCTCCCCAATATAGTTCACAAAGCCCACCCACCCCCCAGTAACTAATGCCACAGAGCTTCAAATTCGAATAGCTTTAGTAGCTAGCCAAAACTCATGCCTACCACTGTCTCTTAGAGGGAAAGGTATTGTTTTCTTTTCTAATATTACGCTAAGCTCAAAGACTGAGCGTAACTGTTAAGATAAGTCATACAGTTTCAAAATGGAGAAAGGCATTTCCCTGTCCTGTGCTGCAGAAAATCTCAGAATGCCCCTCAAGTCAGAGTAGAGAATCTACCTCCACCTGCAACTGAAAGATGCATTTTGATGCACAAAGATCTGTGAATCTTTTGACCATGCAACATTTGTCTAATGTCATGCTTTTTCCTAATGGATATGCTTTCTATATGCGAAAGAACAGTTCACATTTAGAAGCTGAAG
Organism: Candoia aspera; assembly: GCF_035149785.1. Taxonomy (NCBI): domain Eukaryota; kingdom Metazoa; phylum Chordata; class Lepidosauria; order Squamata; family Candoiidae; genus Candoia; species Candoia aspera. The sequence continues at coordinate 172,358,996 of NC_086155.1, read as the reverse complement.
AACTTGCAACTTTCCCAAACCTGCAATGTGAACAGTGGGAAACGGCAGGGTTCTTTCTCTGCAAAAGCTGAAAGAGCTGCTCTTCAACTTGTTACATTACTTCCGGAGTCAGACAAAATTAACATAATAAACTTTTTATGTTATAGCAGTGCAGTTTGAATCTGCTAGAATTTTTCTAGCAACCTACAAGACAGTAATCAGCAATCAATACAGCTTCCTTGCCTTGGAAGAGTTTCAGAATAATACATGTTATAAAATTGTCAAGTTACTGTGAGTTATTAACTATAATAGAGCTGATTAAAGGATCCCTTCACTCACAGAACACTGGATGTGATGCATTGAGTTTGAAAACTGTATTTAATATGCAGATTTTAAATATGCCCTGTATATTATTACAACCACCATGTATTTGTAAACCAATAAAAACATTCCCCACAATAACCTGTTTAAAGAATTGCATGAAAAAAGTAGCAAGAGCTTCCAAAACTTGCCTAATATTTCTAATTAAACTTGGGAAATTGACAACCTTTACCAAATGGGTTCCCCTAGATCCTAGAAGTGCTGACATAAACTTACATATTAAAAAAAATATGGTACTTGTATATCTATAAAAAGAAGCATGTTCTAAACAGGTTGAGTTCAGGAAGAGTAAAAACTGTATTTTTTGAAACTAGACACTTGCAGTAAGAATATAGTCGATTTCCAATTATTGGTTTTCTTATGCTTAAAAGATCAGATTTGTCAAAAATAAGTTACATTCTGAATTATTACTAAATTAATGGCAAAAAGGCAATTTTAAAAAAAAATATGACAGTCACCTGTTTCATACTTTACATATGGATGTGCCTTATATATCCCACATCTTCAAACCCAATAAATAAAGGCTTGAAAGAGCTTTCTTTTCTCCTTTTCTTTTTCAGAACATGTTATTTCCTGATCACTACATGATCTTGCCACTAATTATTAGCCATATATTTTTCATGAATCAATCCCACATTTAGCATTAGATTTTGTTGGGAACTTTCATATCTTGATGCAAGTTGTAGTCTCTGCATCATCCTATAAAGGAAAGCAGAGTTCTCAGATGTATTCTAAACAATGTATTCAGCTACATTAGCTTTCAGCCTTTTTATTATCATTGTCAATGAATGGGGCCCTAGTCAAATTAAGCTGCCATTTTAGGTTAAAGACTGAGAGACTCTGCTGTATAGCAGTAAAACAAGAACACTTCAAGCAACAGATGTAGTATTCTAACTAGAAAATTATGAATTTCGGCTTCTACAAAAATAGTTAATAACTCTGCTTTTTAAAATTAGTAATACTCACACATTACTGCAAACTAACTGGATTTATAATTGGGATAAATCAGCTACCCATGCTGCTAGGGTCATAGTCACTATGATTTTTTGTCTCCGTTACAGTGGATGATCTGTGAGAAAAGAGAAATATTTCATTCAACTTTTATTCTTGTATTTATTGTGCATATTATGATACATACAAAGTTTTTCTCCAATTAAAAAGGCTGAGTTACAGCACAGGAAATAAAATTAAGGAACACATTTCTTTTGCAGGGCAGGGGCACTTACAGGTTTGAGATTTTAACTTATACAAGGATAAGTTAAGAAATATGCAAGGATCAAGTGGTGGAAAAAAAATCGCTGCTTTTTTACCTAAGCCTAAAAAGCATGCTGAGTAGCACACCAAACAAAAACAAAGGCAAACTAGAAAGAGTGGACTGTTGCACCTAACATTCTCTTAATATTTCAAAGGAAACTCCCCACGTCCTGCTACTTTTCTTTTGTCTATTGTCTCGTTAAAGAAACTACTTTCAACCAAAGCGTGGACAATATCCAAAAGTGGTTTGGAGAAACTCCTCCAATTATTGCCTATCTGGACCGTCCCATAAGCCTGATGTCTCCCCCAGGACTGCCCCCATTCTCAGTTTAAGAGGGTGTCAAACGCTCCAGGAGAGTGCCCCTTATGCAATGCCACCAGGAAAAAAAAATGAATGCAGTATAATGATGGCTGCTCCTTCTCCCCGAGACCCACTCACAACACTCTCTCCCCACCCCCCCATCAACTCCCCCACCAACATCCACCCCTCCAGCGTCCGCTTCTCACTTCCACCAGCCCTGTACCCGCATAAACCCACCCACCGACCCCAGCCCGAGGAGAAACGAAATCCCCGGCTAGCCCCGTTTCCTCGGCTGATTCAAACCTAAACATACACTCTCTGACCGCCTGGCCTCAAACCACCTTTTCCGCTCACCCTCAAAATGGCCTTGGTTTCGGGAAGGGAGGGGGGAAACTACGGACACCAGAGAGACCTTCTCAGCGACCCGCTCCCGACCAGGGAAAGAGACAGAAGCGCGCAGGCGAAAGGTGGCGGGGGGGGGGGGGTGAGAGGAGGAGGAGGAGGAGGAGAAAGACACACACGGAGAGAGAAAGGGAAGCAGACTTGGTCCGCGGGGTTAAGTCTCTATTATGTTGTTGTTGCTGCTGCTGCTGCCGCCGCCAGCCCGCTTAGACAGCGTCTCTCTCTCTCTTCTTCCCTCCCTCCCTCCCCCGTTTTCTTCTTGGGTTGTTAGGAAACAGTAGGGAACCCCTCCCCGTACCGTCCCCCGCGTGTGACTCCCGTTTCACTCCCACCGCCAACCTCCCCGCTCCTCTTCAGAGAAGACAAATAACCCCGGCACAACCTCGTGCCTCTCCCCCACTCCCCCCCCCGCGCCACCATCACCTCCATTTCCTTCAGCTCCCTCGCACTCCCTCTCCTCTTTCTCTCCTTCACTTCTCCCCTCCGCCTCCAACGGCTCCATGTGTCCGCGAAAAGCCCCCGGGTCAGGCTAGCAGGAGGCGGGGAGGGCCGGCCCCCGCACTTTGTTAGCGCTTGTTGTGCTGCCAGGGCCAGGAGCGCTCGGCATGGCCAGCAGGGCGGAGGGAGAGCGTTCCCGGGAGTCCCTCAGCCCTCCGCCTCCCCCGCTGCCCCCCCTCCCCGATTCCACAGCCGGCCCCGCTTCTCCCCCCTCCTTCAAGGAGACTTTCATCCAACTTTTCCTCCTATTTTAATCGCCCTCCAAACTTGCGCTCGAGGAAAAAACCGGGGGGAAGGGGAGAAGAGGTCAGAAAGAGAAGCGCCGCCGGAGTCGCTCCGGCTCCCGCTCTCCGGTGTACCCGCTTCCTCCTCCTTCCTTCCTTTCTCTCGACTCCCCCCCGCCCCCACATCCTGGAAAGCTCCTCAGCCGGGGATGCACATGGACCAGAGCAGCACCGGCGGAAACCGGGCGAGGATCCGCGCACGCACACACTAGCTCCATTTATCTCATTACCCCTCCCCCGAGCTGCTGTGGGGCCCGGCCAGCAGCTCCAGAGCCGGTGCGCCGTTGCCCTCCAGCTCGACCCGATTCTTAAGGCGAGGTCACTCACCGGGTCAGGGTGGGCTCGGCGCCGTCCGCGGAAGCGGAGCAGGGGCTGAGGAGGAGAGCCGCGGGTGCCCGGGAGCACCTCTCCCCCACAAACAAACAAGCAAGCAAGCGCGGAGAGAAGAGACCCACACAGGCGCACACGCACCGGGAGTTGGTTTCGGCCGGGCGGTCAAAGCGAGGCGGGCGGATACCCCTGATCCGGGCCGGCGAGGGGTCACTGAGGGTCCTCGAGGTTTCCACCAGGTCCCGGATCCGCTTCCCTCCTTTGTGTAATTTCACTCGATTCAAGTTTAATCCGATAGTTCCCGAGCGCGTCCGCAGAAGCCGAGCGACACACCACCCAGCCAGGCGGCTGCCGCTGCTACCGCCCCCTGCCTGTCCGCTCGCTGGCTCCCTCCACCCGCCACGAGGCGCGCCCCCGACGCCACTATCTACCCTCCTTCCCGTGGGCGAGCGGGAGGGAGGAAAGAGCGCGCACTCCCAGGCCCCGCCCCCTAACGTCATCAACTGCTGGCATAATTTATGCAAGAATCCAGACCTCCTGAAATGCGGAGGGGGAAGGGGTCAGGTCACTAACCTCCCCCCCCTCGCGGCGGCCTTTTCAGTCCGAGAGGAAACTCCTCCCATCCTCTCCCGGGAAAGGAGGACGCAGGGAAGATGGGTGGTGGGGGAGGGGACGTCAAATGTTGACAGGGCGCTGGGGACACAAGCGCTCAGACAAGTCAACACCCGGTTCTTCGCTCTCCCATCGCTCGCTCCCTCCCTCCCTCCCTCCCATCAAGGAGAGGAAAGAGGAGATCGAGTTTAACGTGCCGCTACTGAGGCGGCGGCGGCGGCGGCGCCCTTCCTTATCTGCTTGCCCGCGGGCCAGTGCCCGAGAACTCCGGTGGGAAAGGCGGCATTTGCCGGAGCCCTCATGGCCTCACGCAGACGCAGCTTAACCTGGCCACGCAGAACGCGCCTCGGCCAGCAGCTTGCTCCCGCTGCGACTGCTCCCTGCGCTAGGAAAAGTTTTCCGACCTTCGCGGGCAGGGAAGCTCCTTTGTCGGTTATCAAGTTTGGGAAAGAAAAAGAAAGACACCTGCAGAGAAGAGGCTCTCGCAAATCGTGAACTTTCCGCCTCAGTAGAGAGTCCGTGTCTGGGATTCCTTCTGCAGCAGCCGAGTCGCAGGCTCTCAACATGTGGCAGCGATTTCTCGTGTGAGGGTTACCTCGGGGTTCCCCCATCTGATCCTCTTGCGATATATGGGCCATTGTGGCCGAACTCTTAGGGGTTGTAGTCTACCAAATCCGGAGGGCTTTTTTTTTTTTTGAGGAAAATAAGGTCCTGGATGTGCTCTTTCCAAACTACATTACAACTGCCTCAGTGGTACAGCATGTGCACAAAAACTACAAGACAGGATGCAGGGTGACATGAATCTATGAGAAATTATCATGGAAGCCTGATGCAGCTCTTGCCCAAATATCCTAAATGAATTCCATAACACGGCCACGTGCTGAAAGGCATCTGCTTTTTCCACTATGGCCCCTGGAAGAGATCCCTGGAATATAACACTTTATGTAACATACTATGAGGAGGAGGAGAAATTCTATACGTCCTCTGAACTGAAAAGACTATGAAATGTTTGTTAAATTCCATTAGCATATGAACTGAAGTAGAGAAGCACAACAAGCATTGCCAAGGTGCCACTATTCCCAAATCAGAATTAGTGAAATGAAGCCCCCTTAATCTATTTTCCCTTGAGTTCACTGAATGTGGTTATAATTATACAATGCAAGAGTTAAATGTTTTTAAAGTTTAATTGCAAGATACTATACCTTCAGAAGTTACATCCAACACGTTGAATGTTAAAAGTTTACCATTTTAGTTGATGCATGGTCCATATACAACTTTAGGATTTTAAGATATGTTCAGAGCAAAAGAGACAAGAATGCTCAGTGAAATGGCAAAATGCTAATAATAAAGCAGCTAAAGATACTCAACTTCCAGGTCTCCGCTCTTCAGTTTTCTCAAAAAAAAAAAAGTACATAAATTACCAGGACATTGTGAAACACAGGATGAAGGAAGGGGCAGGATTAAAGTTGGGGACTCATAAAAACATGGTCTGGGAATACCTCTTGACTTTGTTTAGATCTCCAGGCTACATGAGTATTGAAGGAATTGACTAATTATTTGGCTAATTATGTATTATCTTTGAGAAAACCTAGACAATAGATGGAAGCGCCAGATGACCACAAGAGAACAAACATCATTCTTATCTTCAAAAGTGGAGAAAAGGAGGCTACATGGAATTACAAACCAATCTGACATCCATACTTGAGAAATCCTCCTGCAGATTATAAAGCAGTACTGTAAGCACCTTGAAAACAATGTGGTAATTACCAGAGGTATGTATTTGCTGAAAACAAACTTGTTTTTTTAGGAAACTTCCTAAATAAATTGTGGAAATGATACAGAATTAATATCTCCTTATTTCAGCAAAGCATTTAAAAGGTATCCACTGAATTCTGATTAGCAAGCTAGTTAAGTGTATGATGATGCATGATGAAAAGATATACATAACTAAAAATATTCAAAGAATGTTCATCAATGGTTCTTCATTAAACTGGAGAGGTACAATAAGGTTCAGTCATAGGCCCAGTACTTTTAATTTTTTTTATTACAATTTGGACTAAGACATGGGGGAATCTTTGTCACATTTTGGATAACACTAAATTGGGTGGAATAAATAATACTCTAGAAAACAGAAATAACCTTCAAAAGAAACAAATCCATCACATAGATCCACTTTATTCTGCACTGATCAAACCCCATCTTAAATACCATGTCCATTTCTGGGTACCACACTTAAGATTCAGACAAGCTAGAACATATTCAGAGAAATGCAACAAGAATGATCAGGGACTAGAAACTAAAACCTATGAAGATAACATATATTTTCATGATAAGTAACATAAGCTGGAAATATTCTTGCAGAATCAATAGGGAATAAAACAGCTGACTTTTTAAAGTGCCATAATGCTTATTTGACCAAAAAGATAGATAATATTTTTATAATCATTGGATTATTTAATAGTAATATAATATCCAATCTCCTTCCCAAAAGGTGTATCCAAATTCAGATTTTGATTAATGGAAAACATTTGAACACAATGTAAAAAAAAAAATTGAAAGATTTACTGAAGTAAGAAGATGCTAAAGGTTTTCCCCAAACCTAGTTTCTCCATTAGTCAAAATTATACTACGTAAATATTTTATGTAGGAAACTTAATTTTGTGCTATGGCCTGTCAGAAGATGGTGAGCTGAGACTATAAGTATGTAAGATAAAAGCAACCAACTACAGGTAGTCCTCATTTAGCAACCACAATTGGGACCAGCAACTCAAGTCATTAAGTGGAGTGGTCGCTAAGTGAAACTGTGATTGTGCTTATGATCTTCAGCTTTCCTTTGCTTTACAGACCTGCGAAGGTTGTGAATGAAAGGATTGGTCATAAAGTTAATTTTTCATCACCACTGTAACTTCAAACAGTAGTTCCTAAGCAAGGGACTACCTATATAGGCAATTTCCTATGGATATGGATTTCACATTACTGTCTGACAACCCTATTCACTGAATCCTGAAACCTAAGATGGCTGTAAGCTATAAAAAGGCAAAAATAGTTAGCCAAGTAGTACAAACATTCAGCCACACCGCAACTGAAACAGTGATGACAGTCTCTAGTAAAGAGCCCAGAACCCCTGAAGACCAATCTAAATAGCTTTTGTAAGTACTGCAGCTACAGTTGATTACCTTGAGCATGACTGGCCAATACCTGCTTGCAAAAGGTGTTTAATAACTTGAGCTAGGCATTAGGCCACTAATAACAGCGGGAGGAGCAGCACATCAACTGCTTTGGGGTTCTTGACAGAAAAGCAAGACAAATATAATGAACAATGAGTTAGGTATCTCAATGCAATATATTCTGCAATGCAATAGTATGTAACAGTGTTTCAAACATTAGTTACCCTTTTATTTGGTGACAGTAAATTTCCTGATAATCAGCAATTTATACCATAAATATGTTCAGCAATTTTTTTTCAGTTAAGTGTTTGAATGATATTGACTTCCAATAGGTCTAAGAAGCTTAACATGGAATGCATATAGCTACATCATGTAATATACAGATGGATCAGCATGAATACATATTTTAATACAAACATGCTTCCTTCAATGGCCAAACTAGCTTTTGGGTTATGTCTGAAAGTATATCAGCTATGGTTTTTGCTAAACATGGGTGTTCTACATCTGCTGAACGCATATTTCCATGCTGTGAATTCCGCGTCTATTGCCTCAGTTCACGCTAACCTGTGACTCTTTTAAGTATATGTCACAGCTCAGCCGACACTACTGCACTCACCTCTTTCCTTCACTTCTCATAGTTTGCAGGTGTCATTTTCAAATAAACGTTCTCAAGATTTGCCATTCTACATTGCCATCAGAAATTCCTTAGCCCTACTCGTAATTGTGATCCCTGCATTTCAGGATTTTCTCAGAGTAGGTACTGGATATGCTTTACTGCAGCTCACGACACATGTCCATACATCCAGAGAGGTAATATATAACCTCCTCTCGCCCCCAAGCAGCTTCTAATTTCTAATATAATACTGCACACATATCTATATAGATGACCAGAAATGGACATGAATCCACATTCTCTTGTGGTAAGTATATAAAGATACTGATATTTTGGTTTAGTGTTCAGATACAAGCTGTTCTAGAAAAATATTCATAATTATATTACATAAATTTACATAGATTGGAAAAATATATGAGTAAACCTGTCCCATTAGTAATGCCAATCTGAGATCTGAACTGCGTAATAAAAACTACACAAAGAGTAATTCCAATATTCACAGGTAGCCAGCACTTAATAAAACGGACTTTGAATATCAGCCGAAATTTCTTTGGGGATGAAATAGTAAGATGCTGCCAGTTTGATCTGCTGTGGTGGAATAAAACATTTGATGGAACATGACTTCTTAATGGACCACAGAACCTGCAGTGGGTCAAGTATCAGGAAATGAGAAAACGCTTAAGTTTTTGAAAAGTTGAACATCCTTACTGTAACAGCCATTTGATCAACCATGGCCCCTCTGCAAACTATAATTTGGATCTAAAGGAAAGAAGGTTTTAGTCACATTTAAATTGATTTATGCTACAGTCACAAATGCAGATGTCTGTATATTCATATCCCTTAAAACATATCACACACACATTTATACTTTTGCATAGATATTTGTGGTATGCATGCCCTTAGAACATCTAATGGAAGCACTGTACAATCTATAATCAGAACAAGGATTTTTGAATAGATTTTGAGACTGTTTTTTCAAGAAACATTTAAACCCTGATTTCACACTTAAAGCACCCAACCTTCATTGTTCATCCATCAGAAAAGCCATATTGCTACAGTTGGTCCAGATATACAGTGCAGTGGAATACTATTCACTCTATTAATTTTACCTTCTTGGAACAAAGCGGCAGAAAAAAATATTTACAGCTATTAATACAGGAAGCAGAAAACCACAAACAAAACAAAAGTAGGAGGCAATTTCTTATCTAACACTTTGCTTCTGCAGTAACATTAAACTAATTATGTCATTTCATAAATATAATTATGTAAGAATGGGTTGGTTATAAAACTATATTTCAAGGTCAAGATCCTATCCATAGTAGTGTCCATGGAAAGTTTTTAAGGCTAATCGAAAATATCCAATAACCTATGCTCTGAGAATTATATGAAATTACTGCATGAATATAAAGTTACATTAGAAAAACTGAGGACATTATTTGATTGTCTGCTATATTGTCAGTTAGGATCTGTTGGATGATATATCCTCTTTATCTCAATATTCTTCATCCTGTCTTACATTTCGGCTGAATTCTGAACTCTGGACTTTCAATAGTTGTTAAACCATATATCAGTAACAATGAATTTTGTGTTAAAGATTGATTACAAGCCTCTTGTTTACGTGAACCACCCAGAGTTGTGCTCTAAGACCACACGAATCTTAAATAAAGTAAAATAAATGTTTTAAAACCACTGAGGTTACAGTAATTAGTTTCAGTTTAATAGAGCACAATTGTACACGTGTGATCACTGGGACTTGCTTCTAGAAAAGTATGATTTTTTTCATTTTAATGAATTTGGAAGCAAACTCTAGCATATTCGACATTTTTGTATACTATGGCAGCTTGTTCAGAACTATATACTTGGCAGTTGATTGTCTAGACTTCAAATTATAGTGTGTGTGCCTGTGTGTGTGATATATGCTTTTTTCATTCAATATAATTTCTTAAAAGAATATTATCTTGGAAAACAGAGGACATAAGAGAAATACAACCAGAATTGAGGCTTGATTGTTGCTGAGATATTCTGAGAGACTTTTACCAAAAAAGAAGGAATACATTTCCTTGATGGCCTGTCAAAAGAAAGAAAAAGAAGGGAAGGCAGATGGGAAGAGTGAGAGGACTCAAAAGGCATTGTGTTCCAGTTAAAAATGTGTATCAGAAAAAAGAATATTAACTGAATAATACTTTACTAAGATGGACTTGTGACAATAACATTCAGTGTTTCGATTTTAGTGACAGAACTTTATTAAGAGTAGAAATCAAACATAAGATAATCTGACTTAAATTCCAAACATACAGCATCCATAATCCTACAATTTTTCTATTTTTTAAAAATAGAAAAGCAGAAACAAGGTAAGTTCATGAGTAATTTGGTTTAATCACTGCCTAAGTGATTAAACATGTAAGATGCTTATGGAACAAGATGAGAAGCCTTCTACAGTGTTTTCTAATGTCATTGTACATGCGTCAGGGCAGCACGCAAGCTAATGATAGAAACAACTTCTCAGTTCTGCATTTCCTTGTATTTAGGAAACCAGCATAGATAATTCAGTGTGATTTTTTTCACTGTTAAAATAGTTCTGAAACAGTATTTCAGAACTTTGTGCAGAATATTAAGCAATATCCTTATTCTTCATGCATATTCAAGTTGTCTGCTTCAGATTCTTCTATAGATAATTGAATAGCATGTTTCAGGAAGTGTAAGCATGAGTAAGAAGAACTTTGCTAGAACTAGTCTGAAAACTAGCTTAGGGGTTGTGACACACAAACTTCCTGAAATCAGAAGTTGAAAAGATCCTCAGTGAATCACTCAAACTCATTGCAAAATCTTGAATACAAATGCTTGTGCAACTGCCAATACGTAGTCCTAAACACAAGTTCTGTAAAGTTTGCTTGCCCATATTTAATACAAATATGAATTGTAATAGCCTCTTCAAATTAAGATTCACATTTCAGCTATACTATAGTGACTAATTCAGGGACGAAGGAGGCACAAAACAAAATTATCTGAAGTTAGCTAAATAAAATTGCTCATTCTTGAAAAACAGGTTCTCTTTGGGAAGACTTTCTGGAAAGGTAAGACTTCCCGATGACAGATAACAGAGTCTTTGCTTTAAACAAGAAGGAAGTTTATAATCTGCAGAAAACAGGTCAAAATAAGAACCAGTCGCCCCTTCTCCCATTCCGCCTGTACAGCCTGTTCTACACCCAGTACCCTTCCAGGTGCACGAAGATCGTCGTCTCCAAACTGTTAGTTCGACATCTTCCATCATTTAAAACCCCCGGTTGGCCCACAAATGCCTCCTCTTTCGTCTTCTCCCTTACCGCCCTCCCAGCGCACCCCCAACCCAAACGGCACTTCCTAACTTCCGCTGTCCAAGGTTCCTTTTATCCATCCACAGCTATCTTCCCACCTGTTTGGACTCTTCCTCTCTACACGACCCCCCTCCCGCTGGCATCGCCTTTCCCGAATCTGCTCTCGCACGTCTTTTCTTTTCTGGAAGCTCTCGGGGCTCCACAGCCCGAAGGGCATCCTGCCTGCCGCCCTGTTTCCGTTCTTTACACACACCTATTGCTGAGCGCTAGCCTTTCTTCTCCCGGGATTCCATTTCCCCGACCCGTTGTTCCTCTCGGTTTCTTACGTCAGAGACTCAGGGTTTTCCTTTCCCCTGACAGCACTTTTCCCTCACCGCGCCATTGGTTGTGACCCTGAGCCAATGGAAGGAGAACCACCCCTCCCCCCTTCAACTGACTGTGCCGGGCCGGCGCGGCACGGACAGGTTCCCCGGTCCCCAGGGATTGGGCGTCAGCTGGAAAGTGGGCGTGGAAAGGGACGGGCGGGGGAGGGAAACTCTCAAAGCACCAGGTGGCTGTGGGCTCATCCCGTGAATTCGCGAGGAGGGGCTGGGCGGATTTAAAAGGGCAGGGCGAGTCCGGCTCGAAGGGCTGTGTGGAGGGGTGACTGGTGTTCGCCGAGAACAATGAGCCGAGCCCCAGGGCCGCCTGTAGGACCACTGAGCCTCCACATTAATTTCTGAGGCGGGAAAGGGCGAGATGCCCCCGTCTTGAAACTGCAGCGCACACGCCCCCCGACGGCGGGCTTCCCACCCCCGCCTCCAGTACCCGCTCAAACAGCTTCCGATCTCTCTGTCCCCGCTCGGGTCTCCCCTGCAGGAAGCGGCAAATGCTCCGCGTTTATGATTTGCTGCTCCGCCACCCGGGGGAAGCGTACGCCACCTAATGCAGGCGCAAAAACCTCGGTCCTCTCCCAGCCCTTTGATGATCCACGCAGGAAACCTCATCAGAGGCCCGTTCAGGAAATGGAGAACCCCTTCCTCCATCGATATCGCAGGCAGGGACAGGGAGTCGCCCCCGCAAGACAGCCGTCGGTCCCCTATAGCTCACCCACAGGAAATGAGAAAGCCCTTCATGTGGGCCTTCAGCGTTTCCCACAGGAAACTCAAAGCCTCTCACAAAAGATCTCCGCGTTAGTACCTCACCCGGCTGTTAACGATTTTGCGTGCTTGCGCCACTCGCCCGAAGCCTATTTATTCGTAAGCGGGAACCAATGAATTTCGGAGGCTACGCGGGAAAGGGATTACAGTGAGTCTACCTTGCCTTCAGTTGCTCAAACAAGAGAGCAAGAGGTCGTTTCTGTTCCTTTTTGCGGAGAAGGAAAGAAGTTGAGCTGGAAGTATTTGAGGAAAGAATTATCTGCAAAAAAAAATAAAAATAAAGTAGCGTTAATTTGGTACGGAGGTGTAGCTTACACGCCATCTTTCCCCCTTTCAAATTCAGTTACGGATTAATTTCCGAAGTAGTATTGCTCCCCTAAAGTAAACTATTGCGCTATTAAAGATGGAGTTTCCTATTAATATCCTTTAGCATATAAATTAGACAAGTACTCGCGTTTTTTTGTGAGTTTTAATGAATTTTTGTCCTGTATAAAATGGACTAAATTCCCAGTCCGAGGGAAAATGCTTTTGTGGGGCTACCCTATCGGGACTGCAAACATTCCCACGACCACGACACAGCAAGGAGCTTTTTCTGTCTCTCGGCCTCCATCTAGTGGAAGTGGTTCTTCTGATTTTTGCCACACCTATAGGGTAGTCTTACTGTATGATACTGCGCCTGTAGAGTAATTTGGCAGTCTTTGATTAAGTATAGCATGAAACATGATTTAAAACTACAGTAGCTAAAATCACATATCTTAGTGTATTATGTGAACCAGACCATCACAACAAACCATAATGTGGTATGATTCTTTTGGTTTAACATACCATGTATGCAAAACCATGGTTCATACAGTTAAGTATGAAGTGAACATAAATACTATCTGGTTTACATTGCAGATTTAATGCAATGGAGATGATTTTTTTCAGTTGTGAGGAACCTGTGATTTTCTCGAACTCTCAGAATCCCTCCTCATCCCTGACATCGATGATTCAGACAGCTGACAGATGTCATTTAGCGACTACTGTAAGGAACTGTTTTCCATCAATTAATTTAGGCTGTTGCCTGACGGACTAAAGGACACTAGCCAACTACATTTTAGCATAGTTGTATGAACTCAGTCTATGTGTTAATGTGTGGTTCTGTGTGCCACGCATATCCAGAATATTGGGTTGAAAAAACCATGATTCGGTTAAACATTCATTAGATGTTATGTGAACATAGCGACACATCCATAAATGGAAGTGGTGGACTGGTTTGAGAGATAGGTGCTAAACACTGCAAGTATTGCAAGGATGGTAATTTTACACAAAGGGAAGGACATTATTGGCTCATGAAATATTTTATTCATGTGCTTTTTTTTCTGAATGAAGGATAAATAACACTTTGCTTTATACAGTTACCAATACAGTGGGGAAAGGAATAGATCACTGTCAGCATGTACTATTTACTGTTGTAATTTGTATTTGGTCACTGACTTGAGGATGGTATATCATTTCTCATGGCTTATGCCTAGAGACACTTGCAGTAATCATTACAGAATTTATGGGTTTGATCCAAAGTTTAACTCCAGAAGGCCAAACATTTGAGACTGATAGGCACATCTGAAATTTCAGAAACTGTGAAGGACAAACTAATTTATAACATGACAAGATGCTTATTTTATACAAAGATGAATCTAAACTGTATAATTCCTCAGAATCTGAAATCAGAAGTCAAGTCTGAGGTTGAGAACAAAAGCTTATTCTTTGAACCCATTTTCTGCTTTAACAGCACATTTCACAGAAAAACAAGTGAATCCCAACACACAAACCCACTTCTTTAAACCACAAACCTCTTTCTTAAGATCAAATTCACTGACAGACACCTTCCTTTTAAAGAAAAAGGAATACTGTAGAGTGCCTATTCTATACTAGTAAGTTGTCACATTCATGGAAATATAACCATATCAGTCATTATTGTAGGCTATAATCTGATGTGAAGCCTCTATTTTGTAGGTATAACACCATGGAGATGCTGAGTATTAATTGAACTGCTGGAGAAGAATCCCAGATATTCCCATCTCAAAATTCTATTCAGATTTGATAGTCCATGAAGATTGTACATTTATCTGGTGCCAGTATCAGTGTAAGGCTTGCTTTCTTTGTGCAAAGGGAGAATGATGGCAGATTCATTTAACTAACAGGAAAAAGGCATTGTGATTGTCTTGAAGTTTCAATTCTTATCAAGCCAGGATACTTATGAATATTGAGCTGGGATAGAAAAATACAGATTTCAGACACCCCAAGCAGAATTTATATTGCTTTGTCCAGTGCACTTAAAATATGTCCTAATTATATCTGTCTCATTGCCTTCTTCAGAAAGGGGTATTTGCTTGGGAAAGTCATGGACTGAAGTAGCAAGATTGTTTAATGGAAGGAGGAACCAACCTGATCCACAATTCTGAAGTACTTTACAATTTTGATTTATATTTGTGTCATGCAGCTGACAGTAATATATGGGAATATCTAATGTGAAAGTTGCCTACAGAAGTTAACAAAGTCTGCTAGGACAAAATATCCATTTCCAGTGTTAAAAGGTTTTAAAAATCTGCTTAAGGCACATCTTCAATTATTACATTAAAATATATAAAATTGATCCTCCCAGCCTGACCTAAATGAGATTTTATCTTTCAAAATCCACATTATCTGAATGTTTAAAAATCCAACATTACTTGACAGAACTACTTCCCCACCTAATTATTTTATTGTCTATGGCCAAGTGTCAACAAGAACATTTTTGTCATAATTACGTTTTAACTCAAGGCAATATCATCATCACCATCATCATTCCTCAGCTGCTACAGCATGTAGAAAATAAAACCTGACTCAGGCGTTCCCACTGCAGTCTGAGTTGAATAATATACTGTAATTGGTTTCTGCATTTGCCAAGAGTCTGTTTCCTCTTATCCACAATATTTAACACAGAGTTTGTAACAGGTCCAAAAACAATAAAATCTGTCCCAAGAATAGAAGTGATAGATCCATTATATGCTACTTTTTGTCATGGTCTTGGCTTTGTTAGATTCTTGGCTTTGTTAGTAGTTTTTATTAGCAAACAATTTGGTTTCTTTCATGCACAGCAAACCTAGTAGACACTTCATCAGCTGCTTATATAGTACCAACATGGATTATTTACAGACTAAAACTTCAGTACAATAAAAAAAAATATTAACAAGGCTGCAAGGAAATTCTACAACTTAGTGAGAAAAGAACTATACTGTATCCTCTGAGTAAAAAGTAATTTCTATTCTAAATAAAAATATACTTCCATAATTGTAGTTGTTTTAATATTTGACAATTTTTGAACTGTTTTGAGTACTTCATTTTTAAAATAAAATAATAAATAACTGAAGTTTAAACTTAAAAGCATGTTCTACTATGAAAACATGTCAGGCTCCATCTGTAAGTGCCACCTCATTATTTACAAGGGAATGGAAAAAAGCACTGTTAAGACCACTTCTTTCAACATTTCATCCAGTTTTCTTAGTGATCATCCAAATTGCTGCACCAATTTCTAGAGATTTAAAACATGGAATAGACTGGTAATTATATACCAAAATACCTTATTCTAGGAATGACCAACAGTAGGGTACTTCCATTGCCTTATCAAAGTTTCTCTTTAATCCAAAGGTATTTTCAACACCTGCAACACTATGGCTGCTAAAGCATAATTTCCAATGTAATTCTGTATTGTTTTGAAGTAGGACAGGGATAAGGGGAGAGAAAAGGGGAAAACAATGTTTGCTTGGATCAAAGACAGAATGAGAACAAGAGATGAAGCAGAATATAAATTTTGAACACAAATAATATTCCATGTTTTAAGTAGCTTCCAAACATTGGTAACGGCATAAGGATTTCCCTCATTTTTGTGAGATATTGCATGAAGCAGTTAGATCTGTTATACTGGAATTTGTACCATACAAATCCAGTGATTAGAAACATATAATACACACATATATTGTAATGTAATAGTAAATTCAGACACATCCTCTATTTCAAATATACATGTGAACTCTGTGTGCGTTTACACACAAAGCATATTAGATGTGGTGTACAACACTAAAATGCCATATTCAATGAAAATTTCACAAGACAATATGACTGGTAGGGCTGGGCAATTGTATTAGCCTAGGAAGGAGGAAAAAAACCGTTTACAGTTGCTTAAAATGTTTGATGAAAAGACAGGATTTAAAAGGTATAAATTCTCTATTTCAAATTATCCATATTCAGAACTGCAAGAAGGGAATACTGTACCTTAAGAGAAAGAAGAAAAACATCAATAACAGAAAAATATTTCAGTATGGAACACCTGATGTATCACATATAGATCAAGAAACTTAATTTTCATGGCCAACAAACTCAGGTCTTTACAGTATGAGTTTGTTATTACATTTATAGAAAATGTACATTGAATAGTACAGTTGAGATCATGACAGAGGACAGCATCAGAGAAAAAACAACACTTAGTAGTACTCCTACCATGAACAGTAGCCTGAAATCAAGCATGCATGCATGCATTTTCAACCTATGAAAATGTGTTCTATATGCTGATGATTTTAGGTCTTGGGTCAATTCCACAAATACTGAATTCCCATTATCCCTAACCCAGCATGACAGATGATGGGATTTGCAGTTGAACATTATCTTGGTGTGTGTGTGTACGCATCACATATTTCTATCATTGCCATACCCAGCCCTTCATAGACTAACGTAAGCAGAATGGAACACTCTCTACTGAATAAAAGCATGTAGTTATATCTCCAGGAAATGTATCATGTGATTGTCATGAAGCTAAAAGGCTTCTCTGTACACCTTAGAACAGGTGGGCATCCTGTGGGCAGCACAAGCCAATTACAGTTAGTCCTCACTAAACGACTGGTTGCTTAATGATCGTTCAAAGCAACGACAGCCTTGGAAAGGTGCTTTATGACCCATAAAGCACTTCCGGCCATTGTGAAACGTTGCGCCACCCTGTGATCACGTGACCGCATTTCAGGCGCTTGGCAACCAGCTCACATTTACTACCCGTTGCCAAGTGCCCTGCAGTCATGTGATCACCATTTGCAATCTTATCTGCTGGCTTCCCCAGAAAGTCAATGGGGAAGCCAGCAGAGAAGGTTGCAAGCAGGGGAGGGGGGGGGGACAGAAAGGAGGGAAACCCTTAGCGGAGCCATAAGACTAAGGATCTCTGCTTCGTTCCTTCAGCCCCAACAAGGATTTCACCTCTACGCACAGAGGGGAGGGGATATCCTTTGGCAGGCAGTTCTTTCGCTCCATCCACTTAACAACCTGGGAGACTGCTTAATGACCGCAACTGGGAGTGCTGGGATTGTGGTCGTTGAGCAAAGTCTCATGGGTATCTCACTTAACAAATTTGGTCAACGACCAAGATTCCAGACCCAGTTGTGGTCGTTAATCAAGGACTACCTGTAAATCTTTTTATTGTAGCCTCTAAAGTCCCTCAGATCACATTACTAAAATTTGATGGCAAGGTGCTGTACTTTCCAATACTAGTTGAAAGGAAGCATTCAAGATCCAAGAAAAAGAGGTAAATTAAGGCTTGTGTAGAAAAGCTTTTTAGAAAAACCCACCCAATTAAAACACACCCACACACACCCCTTCACATAGCCTGGACTATGGCCCATCCAGTAGCATTGTTACTGTCCTAACTCCTATACTTTTGACTATCAAAAATGTGCAACCTTTGGACACAAATAGTACTTGCTCTATCTTTGTCTTAGAAGGGATATGATAAAATGTAATAATTAAATGTATTGTTCAGTTACTGTATGCCTATCAAGTTGTAACAGTAAAATTAAGGAATTAAATTATTTCAATTTCTTTTTGAATATATCAATCATGTCTTATTTTCTCTCTGGATTTTAAATTGGAAATGTTAGCTGGTGATTTTTTTTAAACAATTAGCAACAATGTTGGTTCAAGAAAAGACAGTTTCACTTAATACACTTAAGTCCTATCAATATTCCCTTGTTTAACATATTATCAGAAATTTATTTTGCAGAGGGGAAAATAAATGAAAACTATGGAGAAAATGAAAATAAAATCACCATGGGGAGTGCAGCACTAAAGCATTTTCAGTTTTGTCTTCAATCAAGTATTTGCAATCTGGCAATTTTATTGTCACACCTCCTTCACAATAGACAAGATGTTTACCATATTAAGATTACATGTTGCCACCAAATAAAATAAAATAAAAACCCCAAACCAAAAGAAAACCAACTTTACACAGTTACTGTACATCTAAGCTGAAAAACTGTCCTTGATGAAAACATTTACCTATAAATGAAGATGCAAATAAATTTAAGATCGAAGTCTTCATAATGTTCCATTTGGAGTTTCCTCTATTTTCATTCATAATATGTTTAATCTACATAATTAAGGCAAACAGCTAATCCATTTCTGAAGAGGTGTTATGGAAGTGGTGAGCAAATAGCAAACATTTGGCATTAAAATAGGTAACACATATGTAGCTTCTAGTAATATACATAAAGCATTTTTGTGGGGTGGGGACTCTAGGATGACAGGACAACGAACATGCTAACATATCAATAAAGTTTAAAATTCAATATCTAAGCAATTTCTAATAATGCTTTGCACTTCCAAGCTCTAAATGTATTGAATTTATGCAAATGCATTAAAGAATTATAGCTTGGCAAATACACCCAAGCAGGTTGTTAAACTATATATACAGAAAGTAAATGATAAATACAGAATTAAGAATCCCTTTTTTTTTCAGAGCTGAAAATGGACAAAATTGAGGACAGTTCTACAATAGTAAACATTAGGTAACCACAGTAGCTCGGCCACCTAACTACACAAACTGAATAAAGTACTCAGATGACTTTGTAGTGTTTAATACAGTTCGTAGTCAAGGGCACAAGACAATATTTGACAAAAATAATCACAACAATGGACTTCAAAATCAAATGGAAATATAGATATGAATACAATCTCCAAAACCTGTATTTTAAGTGAACATTAACCATTTATTCAAAGTTGTACAAGATTTGAAGAATAAAGTCTTCTGCAACATGATGCCATCTTACAATAATTTCATGTCATAGTTGAAATTGAGTGGAGAGAGGGGAGGATGAAAGTTAGTAGGCCCCATCAGGCAGCTAGGAAGTAAAAACAGGTTCAACAGCAGCCTCCACCAGCTTGTTGTCCTCCTTGATTGCCTGCAAGTGTTGCATTAGTAGCGGCATGCTGAGGGCCGATTTTAATGCCATTTGCCTGAAATAAAAGTTGAATGCACTTTACTGATTTGAAACATTGCCACAGCACAACATTTGTAAACAATCTATTTCTGATTTATGAACAAGTAAATTGTTCTCTTGTTTTCATGTTAAGCAAGCTGTAGTTAAAAAATCACAAAAATACCAATAGTAATTAAGGGAATGACATATAGAATTACTTACATTACTTACATTTTTTAATAATTTCAGTACCAAAACACAACAGTCTGCCACTGCTATTATAAAATCATATAATATACACATTTACACACAAAATAGTTTCAAATTCTTTCGTACTCAGAATTCCTTAATATTTCTAGCAAGTTTTGTTCACATCAAAAGAAAATTCCTAGTTCCATTGCTCTCACACAGCAAAATGCCTCCTTCTTCTGACTGCATTTCTTTCTATGTTGAGTCAGCTGTACAGGCTAAGGGCATACAAGTGTTCTGTGTCATCAATAATTTCTATGATCCCCAAAGACGTGGCAAGTTGCCAAGAACCACACAGAGAGTAGTTCTTTCATTCATCAAACTCACACTTATATCTTAACCCTCACTCCCACAAGCGGATTTTACCTAAAATACAGCACTTTAAGAAAAGTAATACAGTAGCTTCAGAAATTAAGCTCTTAAGGAAACTTTGCGTCACAGTAAATCTCAGATTTATAGTGCTTGGCAGTTGTTCTGCAACAGTAGTAGCCTTGGGGTTTCTGGCACTAGCTTAGTATTGACAGCAGCTGATGTGGTTTCTTTTCGCTCTTTGACTCCTCTTTAATAAAAAGCATGCCCTATGGCTCATTGGTTTTGCCCCCTCCGGGTTGGTAGCAACTTCTTGAGGAATCAAGTAGCCAGAGCTGGCACTGAGCCAAGCAAATAGCATGCACTGTTGGCTCCTGACAGCATATTGTAATCAAATCTTCGTAAGGCATAGTAAAGCAGTCAGATGCTATATGGAACTTGACAGATACAACAAGCATACTTTTTCAAAAGCATGATTGCTGTCCAATATATATGCTATCAACTACAAGCTAAAGAACATCTGGTATAAAGATATTAAGGGAAATCTGGGGAATGAATAAACAAAATTTATAAATAGAAAGAGATGCTCTAGAATGAATATTGTAAATCTCCCTTTCCATTTTAATTTATTCATTCAACTTGAGCTATACCCACCATTCTAGTTAAGTACTCAAGGAAGCTTTACTTTTACTGGGCACACAGGCATTCCTGATAATCAGATATGGTTGAATTAACATACTGAATTAACATACATTCAAGCCTTCATAAACAGGCACAGTTCTCCTATTTTATTTATTCATTCAAATTTGTTATAGCTGTCCAACTGTGATGGACTCTTCTGAGATTCTATCATGTGCCAAATGGGTTGCACACCATCCTCCACAAAATGTTCAATATTAATAGACAAAATATGCTATAAGCTTCAGATATTAATACATACTTTTACAAGTATTTATTACTTTTGTTGTTAGCTTCATATTTTGTAAGTTTTCTTTTAATGTATGGGTATATTCAAAGAAAAAGTCACCATGGAAAGCTGATAAGCTACCTTGTGAAAACACAAAACTTTAACAAGATGTACAATAGATGCTAGACTGACAGTGGGGAGACACAGATTCCAGTTCATCTACCACAAAAGCTCACTTGGTGACTTTGGACCCATCTCTCTCTCGCACCGCATTTGACTCAGAGAGATGATGTGGAGAAAAACAGGAGGAAGGAGCACTATGTATGCTATCTGGAGTTCCTGAACCAAAGGTGGGATATAAATCCAACAAATAAAGAATGAAAATTGTAAAGAACTATAGACTAGGTCTCCAGCAAAGGATCATTACCTTGTCATGGTGCTGGAACTTGAGCACCTCAATGAAGACATGAGCTAAACCATTAAGGGCCACCCAAGACAGGAAGGTCATGACAGAGAGGTCAGACGAAATACAATCCCTGGGGAAGGTAATGGCAATCCACCCCAGTATTCTTGCCATTAAAACTAAATGGACCAGTACAACCAGAGATATGTTGGTATACCATCAGAAGACAAGACTCCTAGGTTGGAAGATGGTCAAAATGCTACTGGGGAGGAATAGAGGATACATTCAACTAGCCCCAGACGTGATGACACAGCTAGCTCAAAGCCGAAAGGACGGCTAGTGGCCAACGGTGCTGGTGGTGAACGGTGAATCCGATGTTCTAAGGATCAACATACCATTGGAACCTGGAATGTAAGATCTATGAGCCAGGGCAAATTGGATGTGGTTATTGGTGAAATGTCAAGATTAAAGGTAGACATTTTGGGCGTCAGTGAACTGAAATGGACTGGAATAGGCCACTTCACACCAAATGACCACCAGATCTTCTACTGTGGATGAGAGGACCACAGAAGAAATGGAGTAGCCTTCATAATTAATAGTAAAGTGGCTAAAGCAGTGCTCGGATACAATCCAAAAAACGATAGAATGATCTCAATTTGAATTCAGGGTAAGCCATTTCACATCACAGTGACACAAATATACGCCCCAACCACAGATGCTGAAGAAGCTGAAGTAGATCAGTTCTATGACGATTTACAGCACCTACTGGACAATATGCCAAAAAGAGATCATCTTATTGCACAATTTAGGATCAGACTAAAGAGATTAGGGAAGACCCACAGAACAGTTAGATATGAGCTCACTAATATTCCTAAGGAATATGCAGTGGAGGTGAAGAATAGATTTAAGGGATTGAACTTAGTAGATAGGGTCCCGGAAGAACTCTGGACAGAAGTTCGCAACATTGTTCAGGATGCGGCAACAAAATACATCCCAAAGATAAAGAAAACCAAGAAGGCAAAATGGCTGTCTGCTGAGACACTAGAAGTAGCCCAAGAAAGAAGGAAAGCAAAAGGCAACAGTAATAGGGGGAGATATGCCCAATTAACTTCAGCAAAGGATCGTTACCTTGTCGTGGTGCTGGAGCTTGAGCACCTCAATGATGCCATGAGCTAAACCGTGAAGGGCCACCCAAGACGGGAAGGTCATGACAGAGAGGTCAGACTAAATGCGATCCCTGGGGAAGGTAATGGCAACCCACCTCAGTATTCTTGCCGTGAAAACTAAATGGATCAGTACAACCAGAGATATGTTGGTATACCATCGGAAGATGAGACCCCCAGGTCGGAAGATGGTCAAAATGCTACTGGGGAGGAACAGAGGATGAGCTCAACTAGCCCCAGACGTGATGACGCAGCTAGCTCAAAGCCGAAAGGACGGTTAGCGGCCGACGGTGCTGGTGGTGAACGGCGAATCCGATGTTCTAAGGATCAACACACCACTGGAACCTGGAATGTCAGATCTATGAGCCAGGGCAAATTGGATGTGGTTATTGGTGAGATGTCAAGATTAAAGATAGACATTCTGGGCGTCAGTGAACTGAAATGGACTGGAATGGGCCACTTCACATCAAATGACCACCAGATCTACTACTGTGGACAAGAGGACCACAGAAGAAATGGAGTAGCCTTCATAATTAATAGTAAAGTGGCTAAAGCAGTGCTTGGATACAACCCAAAAAATGATAGAATGATCTCAATTCGAATTCAGGGCAAGCCATCTAACATCACAGTGATCCAAATATATGCCCCAACCACAAATGCTGAAGAAGCTGAAGTAGAGCAGTTCTATGAGGATCTGCAGCACCTACTGGACAACACGCCTAAAAGAGATGTTATTTTTATCACAGGAGACTGGAATGCTAAGGTGGGCAGTCAAATGACACCTCGAATTACAGGTAAGTATGGCCTGGGAGAACAAAACGAAGCAGGACACAGGCTGATAGAATTTTGCCAAGACAATTCACTCTGCATAACAAACACTCTCTTCCAACAACCTAAGAGACGGCTTTATACATGGACTTCACCAGATGGACAACACCGAAATCAGATTGATTACATCCTTTGCAGCCAAAGGTGGCGGACATCTGTACAGTCGGTAAAAACAAGGCCTGGAGCTGACTGTAGTTCAGATCACGAACTTCTTCTTGCACAATTTAGGATCAGACTAAAGAGATTAGGGAAGACCCACAGATCAGCTAGATATGAGCTCACTAATATTCCTAAGGAATATGCAGTGGAGGTGAAGAATAGATTTAAGGGACTGGACTTAGCAGATAGGGTCCCGGAAGAACTCTGGACAGAAGTTGGCAGCATTGTTCAGGAGGCGGCAACAAAATACATCCCAAAGAAAGAGAAAACCAAGAAGGCAAAATGGCTGTCTGCTGAGACACTAGAAGTAGCCCAAGAAAGAAGGAAAGCAAAAGGCAACAGTGATAGGGGGAGATATGCCCAATTAAATGCAAAATTCCAGAGGTTAGCCAGAAGAGATAAGGAATTATTTTTAAACAAGCAATGCGCGGAAGTGGAAGAAGACAATAGAATAGGAAGGACAAGAGACCTCTTCCAGAAAATTAGAAACATTGGAGGTAAATTCCAGGCAAAAATGGGTATGATCAAAAACAAAGATGGCAAGGACCTAACAGAAGAAGAAGAGATCAAGAAAAGGTGGCAAGAATATACAGAAAACCTGTATAGGAAGGATAACAACATTGGGGATAGCTTTGACAGTGTGGTCGGTGAGCTAGAGCCAGACATCCTGAAGAGTGAGGTTGAGTGGGCCTTAAGAAGCATTGCTAATAACAAGGCAACAGGAGACGACGGCATCCCAGCTGAACTGTTCAAAATCTTGCAAGATGATGCTGTCAAGGTAATGCATGCTATATGCCAGCAAATTTGGAAAACACAAGAATGGCCATCAGACTGGAAAAAATCAACTTATATCCCCATACCAAAAAAGGGGAACACTAAAGAATGTTCAAACTATCGAACAGTGGCACTCATTTCACATGCCAGTAAGGTAATGCTCAAGATCCTGCAAGGTAGACTTCAGCAGTTCATGGAGCGAGAATTGCCAGACGTACAAGCTGGGTTTAGAAAAGGCAGAGGAACTAGAGACCAAATTGCCAATATCCGCTGGATAATGGAAAAAGCCAGGGAGTTTCAGAAAAACATCTATTTCTGTTTTATTGACTATTCTAAAGCCTTTGACTGTGTGGACCATAACAAATTGTGGCAAGTTCTTAGTGGTATGGGGATACCAAGTCATCTTGTATGCCTCCTGAAGAATCTGTATAACGACCAAGCAGCAACAGTAAGAACAGACCACGGAACAACAGACTGGTTTAAGATTGGGAAAGGAGTACGGCAGGGCTGTATACTCTCACCCTACCTATTCAACTTGTATGCAGAACACATCATGCGACAAGCTGGCCTTGAGGAATCCAAGGCTGGAGTTAAAATCTCTGGAAGAAACATTAACAATCTCAGATATGCAGATGATACCACTTTGATGGCTGAAAGTGAAGAGGAACTGAGGAGCCTTATGATGAAGGTGAAAGAAGAAAGTGCAAAAGCTGGCTTGCAGCTAAACCTCAAAAAAACCAAGATTATGGCAACCAGCTTGATTGATAACTGGCAAATAGACGGAGAAAACATAGAAGCAGTGAAAGACTTTGTATTCCTAGGTGCAAAGATTACTGCAGATGCTGACTGCAGTCAGGAAATCAGAAGACGCTTAATCCTTGGAAGAAGAGCAATGACAAATCTCGATAAAATAGTTAAGAGCAGAGACATCACACTGACAACAAAGGCCCGCATAGTTAAAGCAATGGTGTTCCCTGTAGTAACATATGGCTGCGAGAGCTGGACCATAAGGAAGGCTGAGCGAAGGAAGATCGATGCTTTTGAACTGTGGTGTTGGAGGAAAATTCTGAGAGTGCCTTGGACTGCCAGAAGATCCAACCAGTCCATCCTCCAGGAAATAAAGCCAGACTGCTCACTTGAGGGAATGATATTAAAGGCAAAACTGAAATACTTTGGCCACATCATGAGAAGACAGGACACCCTGGAGAAGATGCTGATGCTAGGGAGAGTGGAAGGCAAAAGGAAGAGGGGCCGACCAAGGGCAAGATGGATGGATGATATTCTAGAGGTGACGGACTCGTCCCTGGGGGAGCTGGGGGTGTTGACGACCGACAGGAAGCTCTGGCGTGGGCTGGTCCATGAAGTCACGAAGAGTCGGAAGCGACTAAACGAATAAACAACAAAACATGCCCAATTAAATGCAAAATTCCAGAGGTTAGCCAGAAGATAGGGAATTATTTTTAAACAAGCAATGTGCGGAAGTGGAAGAAGACAATAGAATAGGAAGGACAAGAGACCTCTTCCAGAAAATTAGAAACATCGGAGGTAAATTCCAGGCAAAATGGGTATGATCAAAAACAAAGATGGCAAGGACCTAACAGAAGAAAAAGAGATCAAGAGAAGGTGGCAAGAATATACAGAAGATCTGTACAGGAAGGATAATAACATTGGGGATAGCTTTGACGGTGTGGTCAGTGAGTTAGAGCCAGACATCTTGAAGAGCGAGGTTGACTGGGCCTTAAGAAGCATTGCTAATAACAAGGCAGCAGGAGACGACGGAATCCCAGCTGAACTGTTCAAAATCTTGCAAGATGATGCTGTCAAGGTGATGCATGCCATATGCCAGCAAATTTGAAAAACACAAGAATGGCCATCAGATTGGAAAAAATCAACTTATATCCCCATACCAAAAAAGGGAAACACTAAAGAATGTTCAAACTATCGGACAGTGGCACTTATTTCACATCCCAGTAAGGTAATGCTCAAGATCCTGCAAGGTAGACTTCAGCAATTCACGGAGCAAGAATTACCAGATGTACAAGCTGGGTTTAGAAAAGGCAGAGGAACTAGGGACCAAATTGCCAATATCCACTGGATAATGGAAAAAGCAAGGGAGTTTCAGAAAATCATCTATTTCTGTTTTACTGACTATTCTAAAGCCTTTGACTGTGTGAACCATAAGAAATTGTCGCAAGTTCTTAGTGGTATGGGGATACCAAGTCATCTTGTCTGCCTCCTGAGGAATCTGTGTAATGACCAAGTGGCAATAGTAAGAACATACCACAGAACAATGGACTGGTTTAAGATTGGGAAAGGAGTGCAGCAGGGTTGTATACTCTCACCCTACTTATTCAACTTGCAAGCAGAACACATCATGCAATGTGCTTGGCTAGAATGAATCCAAGGCTGGGGTTAAGATCGCTAGAAGAAACATTAACAGTCTCAGATATGCAGATGACACCACTTCGATGGATGAAAGCGAGGAGGAACTGAGGAGCCTTATGATGAAGGTGAAAGAAGAAAATGCAAAAGCTGGCTTGCAGCTAAACCTCAAAAAAACAACAACAAGATTATGGCAACCAGCTTGATTGATAACTGGCAAATAGAGGGAGAAAACGTAGAGGCAGTGACAGACTTTGTATTTCTAGGTGCAAAGATTACTGCAGACGCTGACTGCAGCCAGGAAATCAGAACACGTTTAATTCTTGGGAGGAGAGCAATGACAAATCTCGATAAAATAGTTAAGAGCAGAGACATCACACTGACAACAAAGGTCCGCATAGTTAAAGCAATGGTGTTCCCTGTAGTAACATATGGCTGCGAGAGCTGGACCATAAGGAAGGCTGAGCGAAGGAAGATAGATGCTTTGGAACTGTGGTGTTGGAGGAAAATTCTGAGAGTGCCTTGGACTGCAAGAAGATCCAACCAGTCCATCCTCCAGGAAATAAAGCCAGACTGCTCACTTGAGGGAATGATATTAAAGGCAAAACTAAAATACTTTGGCCACATAATGAGAAGACAGGACACCCTGGAAAAGATGCTGGTGCTGGGGAAAATGGAAGGCAAAAGGAAGAGGGGCGGACCAAGGGCAAGATGGATGGATGATGTTCTAGAGGTGACAGACTTGACCTTGGGGGACCTGGGGGTGGCGACAACCAACAGGAAACTCTGGTGTGGGCTGGTCCATGAAGTCACAAAGAGTCAGAAGTGACTGAATGAATAAACAACAAGAAACAGACTAAGTGAAAGTGATGTATTATTAAAGTTTTTGCCTTAACAATTAAGTCTCACATTCTGTTTCACAACATTTATCCAATAAAAGGAAAACAGGAAAAGTGTGCCATCTTACTTATTATTTCATTTAATGAGTAGAACTAATAGGACATACCCTCCATCCTAAAGGCAAAATCCTTAGTACTTGACGATATAAAAAAAGGATTTTAAAAACTGTACTTTAAAAGAAAAGCAGTTAAAACTGCTGAAGAAATACTTTAGGCAGATTCAGATTTTGTCTTTTTTTTTTTTTTGCTTTAAGTAGCAACCTTTCACATCATACAAGAAGCTATTTTTTGAACTACTTTCCATTTCAAAAGTTACAGTATGGGACAAGTTGTGTTCTCAAAATCTATGTTCAAAAGCTTAGGTGTTTAAGACTAATTGTGTTGTTCTTTGAATTCCAGCAACTAATCAATCAGCTAAGTCCAATCTTACCACAGAGGTATACATGAAACACCACTGTCCACGGCATATCCAGCCCATGGGAATCTGTCATTTGCAATTATAGAAGTAAATTATGAGGTGTTATGGTATGTCTTTTAGAGAACACAGCATGCATCAATACAACATTCATTCATTAAAGCATCTGGACAAGGCTGATATATATACTTACATAATTATCTTATATAGATATTAAGAATGCATTCCTATCCATATTTATTTGGCAATACATCCCATCAAGTTTCATCATGACTTCTAGCGCTGGTAAGATTTCAGTTTAAAATCTTACCTCAAGTAGCATTGAACAAATTACAGCTGAGTGCCCATACAGACAAGTAAAAATGATTTCTAAAAGACATCTCTGCCTTAAGAAAAAGTAACTACAACTTAATGTTTCTCTTTGGATGAATTAATGTTGATTAATGGATAAGGAGAATCACTTCATAATCCATTTCAATTACAGTACAATACCATCCTGTTTTATCACCCAAGGCTGTCAAAAGACACTGTTCAGGAGCTGTATAGCTAAACAAAATTAATTCTTAGAAGAGAGCCATTTTCAGAGCCAGAGGTTAAGAAGCCAGGAAAGCAAAAGAAATCTGGCCACAAAGCCAAAGAGATTACACAGGCAGATATCCAGAGCAGTTTGAGACTGAAGTATGAAATTTCAGAAAATCCAAGAATCTAAGGTCACAGTAAGACAGGAGGGCTGGGTAACAGGGCTGAAATATCAACTGTTTTCAGTTCTCATGAGTTTAAAAAAAACCAATATTTATATCCCCTGAGCAATGGCAACTTCTACGCTATCATGGGTGCTAACAGTTTATGAATCTGAGTGTCCCTAGCCCTACAAACCTCTATAGCAAGGGGGTACTTTACTGCACTGTCCTGTATTCTCCGAACCTGCACCCTCAGAAGCATTATCTCTTTGAGATCAGGAGACACTCAAGAGGAGGAGGAATCCTCCAAGAAAGATATGATAAGCTCCACTCCTCAGGGACCCACAGAATCCAATCCAGGTGTGTACCTGGGTTGGATTCTGTGAGTAAGAAAAATGGAAATGGACAAATTTCAGGGTCTGCAATGGGTCTGCATCATCTCAGAACTAATATTCTGGACATACCCCTTCCAGTGAATCAGATACTGAACTCCACTTTAACAGCTTGATGATTCCAAGATATATGCCAGTTCGAATTCCTCATTCCCATGTATTACAAACAGCAGGGTAAGATGGCATTGACATTAGCTGGAAATTCAGATATAAGCATTGTGAATGTAAAGCAGGAACACAACTGGGTTCATCTCAGTACCTGATATATCAGGCTATCAGGTTTCCTTAGTGGCTGCTGAGAGGACAAGAACTCAACTGAAACCAAAACTCATTCCCCAAAGACCCCTGAAGATAGTGCTTTGCAAATCATTTATAGGCTTCATTGCTTGTTCTGATTAGTCTTTGAGAATATGATAAATAGTTATTGTAAAGCTAGATTAGCTTCAGGGATTGAAGATGAGGACAAGACTGAAAAAATGGGAATAGTATCAATTGTAGCAGTTGCAAAAAATGGGCCATTATTTTTAAGTAGCAATTTGAATTAGGTGCTCTAGAAGTCTAGGAAGACCTAAGTCAAGTAGTTTCTTTGCCAAATGGAATCCAGAACAGGACATTAAATGAGCTATTTTGGTTAATCAGTCCATAATTAAAATGGAGCCCATCCCCAATGGCAGTAAGTCTTTAATGTTCCATAGATACAGAGTGACAAGACTATGGTGAATTCTAGGAAGTAACAAAAAGGTAGCAATTCATCAAGAAACAAAAGCCACAACACACCTGAAGCCATCAGAACTCCCTCAACACCAAGTGAAAAGCTTTAAGTAATCCAAAACGTTTTGCTGGGCAGCTATCCCTGCAAAACTGCAGTGCCTTCTCTTGAATGGAACACAGTGAAAGGTAGTCAAGACCAGTGGCATAACATCTCAGAATCGTTGATAATAATGCTACCTAGTACCATTTTGTTTCTGCAGATTGCCTGTAACGTAAGGATTTAATTGTTGCAAAGACCATTCCTATCCATCAGAATCTCAGGTTGCTTCAAAATTCTCCAGGTCCAGGATCTAAATAAACATGCCATTTTCTTTGCACTCTACATATCTGAAGCTTTCAGGATTGGGCATCAGACTGTTTGCTGTGGATGGCTGGGATGTAGATCATTAAGTTCCAATGGGTCAGGTGCTGATCTCCTCTTCAGAAGTTGTCACCATGTTTCACAAGCTCTTTTGATGGCAAAGAGCTCATTTCATTAAATAATGTAATTCTACTCAGAGCAATCGAGCTTCTTCAATTTGTAGGAACTGGGGTATAACATTTGCCACTCACCAAAAGACTGTAGGGATCTGTGGCATTAGTCTCCCCCATAAAAGCCTGTTTCAAGTGTTAGAAACCCTTTGTAATGACTTCAACCCATTGACAACTTCATCTGAGATTGACACTACCAGCTCAGAGAATTCAAGACTGAAATGTCAATAATAACTGGCAAAGCCTAACAGTCATTCCCCAAGTTTACTGCATCAAAATCCCTTCCAAATGAAAATAGCTTCTATTTTGGTAGGGTCCTAGATTTCAGATGATGAAATGCAATGTCCAGGAAACTAACAGCAGGTCTAGTTCATATTTCTCAAGTTTGGCAAACAATGTTTTCTAAAACACTATAGAAATACCTGATCAAACTGCTTATACTCTTGATAAGAAAAATAAATCAAGATATTTCTCAGAGGCTCATCTTAGTAAAAAGCTTTGACCCTTGAACTTTAAAAAAAATTACATCAAGAGCAACAGATACTATTTCTGAATAATAATTCTACTGAGGGTTCTATCAACCGAAGTATCTGGGAGTAGGAGGTAAGGCAGTAGATAAAGCCTCTGTTCAGATTTTTGTTGAGGAAGCATTTTAACACCACCAAATTGAGCTCACACAAGAAGTAAATTTGTCCTACCAGAAAAATTTCCCAGGAACAAGAAACATGGTAGTCATAAGGATGATGAGGTAGGAAGTAGCCATCTCCTTGCTTTTCAGATATGCTGTGGAAAATCCTGCATTTTTTGGCAAGCTAATAACTTTAGAACCCTTCAACCTGAGTATTCAACAGTATGCCCCTCTTGACTGGTTGCTGATAATGGGAGGAATGGAAAACCACCTGACCAGCAGATGATACAAAACAGGGGTCATGGAGTTCCAACTATGATCATGGAGAAAGTGGGCATCACAGGTAGATATAACTGAATCTTTTCCCTATAGCTGGGAGTCGAGGCCTAGTTTCCTGAACAGTAGAATCAGAAACTAGTAGTCAAACATCTGTAGTCTCTTCCTGTAACACATTTCCTGTGACACCTGTAGAGATATGATGGACCTTAGCAAAAGGGGTATCCATTTTACCAGCAGTCTCTAAATCGATCATGGCTTTTGTTTTTACAGAAGCCCTTCTAGAGATCTGTATGGCAAATGGCAGAACAAGAGGACTTTTCCTCTATGGTCTATCATGTACTGGTCTTTTCAACTCTTTTAGCTAAAGGCAGGAAGCCCAAATGTTCTAGTTCTGCAGGGCAATAACTGATGTTAGAAATCCCTCTGAAGGGTGCTACCCTTTGTCTATTACTGACAGGAACAACTTAATGGGCCTGAAATATGGGGAGACCTTCCATCTAAGTCAATTAAGTATCATCAATCAGTAAATTTTAAGGGGCATGTAACTGTGGCAGCTGAGCCTAAAAAAATTCATTTTCCTGTCTGGAAACCTCCATGAAGTTGTTGGAATTGTTTAACCAAACAGAATTCAGGGTCTTAGAACCACAGGAAGAGAGACATTTTCAGACTAATGGGGTCAGATTAGGAAAACAAAAATGAATCCACAGAGATTATACAAGCAGACATCTGGAGGAATCCAAAATCACAGTAGGACAATTCAGATCAATGCAAGGAAGGAAGGCTGAAGAAAAGGTCCAAAGCTTAGTATTGGACCTATACTATAGCTGCCTGCAGTATAGATTAGCTGGAAAGGCAATCTTTCCAAATGATGAGCCTTGGAAATTCCCATGTTGTCATAGCTCTTTGTGTTTATTAATCTGTGAAAGTGTCCCTGGTCCTGTGACTCCTGTTGCAAGGGGATGCTGCATTTCTAAGCTTTCATCTCAGGAGACATCTATGAAATCTAGAGAATTCATTCTGTCCATCAAGATCAGCTACAATATTCTATGCAACACTGCTTGGCTTGACACTTGGCTGTTCTATTGAAATCTAAAGTCTGCGGATGCTTTCTGGACCTGTTTTTCTGCTTTTTTTCCAGAGAAGAATTCCTTCAAGATAGGCATGACAACTACATAAAAGTACAGCTTTAAAAACTAAGAACTTTTAGTGTATTTTCCATTGGTTGTACTCGGCTCAGAGTAAGATATGTCTTAATCTAAGAAATACATATTATTATTTTTTCTCTCTTGCACCTCTATTTTTCCTAAATGTATTTTATACTCACAGGCTGCATGCTAATATTTGGAAAACGTACCTCATTATTAATGTCAAAGACTCCTTCCTGTATTTTTTCATAGATTTCCTTTGCTGTGTTAATAAATGCCTGAAAAAGTAAATCGAGAAGTTTGAGATAAATATAAAACATGGATGCAGCATTAATCCAACTGTTTCATGTACTTCTTCAATGGCTTATTATGTATTTGCCAAAACCAGCATCTATATTCAGAGCACCATTCCCCAAATACAGAATATCAGATTGCTCATCCTTCTTTATGAATTCTACACTAATGCTACCATTCCATCCTGCTTGAATTCATTGACTGTGTATTAGATATTAGATTAGACTCCAGGCTGAAACAATTACCAGATATGTCTCGTACCAAAGCAGTCTAAAATATAACATTTTCTTCAGACTTAGACTTAAAATCTATTATTCATCACTTCCTTAACATATCACTGTTGCACAATCCTGGAAAAAGATGAGACTGCTTTAAAGAGGATCAGACAAGTGCTACGTTCACAACCCTCTGTGCTTTCTAGAACTAAATCTGAAGCACCTCAGAGCCCTAATATTTATACAACTTTATCTGATAACCACACTTTGAATAATTTGTATTCTTTTAATCACCACAGCTAATAAGACTTGGGAAAAATGTAGAAAAAACATCTAATCTTATCAAACTGCTAGAGCATGGGATACCATTGGGTCTTTTTAATTTAGAAAAAAGGCAAGCAAAGGATGTGGCCTTTAATTTTTTAAAAAAGGTATCAATAAATTACTGCAAGATAAAGCACTCAATGGCTACTAGCCATGACGTCCAAATATTAACTCCAGGATCCAAAGTAAGCTACTTTTTAAATATCAGTCTGGGAAACATAGTGGAAAAATAGTACTGCACTCATATTTTAGGAATACCTAATTTTGAAAGGCAGCACACAAATTTTAGCTAGCTAGCTAAACAGACTGATAGAAATCTGATCAGTCTCCATGAGTACAGGTAGTCCTTGTTTAGTGACTGCCTTGGACAGCAACCATTTGCAGTTACGACAGTGATGAAAAAATAACTTTGTGACCAATGCCCTCATTTATGACCTTTGCAGCATCTCTTTCTCAGTCATGGGTTCACCATTACAATCAGTTACTATGTGTTGTCCTGTGCCTGACCCATTCCCCACCCCACCCTTGCAGAGAGATTGCCTAAACAACCTATCTTCTCCTGAGCTGCTTTTCTTTGCAGTGAAGCCAGTCCCTAAAAAGTACTAAGGCATGTTAACAACCTCAGCTCTAGGACCTTAATTAGTTGATTAGAATCCTCAGGCTGGGTGGCAGCTGCTGTCTGAAACAGACAAGACCCTAATCAGTTTCACACTAAAGGCTGTTGTTTGCCTCCTAAGCAGCTTGCTGCCAGAGCCCTAGGCAAACAGTTGGTGCTAGCACATTCCTTTCAATATGTATTCCCCATTGTGTGCCTACTTACTCTCTCGTAATCCCTTCCTCTCCAATGAATGTAAATATAAACATTCTCTTCTTGCTAATTATCCCAGCACCAGGGTGAGCATTTCAAAGGGCAGAGAAGTGGGGGAAAAAGGGCTATAAGATTTGCCCCTTTGCCCAGCTTCCTCGTGAGTCTAGTTCTGGAAACCTTCCCCACTGTTTGGGCTCACCCGGCTGTTTGGGGCAGTATCCTTCTGACGCTGTAAAGCAAAGGAAAGCTGAAGTAAAATCCTAAGCACAGTTGTGGTCACATGATTTTTCACTTAGCAATCGCTTCACTTAATGACCGACTTGCTGGTCCCAAATGTAGTCACTAAACAAGGACCACCTGTATAGTTAGACTGGACAAACCTCTGACCTGATCACTGTATTGCTTCTTCTCTTCTTTTGATGAAAGTGGAACTCTTCCTTTGAGGGTTCTCTGAAACCTGAGAAACTTCGACATTGCTAGCTCCAATGGACTAGTTAGTAACTCCCAGGTTATTACTGAAATCTAGTTCTAGCCTTAAGATCTTTTCAAATGTTTA
Source organism: Candoia aspera (assembly GCF_035149785.1). Lineage (NCBI taxonomy): Eukaryota > Metazoa > Chordata > Lepidosauria > Squamata > Candoiidae > Candoia > Candoia aspera. The sequence goes on along the minus strand of NC_086155.1, from coordinate 172,324,415 downwards.
ACTGATTAATTTACAGATAATGCAGGATCAGCAATGAAAGGCAAAACATGTTAATCTGTCCAACCAGCAGAGAATGAAGCACTATTTTCAAACAACAAAAATTTTCTTATGAACCATGCTACTTATTTACAAAACAGGGACTATTAAGTTTCCAGAATGCATAATATTGAGACACCATTTAAGGAGGGATGGAGGAAGAGGAGAGATTCTCCAAATAAATACATCCGTATGAGGAGGAGATGGACAGATTATTAGAACAATGTTGGGTTTAAAAAAATGCTGCTCTACCTTATACCAGGTCCTTTGACCATCTAGCCTATTATGGTATGACTTGGCAGCAGCTCTGCAGGATCTCAACCAGAGATCTTTCATGTCACTACCTATTTTTTTGTAGCACAGCAGAGACAGACAGACTAGTTGTGGGCAAGAGGGGTGGGGGACAATTTTTCCCTTCTTGCCTTAATACCACATTTCCAAAATATAAATAAGAGTGTGCTCTTTGATGCAGATCCAGTATATGAATGCTTCATCTGGAAAACCAGTATGAGGCAAACAGGTGGCTATACTAAAAATATTGGTTGTCTGTGTGTGTGTGTAGGCAAATATGCATACATACATGCGCACAGAGACAACCAATATTTTTAGTTACTTAATATATAAATAAATTCATATGAAATTGGTTGGGGCATTTTGCTTATATTTATTCTTTTAGAGCACTATATTCATATCACTATATAAGTACTTATTCTTCCCTCTTTAAGAAAATTATTCAAATATAAATTAATAATCTTTCATATGAGAGAATATTGACACCTTATGTTTTAAAGTGTACATAAAATATATTAATATTGTTCAGAAAATGTATCAAATTATTATATATTCTAACATATAAGACAATATTTGACACATAAAATAATTCAGTTCCTGTATGTATCACTGTAAGAACTTATTACAACATGATGTATAAGACTGTACTAACAGTAGCAGACAGTAACAGTAGCAAGACAGTAACAGTAGCAGCCAATATTGTAAAATCAAGCCCTGTCCTACCAACATTTTATAGACACTAAATTCTGCTATCAAGTTTGCCATACCTGATTGCAAATCTAAGTTAAATACTAAAAAGTAACCGGGGTTCATGGAGGAGAACAAATCATGCCTTTCCTAATTTCTGCACTAGAACCATTGGACTGCTGAACTTGCCACCAGAGCTTTGTTTCCTAATTAACAGGACTGATATGTTTTCACCTTTAAAGGCCTTACAGCTCCCTAGAGTAATCAATCTACTGCAGCTCAATTACTGCACCAAGTGCATTCTACAGCCAGTGAAGGAGACTCAAATAATTGCAGCCATGAGTAGGAAGATATGAATATGCATAAACTGCAAGTGGATGATTGAATCATTACAGAGGGTCATGAAAATTTGCAGCAAAATAATGAGATTAATCACTGCAGCTTCACAAGGCATTTAGGAAGTGAGAGTTTTCAGACATGCACTAGAGCTCAGAAATGAATTATCTGCAAACTCCGAACTGATCTGTAGTCTACCGAAATGAATGTTCTCAATATTAAAAAGGTGGCAGTTTTACAATAGTTAAATTAATTATTGTGAGAGGATAAATGTTCAAGTAATTTAAAACTACAGTCCAAACTTTAGATTTTCTCACAGCTGCAATCTCTTAAGAGATCTGCCATATTCTAAAACAGAACAGAACCACCTATGGTCTTAAAGTTCTGTTATGGCATGTCATACCAAAGAATACTTAATATTTACTACATTCAAGGCTATATCTGTTATGAATACTTCACAAATTATTTTTATTATTCTTCAACCTTAATTGATCTTAATAACTCATTCTATAGCATCAAGATTGTTTTATTTCACTCAATGAGGCTTTATATCCAAGCACACCACACATACACAGCATTAATCAGATGTCTATTAAAAAAAAATACACCGATGACAAAGAATCAGTGATCCAGTAACTAGCATGGTATTTAGCATCATACATGGTAATGCTCACCTAATATGAGGATTTCCTATATTCTTTTGTAGCAGGAAAATAATCGGCATAAATATTTGGTTGGATATATATCTATGAATTGGATGATCCTGAGATTCCCCTCTCCCTTCTGTTCTGAGGATGTCATGTTCACCGTTCTAATGTTGCTGGTACATCGTAACGTTTCGCATGTCATTTGGCTGATGCGTGTTTCGTCTGGGAGGGGAGGAGGATTCCATCTTGTGGGATTGTTATATGTTAGCAGCTGGATTGGAATGTGTTTGGGTTATCTCCTGTGTTCAAGGTTCCTTTCCCAGGACATCAGCAGTAACGGTTACCAGCACCTGGGGGGGGAGTTTGCAACGACAGGGTGAGGGGAGGGATTACGTTTGAGCCGAGGATTTTTAGTTTGTATTTGGCGCGCTTTTACTCATTCTCAGCTTTCTCTGTATTTGCATACTATTCTTTAATAAATCAGATATCATTAAGTTCCTGCTTGTGAGTCTGAGTCTATTAGAGTAGGCAATCATTACATAAAGCTGAGAATCCAAAATTTTTTTCCGTTAGCCCCTTTCCAGATTTATTTTGTGAGGGAGAAGTGCTAGTGATGAGCAAACCAAATCCCCAAACCACGGAAAGCGAGGAATCGAGCGAGGGGGAACCCGACTCCACAGTGATAAGAACGGAGAGAGTCCCTCCTTGAGAGCCCTCAGAAGTTCGAGAGGGGTCGAGCTCCAGCCTAGCAGAAGAGGAGGTTGGAGGTAAAAGAGCCCCTGAACCGACCGGTGAGTCACCAGGCGAGCTGATCACCTGGGATGAAACACAGGAATCCCTACCAGGGACGTCCAAAAGGTCTTGGAAGCAGAGATACCCGATGTCCCCAACTGTGGTGAGGCAGGAGGGAAAGGAGGATTCCCAAACCCCTGATCGTATAAAACTGGTGGAGACCAAGTTGGAGTCACTAGAATTTATGTTCCGGAAAATGTCCATGGACTGGGGTCCCCGGGAGAGGACGAGGAGTCTAGTACTAGGCATTCGACTCCTTCTTTGCCCCCACCTTCCCCGGGGGAAAGGAGTAGGACCCGGCACAGAGAGGAAGTAAGAGCGCTGAGGGTGAGAATTTCAAGGTCCCCTCCTCGTGAGTGGAGCTCCCTGGGAGCTAAGAGGAAGCCTGACCGACCAGCTGTGGCGAAGGGACCGCCCGGAGTGGGGATTAAGGACTTTACCGTTAAATTTGATGGAGATCCAACTAAGCTATCGTTCTTCCTTACCAATGCAAGGAGTTATATGGACGAATGGGAACAGTGTTTCTGCTCAGAAAGAGCCAAGATTAATGCCACTGCCACTAAACTCAAGGGGCGGGCTGCCGATTGGTATGTGCAGTTATGTCAGTTGGATGCCCCTGAGCTGGAGGAGTTCGAAGAATTCCTGTGGGCGTTGAAACTACACTTTGAAGACCCATTAGCTAAAGAAAGGGCAAAACGGGCATTGAGGGAGCTGTGCCAGGGGCCACGATCGGTGGCAGACTACGCTCTGGAATTTAAGGCTCTGGCTGGGAAGGTTGAGGATTGGTCCCAATCCACATTAATAGAACTTTTTAAGGACAGTCTGAATACGGAGGTCCTGAGGTGGTCGCTTGGCAGGGACGACCCAGATACCCTGTATGAATGGATACAGCTGGCAGGGAAGGCTGAGCATGCCCATGAGACTTTTGCTCACCGGAAGGTGATGAGATATGCTGGGCTCAGCAAGGGTCCCCACACTGCTGCACCCACTGGAAAGTCCAGTCAACGTGCCTGGGAAGAGGAGAGAGCGCGCCACTATGCGAAAGGACAATGCCTCCGATGTGGGAAGGAAGGTCACCGAGCGGCGGCGTGCCCGAATGGAAAGACCGATGATCATCCGGTAAAGTCATCGGGGAAATCTCCCTCTTTACCCAGGAAAATGAAGGCAGCCATGGCTGAAACTGAAGTGGAGGAGATTCCTTACTTCGGGGACGAGGGGGAGCCCGATCTACTCCAACCGGTGGGAAATGCCAGCCACCTGCTTTAAAGAGCGCCTCTGGGCAGGTGGTGGAGGAGGGGCGCGACCATATTTCGGTGAGTGGCAACTATCCCACACTGACAGTGAAAGTGAAGCTAGGCTCCCACACAAGAACCGTTGAAGTTTGGGCATTGATCGATTCAGGGTGTTCGCATTGCTTGATGCACCCTGACGTGGTGGTTGCTTTGGAGTTACCCAGCTTTCCACTAAAACGTCCCATGATTTTTACGCAGCTGGATGGTTCTATGGCGGGGGGGGGGGGGGGAAGCCAGTCACCCATTCCACGGGCATGGTGGCGTTGCAAATGGGCAGCCACCGTGAGGGGCTGCCATTTGTAGTGGCGCCTGTGGGGGGTCCCTTAGTCATTCTGGGGATTCCTTGGTTGGTCCAACAAAACCCATATATAAATTGGGTGCACAGGACTTTGACTTTTGGGGATGGTTTCTATCAAGCCCCTGGGGAGGACGACGCTCCGCAGACTGCAGTGGGGAGGGCGGCGGCAGCAACCCCGCATTTCGCTGTCACCCCACTGGAGGGCTTGCCGGAGCAATACCAAAGCTTTGCGGATGTGTTTGGTGAGAAGGAAGCGGACCAACTTCCACCTCATCGAAAAACTGACTGTGCGATAGAGTTGGTCCCCGACGCACAACTGCCCAAACCAAAAATCTATGCCATGACGCAAAAGGAACTGGCGGCGTTGTGGGAGTTTGTGGACAAAAACTTGGCCAGGGGTTTTATTGAACCAGCAAATTCGCCAGTGGGCGCCCTTGTCTTGTTTCGAGCGAAGAAGGATGGGACATTCTTTGTACAGATTACCGCGGATTAAATGCAGTCTCAATATTAAACAAATATCCTCTGCCAATAATAAAAGACATGTTAGCACATCTGGCTAAGGGGAAAATCTTCTCTAAGCTGGATTTGAGGGAAGCCTATTTCCGTATCCGCATACGGGAGGGGGATGAGTGGAAGACTGCTTTCAATTGTCCTCTGGGTTCTTTTCAGTACAAGGTTTTGCCTTTTGGGTTGGCGGGGGCACCAGGGGTGTTCATGCAATTGATCAATGAAGTGTTACATGAACATTTGTTCAAGGGTGTACTGGTCTATTTGATGTTTTAATTTATACTGAAACGGAGGAACATGAGCACTTGGTGAAACAGGTGCTTAGCAAACTGAGAAAGGCTGAGCTTTATACTAAACTTTCTAAGTGTGAATTTCATCAGACTCAGCTTGACTACCTGGGGTACAGGATCTCTGACAAAGGCAATGAAATGGATCCTGTGAAGATTCAAGCTATTTTGGGGTGGGAGCGCCCACGTACCCGCAGGCAGCTCCAAAGTTTTCTTGGATTTTCCAACTATTACCAATTCATCCAGGGGTTTGCAGAAATTGCATTGCCTCTCACTGATTTGTTACGTACGAAGGGGTTGGGGGACACACGCAAGATGAAGAACCCGGGGGCATTGCTCAATTGGATACCTGAATGCCAGTTGGCTTTCGACAAACTCAAAAGCCTGTTCACTGCTGAACCCATTCTTCAACACCCTGATCCCACTAAACCCTTTGTGGTTCAAGTGGATGCTTCCGATTTCTCAATTGGAGCACTCTTGCTGCAAGCGGATGCTGCTGGCCGCCTGAAGCCCTGGGTGTATCTGTCCCGGAAATTTTCCGAAATGGAAAGACAATGGCATGTTTGGGAAAAAGAAGCTTTTGCAGTCAAGGCTGCTTTGGAGGCATGGCGCCACCTCTTAGAGGGGGCTAAATGTCCTTTTGAGGTTTGGACTGACCATAAAAATTTGGAAGCGCTCAGCACGTCCCGTAAGCTCAGTCCTAAGCAGATCCGCTGGGCTCAATTTTTCAGTCGCTTTGACTTTAAGTTGAAGTTCATTCCGGGCAAGAAAAACTTCCTGGCTGATGCGCTTTCCCGCCTGCCCCAGGATTCGGTCCAGGCACCTGACGTTATGGGTATGGTGTGTACCATTGCAACAACAGTTTCTGCTAGAGCTGAAATCTGACACTTGGTTGCAAGCGAAGAGAGACAATGTTACATTTGACAGAGGCTTCGCTTGGAAGCATTCGCCTCTATGTCCCTGACAGTTTGGGAAGGGAAATTTTGATTAGGTCTCATGATGATAAAGTGGCCGGTCATTCTGGGTTTGTCAAAACCTTACACCTCATGCGCCGCCAATTCTGGTGGCCCACATTGAGACGTGATGTAAAAAGTTATGTTGCTTCTTGTCCTGTCTGTGCCATGTCTAAACGGAAGGGGGGCAAACCACAAGGGCTACTGCAGCTGGTGGCCAGCCCCTCCCGTCCTTGGGAGGAGGTTTCCATGGATTTCAATGTGGATTTGCCTCCTAGTCAGAGAAAGACTGTGATTTGGGTGGTGAAGGACTACTTTTCTAAGCAAGCCCATTTTATTCCATGTGCTTCCATTCCGTCTGCGCAGCAATTGGCCCGCCTTTTTCTAGTCTACATCTACCGGATTCACGGGAGCCCCTCCCACTTGATCACGGACCAAGGAACACAGTTTACTTCCCAATTTTGGAGGGCATTTTTGAAGCTGGTGGGCATCAAGCAGGCGTTGTCCACTGCGTCGCATCTGGAGACTGACGGATCTATGGAGGCTCTTAATTCGACCCTGGAGCAATTTTTGCAGGCATTTGTCAACTATCAGCAGGACAATTTTGCTGAGGTGCCTTTTGCTGAGGTGGCTTATAATAACGCCGTCCATCAGAGCACGGGGCACACCCCTTTCCGTACTGTGTTTGGCCGGGAGTTTGTTCCCATTCCTGACTTGCCTCAGCCCTCCACACAGCCCTCCTCCGCTTCTGATTGGGCTGCTCACCTGGCTGATTCGTGGCCAGTGATTCAACAGGCATTGGCTGATGCCCAATCTGCCTATAAACTGCACGCCGATAAGCGACGAGCCCTTCAACCTGCTTTTAAAGTTGGTGATAAGGTCTACCTTTCCACTAAGTTCATTAAGTCCCCTCAGCCCTCAAAGAAGTTGGCTCCTAAGTTTGTCGGTCCTTTTCCCATTGTGGGAGTTGTGAACCCTGTCACGTTTAAACTGGATTTGCCACACAATCTGAAACATTTACATCCTGTTTTTCATTGCAGCTTGCTCAAGCCTGTCAACCACTCCGATCATTGGCATCCGCAACCCCCACCTCCTGCTCCGATCATGATTGACGGACAGCAACATTTTGAGGTGAAGGAGGTCCTTGGTTCTCGCCGACTTCGTGGCTCCCTGCAGTACCTCATTCGGTGGGTGTCTGCCCATGATGTTCAATCTCCTGTTTTAGTTAGACGCTTTCATCTAGCTTATCCTATGAAACCTGCTCCTTAATATTTTGGGGGGGGCGGTATGTCATGTTCACCATTCCAATGTTGCTGGTACATCGTAACGTTTCGCATGTCATTTGGCTGATGCATGTTTCGTCTGGGAGGGGAGGAGGATTCCATCTTGTGGGATTGTTATATGTTAGCAGCTGGACTGGAATGTGTTTGGGTTATCTCGTGTGTTCAAGGTTCCTTTCCCAGGACATCAGCAGTAACGGTTACCAGCACCTTGGGGGGGGGGAGGAGTTTGCAACGACAGGGTGAGGGGAGGGATTACGTTTGAGCCGAGGGTTTTTAGTTTGTATTTGGCGCGCTTTTACTCATTCTCAGCTTTCTCTGTATTTGCATACTATTCTTTAATAAATCAGATATCATTAAGTTCCTGCTTGTGAGTCTGAGTCTATTAGAGTAGGCAATCATTACAGAGGACCTCCTAGAACATGTGAAATGTAAGTTGCATGGAGAAAGAGGAACTGGCCTACACAACAGGGAGGGTGTGTTAGATACTGATCCTTGTTTTCAGAGAATCAACTTTGAGACCCCTGAATCTTCAGAGCTCTGAATCAAAACATCGGAATATACTATATGTTTATTTTATTTAAGTTAAGTATATGCTTTAGTCAATTTAGTGAGAAATAGTCTGATTAAATAGTTATGTTCCTTCAAATATCTTTTCCTTTAAATAGGTTTATCATGCAAGTCATAATTGATATGCATGGTAAAGAAATTGTTAGCTTTTCTAAATTACCTCAGCAACAAATGTAGGGTAAATGTTATCAAGTTTATGAAGGAAGCTATAATTGCAAGTGCTCAGACAAGGAATATAGTTTTTATTTGATTAGGCCATATCAACATGGGTTTTGATATCTAACTGCTTTTTAATCTGAAGGATTTATGTATTTCATGCTTAATTCCAGTACTATTTGAGGCATTTGACCACAAAGTATTCTAACAAGAAATAATGTCAGGATCTCATGAACAAATAATAGGTTCATGATAACAATAAATGGTTTGCATGCATTCAATCTCAGCATCTCCCAATTGTAAAGATCGCAGCACACAGGCTAAGAAAGAATTTGATTCCTTGACAGTAAGATTAATACTATCAACATGGACTAAAGAACTCTTTTAGTACAAGGCAGAATTATATACTGATTCAGTGTATCTTAGTTCAAACAACTTGGAAATTGCAGTACTTGATCAATAATTCAAAATACGTGAACTTTACTGATTCTAATGTGAGAATAATATTTGTCTCATTTTTAAAGACAATGCCTGCTGTAGTTTATTTATCTAAAAATTTACATAGCTGCCCATCTTAAAAAAAATTCTGGACAGCTTAGAACCAATAAAGCAATAAACTTGCAAACTTGGGGAAATGAACAGAGATGTAATTTAGGATACAATAAAGTTTTTAAAAATCCCTCTGCATGATACTGAAACATTCAGATTCCTCAAGTTTCTCTTTATATAACATGCTGCCATCAGGTGGCAGCATGTTGCTGATGAGTTTTATAGTACCAAATCAATTATAAGTAACAAAAAAACTTAAGAGATTTTTAGAAGAAAAAAGTGTACAAGCACTAGTTTGCATCAAAACCCAAAAATTTCAACCAACATTTTAAATCAAACTGTGGGCAGATTTTCCTGGGTACAAAGCAAAATAGGCAGGATAGCCAGTTCTAATTCTCTAAAACAAACCCAGTTGTAGATACATCTTATACATACAGAATTTTTATATTTAAGGAATCACTTCTGCTAGATTGCAGGTCTTGAATGGATAGTTCAAAATATTTTTGAGGTACTTTCACTTGCACAAATAATTTGTTCATACCATCATCTACTTTAAAGTACTTAAAATATATGACAATCATATTAAAACAATTTTTGAGTACTACAGTGTCTTTGAAGAATCAGTTAATTTCACAACGACTGAAAGCCTATAATAATGGAAAATAAGAGAACTTAAAACAAAGATGACATTACAATACCAGAAAACTTTAGTAAAGGTTTCTGTTGCAACAGTTGATAGGGATATGTATGAAACAGAAAAAATGCTTTGTTTCAAAATGAGAACCATTTTGTTTCAGAGTCTGCCAAACTGTTTTGTATCAGCCACCACTCAGCAAAACCTAAATGTGAAAGTCTTTGGTTATTCCCGTTTTATGTATTTGCTTATTTATTTTCTATCCCGCCTTATTTTTATAAATAACTCAAGGCGGGGAACATACCTATTACTCCCTATTTTCCTCACAACTGTGAGGTGAGTTGGGCTGTGTGTGTGTGACTGGTCCAAGGTCACCCAGCCAGCTTTCAATGAAACAAAATTCAGACAGATGAGTACAGCAAGATCAGCATGACACTCCTTTCCTCACATTGTAGTTCCCAGTGTGGAATGTCCCACCAGTCAGTTCATGCATCTTCCTAGCACCATCTATTCTCTCCCTCCCCACAAAAATGTTTGGGCCAAGACTGCTTTAACTATGTCTTATGGGAGGAAAAAAATGGATTGCATATGAGAATGCAGAGTTGAAGCCATTAGTGGACAGCTAGGATCACTGAATGGGTTAGAGCTTAATGCAGTGGAGAAGCCGTGCACAGAAAAAGAATATTATCTAAAATAGCTTTAATGAGGACGTCAGAGAAATATAGGTTATTAATCTTACACACTTAGCCCACCCAAGCATAAAGAATTACACACTTAAGCAAAGTAGGTTCAAAAAGTAAATAAAAATTTACTTTTTGTAAATAATTATTTACAAAAAGTAAATAAAAATTATTGATTTTATTCTTGGTCCAGTTACATTTCCATTGCAAAAAGGTATGTTTCTTTCTTCCTTCTGCTCCCTAAACTTAATTTACCCTCATCCCTCATTGCTGCTGAGAGCTGCATGCAGATAGGGGAAAAATCCTTCTTTCATGAGGCCAACCGCATGGCCCAAGAGATGGAGCAGCACACAGCCGCATGCTGCTTGCTTCCCTTCCAATGGTGAAGAAGGAAGAGGAAGTGAGGACAAAGGAATGTGGGAGGGACAACAAACAGCTTCCTCTGGAAGCACATAGAGAGTTTGCATCCTAGAGCAAACTCATCCACATGCTAATGAGGCATGCTGATTTGCCAATACCTCCGAAAAAAGTGACATCCATTTTTCTCCCTTCTCTGGTATTTAAAATAAGATTAAGTGGTATACAGTGGTTTCTTTATTTACAAATGATTATTTGCAGTTGACCTGAATACTGTACAAATCTCAATGTCTGTCCACTGCCTCTGTCATCCAGTTTTGACCGAAGTCTTTTATAATCAATGGACTCTTAATGCAACTTGTGATTACATTGGAGACTCTATGGGAAATAATTCCTCCATTCCTTGGTGAAATACGACTCAATAAAAGTTTGATTCAATCTGCCATCTAATTAAGGAAAAAAATAGCTTTTGTAGTTTGATTGCTGGCTTTTCCATTCATTTGAATATACCTCTTTTTTAATCACCAGTATTTATTCTACTTTATTTCTTTATCAAATTTATACTGCCGCCCATCTCACAAAAAGTGACTCTGGGCGGCATACAATAATCAAGTAAAAAACAGCATATTGATCATGGGTGTCCAACCTTTTGGCTTCCCTGGGTGGCATGGAATGAAGAGGAATTGTCTTGGGCCGCACATATAATATATAAGCTGGGTTTGGGTTTGTTGTTTATTCATCTAGTCGCTTCCGACTCTTCGTGACTTCATGGACCAGCCCACGCCAGAGCTTCCTGTCGGTCGTCGCCACCCACAGCTCCCCCAACGTCGAGTCTAGAATATCATCCATCCATCTTGCCCTTGGTCGGCCCCCTCTTCCTTTTGCCTTCCACTTTCCCTAGCATCAGCATCCTCTCCAGGGTATCCTGTCTTCTCATTATGTGGCCAGAGTACTTCAGTTTTGCCTTTTGCCTTTCAGTTTTGAAATATAAGCTGGACCGTGCCTTTTAATCCACCAAGACCCCCCCACCCTCTCCTACCCCCCTCCCCTGCCAAACTCAGCAGCATCCCCAAAAAACACTTGAGTCCCTGACTCCTGATGTGTGGGACCACAGCTCCCACTGTCCAGATGCAGCCCCCCGTGTGCCCCTCAAGCCACACAGTGGGCGAAGGCCGCCTCTCTCCCAGGACGTGCACGGGGGGGAAGGTGGTGCAGCGCAGCGGGCACAGGCTCGAGGGGCTGTCGCCACAGCTGCATGTACTCCCTCCTGGCAGCCAGGGAGGGAAGGAGGGAGGGTGCATGTTCCACCTGCCCCACGCCTGGGCCAGCCTGCCTACGTGCCCGCCTTCCTCTTCCCTCCTCTGCTCACTCAGTGGCACCTTGTGCGTGGAGGAGCAGCAGGTCCCTGCTGGAGGGAGGATGCTCAGCCACCCACTGCCCTCCTTTCTTTCCCTCCCTTGCTCCTGCTGAGAAGCAGCTTCCTCTGCGCTCTGCTCTCTGTGCCTCGTTTTCGCTTTCTGCCCCTTTTTCCTTCCCTCTTTTTCCCCTCCTTTTCTTTTTTTCTCCCACTTCAGGGCCAGGCTTGGCTCTCACTCCCAAGCAGTGGTGACGGGAGCAGCAATTCCAACAATAGGCACCACCGGTTCAAAAAAAAAAAAAAAAAAAAAGCAAAATAATGTTAAAAGTTTATGATTTCGGGGGGCCGCATTATTAGCCGTTCAGCTAAAACAAGCATTTAAAAATATTAAAAAATCAACATAAAAAATTAGAAGTTATTAAAAGTATACAAACACTAGGCAGAGAGAGAATAAGTATATCCACCTCAATAGTAGAGCCATCTAAACAAGTCTTTGGTTCCCTGGGACCCCGTGGAAGTCTTGAGGGACTTCCGGAACATCAAGAGGGATGGAGCTAATCTAATTTCAGGGGGAGAATGTTCCACAAGGCAGGTACCACAGCCAAGAAGGCCCACCACCTGGGACCCACCAAATGTAAGTCCCTGGCAGATGGTATCCGCAGCATGCCTTCTCTGCCAGATCTAATGGGGCAGGTTGATGTAATCGGGGACATGCGGTCCCTCAAATAACCCAGTCTCATGTAATGAAGGGCTTTAAAGGTTAAAACCAGCAACTTGAATTGGACCCAGAAGCAAACTGGCAACCAATGCAGCCTGCGGAGCAGCGGTGTAATATGTGCTGTCCTAAGAGCACACAAACTGCTCACACCACAGCATTCTGTACCAGCTGAACCTTCCAGATACTCTTCAAGGGCATCCCCATGTAGACCATATTGCAGTAGTGCAATCTGGAGGTGACTAGCACATGAGTGACTGTGAGCAGAACCTCCAGATCCAGGAATGGGCACAACTGGCACACAACCCGAAGCTGTGCAAAGGCCCTCCTAGCTATGACTGCCACCTGCTCTTTCAGCAGGAGTCGTGAGTCTAGGAGGACCCCCAGACTGCATACTAGGTCTGTCTGGGGCAGTGCAATCCCATCCAGCACCGAAGATGGCATGGTCCTAGAACAAGTAGACCCAAAAACCCAGAGCCACTCAGTTTTGCCAGGGTTCAGCTGAAGCCTGTTGTTCCCCATCCAGTTCCTTACAGCCTCCAGGCACTGCGATAAGACATTAATGGCATCACAATTTGCCAGGGGCAGAGATGTATAATTGGGTATTATCAGCATACTGATGACACCTCACCCCATAGCAAGGGATGAGCTCACCCAGCGGCCTCATATAGATGTTAAAGAGGAGAGAAGAGAGCACCGAACTCTGTGGCACTCCACATTATAGTGGCTGAGGTTGGGACCTCTCCTCCCCAATCACCACCAACTGGAAGTGACCCCAAAGGAGGTGAACCAGCACAACACCGTGCCGCCTACCCCCAATCTTCTGAGCCAATCCAGAAGAATACCATAGTTGAAGGTATTGAAAGCTGCTAAGAGGTCAAAGATGGATGCACAACCCCCATCCCATCCACGCCAGAGATCATTCAAAAGTGCAACCAATGCCATTTCCATCCCATACCCGGGTGTGAATCCTGATTGAAAAGGATCCAGATAATCTGCTCCATCCCTCTGAAGCTGTTGCACAACTACCTTCTCAACCACCTTTCCCAAAAAGGGGAAGTTACATACTAGACAAAAATTGTCCCGTATAGCGGGGTCTCACGATGGCTTTTTGAGAAGGGGGTGAACCAAGGCCTCTTTGAGAGGCAAAGGAACAACCTCTACACTCAAAGAAGAAATAACTGAAGGCAGGGTTTTTCAAACTGTTCTGAGGAACCCTAGGGTTCTGTGAGAACTTGATGGTGTTCCATGACAGACTAAGTGCAATAAAAAGTCACTCTCATTTGGCAATTTTTCTAAGGTACAATAGAAAGGGCAGGGCTTTTCAGCTGACAGACCTTTTCCCTACCTCTGGAGTACTTGACAGCGTTAAGAGCTGAAATGGTAGCAGAGATCTATTCTACTAACAGATACCATTCTATTAGAGATATATAGGTATTCAGGTCCAAAGTTGGAAAGGTGCTACGAATTTGGCATGGTCATGCTCACTATACTTGTCAATGGCTCCTTAAAGAAACAATTTTTTTTTCTGTATGTTCACAAATTAGCTATGTGGTCCTAGGAAAATACACATTTGGGTTAACTAGGCATTAAGGTACCAGTGAAAGGGTTGGGACATGTGGCCAACAGCTGCACATCCTTACAATCTGGATAGAATGCTTCATTCCATCCTCTGGCCTTTAATGGGATCATGATATGTTCAGTACTTCAGGAAAAGTATTTTATCTTTATTTCAAAGATATATACTTAGAATTCTCACCTAAAAATCACTATCAGGTAATTATATGTATCAAGAAATACTCTAAATTACCTCTTCTACATTGGAAGCAGTTTTGGCAGATGTCTCCATAAAGATAAGGCCATGCTCTCTTGCAAATGCTTCACCTTCTTCTTTTTTCACTTCTCTTCTAGACTCTAAATCACTAAGAAAAACAAATAATTAATTACTAAAAAAGGTCAGGATTGCTTAGTTATATATATTTATTTAGGTAAGATCACAATTATGCCAGATTGTTTTATCCCAGGTAGTATTACTTTTTCTGAAGTCCAGACTTACTAAATTGCAACACATTCACTACTATTGATTAAAAACTCCAAATTGGAAAGTTTAAAACATTTCTGCCTAAGGAATTGCCAGCAACTTCATGAACATGTGCATAGGATTTCACAACAGTATAGAAGAAGTTTGCTATTATTTTCTTCTGGAATGTTTTTTGATACCCCAGTTCAACCTACAACTCTGGCATTCCCCGGTAATGCCTCTTCATGCCTCTTCAAACAAACTAATGGCTGTTCATTATCCTAGCTAACTATTTCCAAACAGTTGTCTTTGCTATGAGATACAGGTAGCAACAATAAAAACAAATCCTGTGTATAATTGCCTACTAATGTATATAATGACTCATGATAATGACAGAGGTGTTCAATTTAAAAGCCACATGTGGCTCAAAGCTTTAAGTGAGTCTTCTATATCCTTCAGAGGTGGTTACCAAACTCTAATTTTAATGAAAAATTATTAAATACACATTTGGCACAGGTATATTTAGCTGAGTTAAATGTAAGTGAAATTAAATCAAATTTAGTTTTTATCTTAGCCTCACTCACTTTTCACAGTTTGGCTCTTCAAGTTTATGTTAGGTTTACTGTGTAGAATTTTCCACATCAGCAAAGCTTAAGAAACCGCTTTAGTTGAAATAACTTTGCTTACCTAATATTTGAAATAAGATTAAAATCACCATTATGGAAACCTCTGCTCCCTGTCATATTGTGCCACTTACATTATTAATGGCTATCCTTAAACTAGTAGGTTCAAACTTCAAGTGTCATGCTTAATCACAAAATTATAGATGTTCCTTACTATTGCCCCACCCAAGTACTGTGACTCCTCCTTAAAGCAGTCAGAGTGGCACAGCTTCCATTCATTGTTTCCTCAGTATTTCTAGGATATGGTACAAAGGCAATCCTATGCTACTTTCATCCTGGCTTATTAACCATTAACTATTATAAATCATGGACACACTCCAGGGTCTGTGATCTCTCTAACAGTCTACATTTTGACAGATTAGCAGGCTACATGGAAGAGGTAGGATCAGCACCAGCTCACTCCATCAGTAGACGTGTTTCTATCAGAAGAAAAACTGTTCTACATTGCTCTAAAAACCTCATTAATTATCTTGTTCCCCAAGGAAAGTAACATTAGAAGTAATAAAACTGAAGCTTCCTGATAGCTTCATGAACACATGCATAGAATTTGGCCAATAGTATAGAAGTCTGCTATTACTTTCTTCTGGGATGTTTTCTGATTCCCCAGTCTGGCCTACAACCCTGGCATTTCCTGGTAATCTCCCACCCAAGCAGCATCCTAAAGCCCAACTTTGCTTAGTTTTTTAGTCTAGAGGACAACAGCCAGATTTTTGGCAATTGCTAAAGCTACAAAACAATATTTTAAAACAAAACAATGAAGAATGACATACGAAGCCAGAGAAAATTATGCTAACAAATCCAGCCCATTGAACCACCAGCAACAGGAAAATCATGTATTCCAAATAGCAAACCAACTGGCATAAGGAAGAGGATCAGGAATATAATTATATTTAGCTGCAGAATTGTTGAGGCAAGAGACTAGCTAATTATACAATAAAGGGCATTTAATATTTTCTATAGAGTGTAAAATATTTTAATTAAACTACTTTTAATGGCCTCCAACATGAGAGTAGGTTTTTAATTTTATCACTGCATTTGTTCTGCACTTTTTGCAACTTACACATCTGGCTATGGAATTGCAGCTATCCTAATCTATGCCATTTTGGGAAAAAAATACCTTTTATTTCCAATTAGCATAATAACCATATTGGAATTAGAATGCTGGCGAGCATCTTCTAACCATGTTGTCAAATGGTTGAAAGTATCCCTCCTGAAAAGAAACCAAAATGTAAATGAGAGCCAATACACCTAACAAAATACCTCAAAAAGTTACTTTTTAATAGAGTTTATATTCCACATAACTGTTATCAATTCTAATAGACTTACAAACCAAAACTAATTAATAAAACAACTTGGGAAAAACCAAACACCATTCACCCTTCTTTAAAAGGCCTTACACTTTGAATTTATGCAATATGCAACCAAATAATGAAGTGGAATCAGCACACACCTATTTAGAATTCATTCTTGCTTTGACTGATATTCTGATGTGGTAAAGGAACAGGAATCAGTATTTTAAATTCTTTTTGTTCTGATGCTCTATAATCTGAACAACATAAAATCTCTCAGCAGAATTTGATGTTAAAACCTAAACTAATCCAGATGGAAAAGTAATCCACTATGTAATTTAAACATATAAAGCCATATATAGTTTATGTAATCTTTAACCAGCAAATACACAGTGCTTATCTGGTTGAGGAAACAATGTAGTCCCTCTATAGAAAAGTCTGAATACTTAAGAATGCAGTAGCATAACACTGTGAAAACTGGTTTCAAATTATGAGCTTCATCAGTTGCACAAAAGATATACTACATAATTAAGGATTCACCTTAGAAGCCACATTAAATGTTATCTCTAAAACTCAACATGAATATGCACATTCAGTCCTACTTACTTGAATGTATTTTGACAATAGATAGGATTCATGCTTATTAAAGCTTAAAATAGATCCACTGATATTAATGAAATTTAAATAAAGCATGAACTAGTATGAGACTAACAATCCAGGTAGTCATCTTATGATCTTTTGTTTAGCAGCTGTTCAAAGTTACAATGGCGCTGAAAAAAGTGACTTACGACTGATCCTCACACTTACAACCATCACAGCATCCCCATAGTCACACAATCAAAATGTGGGTGCTTGGCAACCTATACATATTTACAATGGTTGCAGCATCCCAGGTCACATGATCGCTATTTGTAACCTTCCCAGTCAGCTTCTAATAAGCAAAGTCAATGGGGAACTCCATGATTCACTTAATAAACTCATGACTTGCTTAATGACTGTGGCAAAAAAAGGTTGTAAAATCCAATGCAGTCATCTGATGCCTTGCTTAACGACTGCACCGCTTAACAACAAATTTTCCTGTCCCTATTGTGGTTGTAAGTCAAGGACTACCTGTACATTTTATATCAATGGTCTTGTGGAGTTTTTAAATACAGGTTCTGTCTTTAGTCTTTATGATACTCAAATAAAAACGTGTTGTACACCAAACTATAGATAAAGAACCATAGACCTAAGTTTCTCTTCTAACTAGTATTTTAATGTTAGATATTTTTGAGACACTGCAATATATCATAAAAGACTATTACAAGTGTCAAATTACACTAATCTGCAAAAATCTCACCTTGTAATGTCATACACTAGTAAAGCACCTGCTGCCCCTCTGTAGTATGACCTTGTGATGGAACGGAAGGACTCTTGCCCAGCCTGTAGTAAAACAAGAGCAGCAGTTTTTTTTTCTTATTCCTCATGTGCAAAAATAACAGATTGCTTAGTTAGGCTATGGAATTTATTTCACTAAGATTGGGAACAAAAAGAAAAGTCACTATTTCTAATAAAGAAGACTTACATATTAAAAAAAATCTACAGCACCATTGGGGGGGAAAATCAAGAACAAGACCTCTAAACCTTTTTTGGCAATCCCTGACAACCCAATTTACTGAATTGCTTCACAATACATGAAGCATTATTAGAGTACAGGATGGACTCCTAGCAACTAAGCTCTGAAGACAAATTTGAAAGGAAGCAAATAGCCCTGTGCTTCACATTTGAATTCAACAACTCCCTCCCTGGGGCAGCTGTTGACACTAGAATAAATAAAGCCCATTGTAAATAAACGATGAATGACATCTTTACGCCCACCATCTGCTGGAGTAAAAGTTGTATGAAGGCCAAGGATGCAGATTTTATCCATTATGTCATAAACTGCCAGATTTCAACGATCTTCAGATAGAGTTCCTTTCCCCGCATCATTTTATTATGAAAAACAACAGTTTTGCATTTGGTTTTACACAAGTCTGTTATCATTTAAACAATATCCTGTACTTCCGAAACAAAGCTTATCCAGAGAAGACATTAAAAAAGTCTTTACTGCTAGAATGGCAAGCAGAGAAAAGATACAGAATGGCAAGCAGAGAAATCATACAGAATGGCTGGTGTGCCCTTTTCTAAGGAGGTAATCCCAAACTCGTAAATTGATCTTTCAAATAAATGATCCAGAAGTTCACACAAACTAATTATCAGTACAGTTTGGACACAGCAATGCCAAATATGTAGATGTTTACCCCATATGAAATTTAGAAACTGTAAATATAGAAATGAAAAATGAACAGAATCCACATAAATATCAATGGTTTTAATAAGCAGCTAACAGAAAACTGCTTGTTGTCTGTTAGCAATACTAAATCATATGGTGATGTAAACAACATACAGAAAAAAATATATTTCTAACATCTGCAGAAAACATATTTGACAGCTTTGCTATCATGTTTGGACAAATTATAGTGAAAATAAAATATGGCCATTTAGCAATCAGTATTAAATATGCCAAGTCTACATAGCTTGTGATATGTCAGGCTAATAAGAGCAGGGCAGTTACTTCATAAGCTCTGTTATGTAATTTCAGGCAACTGGTCTATATTATGGAAACCTTGTATTAGGTCTGTATATAGCTCTAGTAGATGCTGATATGAAGATATTTACATACATAAAATATGCAAAGTCAGAAGCAAATGATCATATATAAAGCGTATTTCATTTTAGGGGGAGATGGGCAGTGATAGAAATGTGAATAATAAATAAATAAAATGTCTAGATCATCTCTATGTTGCAGTTTATTGCATTTCTCTGTCTTGCTGTTCTAGTTTTAAGACTTGCTGTTGCAAGACTTCCTGTTCTAGTTGTAAGACTTAGGACAGGAGTAATGCTGTAATCTTGACTGGCCTCATAGGACCATCACCATATATTTGTAATCATATAATCACCCCAAATTAACTGATTCTGCAAAGTAGAGACACTCCCACTGAAGATACATATAAAACTGGGTCAAATAGGAGTGAATAGGACAACCAAAAAAGGTCGAGATCAGTAAGCAGGCAAATGGATTAGGTAAGAGGAGTGCACAGAAATACTCATTAACCGATCAGCAAATAAGGAAAAAAATAAGGCTGACTTTGTAGACTGTAAAACAGAATAGAAGTAACTGCTTTCATTTGAATAAGATAAAAGATAATTCCATTTGAAAATAAACTCTTGTGACTAAATGCCTGTCATCAGAAGGTAAAAGGAGGTGTACTCAAATTAGGGCTGTGAAAATTGTTTCATTTCAAACCATTTTGAGTGTAAACCTTTAATGAAACTCTTTTGTTAATACAAAATGGCCTGTTTCAAGCACTTTGGAAATGTTTCAAGCAAAAGCAGAGTATTTTGAGCTCAGAACAGCTTTGTTTCAAGCTTGAAACATTTTCAAGATACTAATAGTAGCCCATTTTGCACCCACACCACCAGTTTCGGACTTGAAATGGAGTTACATGAAGTTCTGCACACAAAATGGCTCAACACAAAATGGCTCAAAACAAAACACTATGCACATCCTTATTCCTAATTAGTAGTAGTCTCTACATTTTAAGACCTTTTATTTAGATAAATAGAAGAACCTAAATATATGAAAAAATATATAATTTTGAAAACTTGAAAGATAAAGGGAATATCTAAAGGAACCAGAAATCAAATCAGTAATATAATTTTGTCTCCCCTCCAGGTGTAGGACTTTATAATACCTGAACAGGCCATAGTGAATCTATTAATTTAGTATTTAACTTAAGGCAAAATGTTAGTTCTGTTAAAAATCGTCATCTTCCCTTTCCCTCTACCCATTGGATCTGATGCAAGAGCAAGCTATGCTAGATGATTCAGAAAACACACAAAGAAAGTTAAATCCTACTTATATATTACTTGATATTGTGAAACTAACAAAAACTGAACTACTATTCTAATATTTACTTAATATAGATGATACATTAATAAATGTGATATATTATAGTTTTAGTAAATTGCTGCTATAGCAATGGACAACCTGTAGCCTTTACTTGGTTACTGTATCTTTTTTATGCATCCCTCACATCCATCCATAGATAGTATTCCAAAAGCTACAATTTGATTCTGATTGGAAATAGTCTTCCAATATTGTTGGAGATTCTGTCCCTTGTCCACTTTTGCAACATCACTGCCTTGCCTACTCCAAACCTCAATAGTTGAAGGGAAACATAAAGCCTGGTCCTGTCTTCCCTTCCAGCAATTCTAAGCAGAGTTATTTGGAGGAAACAGGAAACAACAAGACTCCCATGCTCCTCCCAATGTCCTGCTGCAAACTGCCAGTTTCTTGATATTAGGAGCAGAAAACCACACACAAACACCTTTTCTGCTCCTTTTTTGTGGCTAAGAGCTGTCAGTTGACCATTACGTATTTATTTTTTAAAAAATCAGAATGGAGCAGAAATTCAAAGCAGTTTTTAAAGCATTGTTTTCAAGTGAATGACACACTTGTTTGCCAACTGCATTTAAGTAAATGATGTAATACTATTGAATAAGCTAATTCTATAATGTAGCTGCTTAAAAGCCCTTCATTCCAGTATGTTTGTTACTAGAGTCCCTAAAATAAAACATGCTAAGTTCAGAGTAGAAGTAGACAAGAGAAAAACTGAACAATTATCTCTCTACTCTTTTCAGAGCCTAGAAGTAGGAAGTTAACAATAATTTCATAAATAACTCAAAATAATGAAATGAAGCTAGTATCTGGTACATAATAAGCCACTGATAGAGTTTTGCTGACCTGAAGGATCACAGTGCCCTTTTCTTTCTTTATATCATTTTTGGTAGCTTCTATTTTTTTTTATAACAATCTGATTCTTGCACAGAAGAATTTTATTTTACTTACCGTATCCCATATCTGAAGTTTTATCTGTTTCCCATCAATGGTTATCATTCGAGCACCAAATTCTACACCTGAGTAATGAAATAAAATCAATGTAATTTCCTAATTTTTATTAACTATATATAAAAAACAAACAAGCAGAAAAAGAATACATAAAATTATAAAAGAAGAAATTAGGAATTACATCAGGCTTTCTAATTGCAAAAAACACCACAATAATATTCTCTAGTTGCTTCTCTCCCTTATACTATTTGCTACAGATTTATTAAGTTTCCATTCATGCCAGACATTGTATATAATAGTTTCTAGCACTCAGATGGCTCATACTCAATCCCACTACTGTAGCATGAAGATGCCTTACTAATCATTTCTAAAGGATATATCCTTATGACCTTGCCTTTATCTCTGCAGCCTACTGCAGAGTAAACTTAAATTGTTAAATGTTTTAGATTGCCATGCAAATGATTGAAGATGTCTCACTGATGATGTTAGTGATGACATGGTCAGGAGCTGGGATCTATCCAGTTCCAATTTGCTGCTTGAAGCTGCAGCACGTATGCCCCCTCCCCTCCAGAGAGCGAGCACTGCCTACCATAACATTTTGGGGTTAGACTACAGGACAGAAAAGATACCTGGCTTCCAAAGAGGGATCTCTCTGCATAATGCCAGACTAGCTCATTCTGAAACTCTTGTCAGATTTTATGCATGGCCATAGTTCCTACTATGATAGCACAATTTATGTTGGCATACATTTCTGCCAGTTTAAGGACTAGAGGAAAATATTTTAATGCAGCCATGAGGAAATGCCAGAAACAAATAAAAAGATTGCCTGCATTTGAACCGAGGTAGGAAAAATAAGAATAATCCTAAGATATGATTTTCTCTGCCAAAATAGACAATAAATAGAAAATATATATATAAGCAATCCAGACTTTAAGAAATGGTACACTGTGTGCCTTTTTTTCTTCTTAACTTAACTTTTCAGTTAGAAGTAACTCATTGCTATTAAGTACACAAGAAAAGAAATGGTACAGGTTCACTGTATTATATCTAGATGTTTAAGAGAAATATAATTCACACAATCTTATAATGGTGTTTATTTTTGGAAAATGTTTTAGAAACTGGCTACATCCTACATAATTTAAACTGGCATTATCACTGTATAGAAAACAATAGGACTGCAATGCTAGGTTTATCAAAAAATAAGCAGCATGCTGGTGTTGTGTGTCCCCTTCCATTAACATGACTGCACAAAAACCATAACCACCACACTCACAAATATTTATTTATCACAAGAACAGGGAATTTGTGTTTCCTGATAGGTCCTCATTTGGCATATAAGCGCCAAAGAGGGGTTAACCTTTTCTTTGTAAGTCTCTTCCCTTTTCCTAAAACCAAAGGTGGGAAATCTGATGGCCAAGACCAAAAATCATTTTTGAAGGGTCTTAAGTTATATGATAGGACCACATGACATGAAGGCAGGACTGGTTTTGAGGAAAGTTTAGGAGACTTCTTTGACAGAGTTACAGGAATACGTTTGTAGTATTTTCAGTATAGGGTTGTCATTAGGAGGAAAATGGTTATTTCCTTCTCCCCAAAGTCATCCATGCATTAATCAGGCTTTTAAAAAGTTTTTGTTGTTTACAAGCCTAACTGTTGCTGTGTGTGTATGTGTGCGTGCGTGCGTGCGTGTGTGTGTGAGAGAGAGAGAGAGAGAGAGAGAGAGAGAGAGAGAGAGACAGACAGACAGACAGACAGACAGACAGACAGACAGACTCTCTGAATGAGTGATTACAAGTTTCCACCAAGGGAACAGCAATTCTGTCGCCATCCCCATGTTTTTCTGATCATTTTAATTAAGAAATAAAAAAGTTCCCCAGATTTACTTCATTTGGAAAGCATATCCTGGTTTGTTACTTCCTCACATACCATTGTTTCTGGATTGCAAAGAAAGTGACAAGCTAGGATTTCCAGTCCATATGCTAAGCACATGCTTCCTGGCCTGGTCAAAAGCCACACAGTAGAGCAGATGAATCACAAGAATCAACAGTTTGTCCACAGCAAGCTAAGATTCTCCAGATTTCTGGTATGTCTATGAAAAATAGTGATTATATACAAAAATAATTATAATTGTAGAAATAGTGATTCTACACTATTAGTGAAGCTTAGTTAGTGAAGCTAAGATTCTCCAGATTTCTGGTATCTCTATGAAAAACAGTGATTATATACAAAAATAATCATAATTGTAGAAATAGTGATAATTGTTCAGTGTATACCCAAGTTACATATCTGTATTATCAAACAGATTAGGAACCATCTATGTACAAATGTTAAATTGTACAGTATATATACTTTTACCTATTTCAAATCTTGGCACATAGAATTACATAATCTTTCATCATTTATCTACTAATAAGGACTTACCTATAGTAAGGTCATGAACTGGTTGAAACCTTTTGTCTGTGAACTGCAACAATAAACATGATTTTCCAACACCTGAAAAATAGGAATTTCAAGAATCTGCAAACTGTACAATATTTGCAGAAATGGAAGTATTTAAAGGTACTTACTCATTAAAACATGTTTCTGAAGTTTAAAAAGGCTATTGCTAAGTCCAAATACCAGCAAATTATTTTAATGTGTGCACATAGCAAAAAATATAGAAGTCACTTAGAACTCATTTTTCCCATGACACTGTGATAGCTACAATCTACATGTATATACACCTGATTCAGATGAATCTTGAGTCAACCACAGCACTTTGTAATGGTATAGATCCCTATCAAAAGACTCAAACCAGGATTGTCATAAGGTTTCATGAGCAATGAAACATTTCTCAGATCTGTAGAAAGAGAGAAGCTTAAAAAAAAAATACTGCTTTCAAACTTGCTTCTCCAGGTTAGATGAGGAATAAAAGGACTACTGGGTATACTTTCTATTTACTGGTAATTGTGCAAAAGGGGTTCTCCATTCACATTTCTTTGGGTTTAGCAGATTTTTTTTTTTAGAATAACCTAACCTTAGGAACCCTACAGTTACCCTTCCATAATATGGTAAGATTATTATCCACTTTTTGAGTGTTAAAGCCAGGTAATCACGGAACAAAGAAAAACAAAAACAAACAAAACCACTGTTTCCAATTTGTAAATACTCCCCTTGCAAAATACTCTATATTTACACCTATTGATCTAAAATTAAGCAGACTTTATCCCAACGTTTTATAGATATAAATGATACTGATTTATGTACAAAAAATCAAAGAAATAATAATTTCCTTAAAAAAAAACTTCTGAGCAGGCATCATCTTCTCAGAAGAATCTACCTTACCTGAAAATGTTATTCCTTGTTGTTAAAATGTAAAAGTCTATGATGGGTTTGTTGGGTTTCCTATACCAGTTAGAACAGAATAGGTTCATTTCTCTAGTTTTATTTCGGATTTGGGTCAAAGTAGGAGCAGATAGCTGCTGATCTGCCGCAAATTAAATCAGTCTATTTCCCAAATAAATAAATTTGGGCCAAACTGCATGTTGTGATATTCTGACTTTAAAAAATAAAATCCCAACCTTACCTATTTCGTGTAATTACTAGGATTCGGTCATTCAAAAGCTTGAAAAATTCCCCATTTTATTATCAGTTTTTGTACAGCCTTTGTAGTTAAAAATCTTCTAACATTTATAAGGCGTATCTCAGGCATAGCTTCCCTTTTGCTACATGTGCTAGATGACATTTCCGAACCAAGGGACAAACATATATGGGGTTGCACATGAATGAACATTTCTTGATTGAAACTATGGTACAGCTTCAAATAGGCTAAGATCAAAATAGCCATTACCAAAAATGAAGTAATTGCTTCTTCAGTCCTAGACTGAGATGTGCAAATAATTATTAGTCCAAGAAACTATGACATGTGAGAATAATTAGTTCTCAAAATCTACTGAAATAAACTTTCACCAAAGCAAAGGAAAAAACAGTTGTTACACTTGTTCAGGAAGAGAACAGATTGTGTTTAATGATGTTCTAGATAAGGTCCTTCTTATTTTACACAAGGTTCCAACCACAAATTATTTATACAATGGAGATTTCTTTCTCCTTTTAAAAATACTTCTTGTACATTATAAGGTTGCTTCAAACATGCATTTAGTGAATTTCACTAGCATTATGCACCAACTATAAGTTTCAGTACAGATACTATGTCAGAAAATATTAACAACTCAGAAGCTGTATTTTCTATTTACAGCTGCATTTGAGTAGTATCTGAAGAGCCAGAGATGCCTATCATTGGAAATCAACAATCCACTGTGATATTTTTGAGAGAATTCATACTTAAAAAAAAAAAAAAACTCTACCAGATTTCAAAGATGGATATAGGAGTGAGATTCAATTTTAAAACAATTATTATTAATTTTAATATGAAAACAACAAAACCTGCCATATTAAAAGGTGGCTTTTGTCGGCACCAATACTGATTTTGTGTGTGTGTGTGTGTGTGTGTGTGTGTGTGTGTTGAAGGTAAAGATATTGTTTCCACTAAGCATTACTCCTAGATTTCTAGAGCCACATTTGTCAATAATATCCTGGCTTGAACTCTGAAGGCAGAAGGGACAGGTCATCTAAGATACAAGTGTTCAACATGGAGTGGTTACACAAGCTGGTATAATGTTTGTAACAGGGGAAGGAGCTGGGTGATTGAAGCACCTTGTAAAATAAAAAGGGAGCCAGTGATACTTGAAGCCATGACATTATTCATCTCACTCAGATAGGAGTTTGGGTCAGACTTCTATATTAAAAGCAGCTTCCAATGCCTGATGTACTATTGGGATTTCTAAGGTATGATTATTGAAAAGTAACTTAATGCTTTTATATTCTCTACTATACAGGCACTAACATTGCAGAAAGCATAACAGAAAAGGGTGACAATAAATGGGGCCTATGACAACAGAGGCAGGAGGAGTGATATTTGCCAAGCTGATATACAACACTATTGGAGATCTATTTTGGTATTGATTACAAGTACTGTGGAGAGGTTGACCATACTTCTCCAAGCTCAATTTGTCTCTCATAATGAAATAGATTTGGAAGGAGTTAGCCAATGTTCACAAACTAAGCATCATGTACTAATATAAAGATACTTCTCTCCTTGTTTGCTAAGATTTATTATCGTACTTATTATTTATTAAAAGCAAACATATTCTTCACCAGATTGTCATGAGACTGCAAGTCTGAGGGCTAGGAAATTTTATTCCCCACTGCTTAAGCAGTTTTTCTTCATTCATCTTAAATCATTCAAAACTAGCAAACAGCAGAGAATAGACTGAAGAAAAATGTAAAATTTCATGTCTCTGCCCAAAACACTGGAGTGTCATGCTAATTACCAAGTGTACTTTTCAGTTACTAAACTACTGTGCCTCTCTGATGTTTTCCTTAATGGAAAAAAAAACTAGGAAAAAAAGTAGATTTTTTTACACATATACACAAACACCCTAGAATGGTGATTCACTTCAGAATTTCAGGTTGGTATATTTGATCCTGGTTGCTTCAGAATGAACCCTGTGTCCTGAAATAATAACACTCTCCAAAGTGGTCCAATTATATTTAGGAGTTAGTAAATCCACTGCACATTCTTTCCTATCATTGGTTCTAGTATGATAATTAAAAATAATTTTAATTAAATGAAATGAAATGAAATTTAGGTTTTTGTCATGGTTTTGTACATTATTTTTTAGAACATGGCTTCCAGAATGACTCAAAAGGCAAGTGTGGGACACAGCTTAGAAGAGCTGTACACCACCTTATTTAATGAATGATCAAGTGCTACTATATACAAACAACTGGACCACCCCATGACACATGATATATTTATGTATTATTAATTATAAAATATATTAAAATAATCCCAAAAGAGACTGATAAAAAGGTGCTTACAAAAAAGGTCTCAATTTATAATTTTGGTAAGTTGCATACAACAAAACAAACAGCAATGAAGTAGTTCATCTATTAAAATTAATGTATGGCAAAGAAACAACAAAAACCCAGAAAGTATAAGTTAGAAGTACCTTATAGGTGCTATAGTCTAGCTTCTTAGCACAGGAATTCAGTAAACCATTCCCAAACAGGTGACCATATCATCACTGTTTGAAAACCCCAGCAGGAGGAATCCGCTACAGTACTGTTTGAGGCAGACTGTTAACAGCTCTTAGGTAAAGGTAAAGGTTTCCCTTGACATTAAGTCCAGTTGTGTCCGACTCTAGGGGGCGGTGCTCATCTCCGTTTCAAAGCCGAAGAGCCGGCGTTTGTCCGTAGACACTTCCGTGGTCATGTGGCCGGCATGACTAAATGGAACGCCGTTACCTACCCGCCAAAGCGGTACCTATTAATCTACTCACATTTGCATGTTTTCGAACTGCTAGCTTGGCAGGAGCTGGGACTAGCAACGGGAGCTCACCCCGTCACACGGATTCGAACCGCTGACCTTCTGATCGGCAAGCTCAGCAGCTCAGCGGTTTAACCCAAGAAATTTCTCATGCTATTCAGTCTGAATCTCCTTTTAATTTCAACAAATACTTTATCTCCTTTTAGTCTTCTGTTAGCAAGCTGAACATGCCTAGCTTATTTAAGCCCACGGTTCCCAAACAATGTGCCGTGGAGCTGCAGTGAACCCACAAGGGTGCCACAAGATATTTTACTACTTAATAAACAGAACAGTTCCATGAGAAAGTTTGGGAACCTCTGCTTTAAGCTATTCTTCATGAGAATTAATTTCCAATCCCACAATCCGCCTAAAATTCACTCTAGCTTCATCATGTCCCTTTCAAAGTACAGTACCCTTAAGTGGACATAGTACTCCAAGTACACTCTAATTAGCCCAGAGTACAACAGAACTATTACTTCACATGATCTCAAAACAATACTTTTTTGTTAATGCAGTCCAAGACTGTACTGACCTTTTTAATTGCAGCATCACACTGTCTGCTCACATTGAACTGGTGGTCCACTAGACCATTCTTACAAATATTGCCACAAAGCTAAGACTCCCCAGTTGTATATCTATACAACTGATTTTTCCCTAACTAAATGCAGCACTTTATTACTGCTGAGTACTGTCATGTTAGATTTGATCCCACTCAATACTTCCCTTTAAGTCAATGCAGAACCATTTACAAATCCACCAAACCACAGAACCCTGTAACTCAGGGGTTCCTAAATGTTTTGCTATCACACCTCCCTTTAGTGTAATCTTAATATACACACCTCCCCAAAAAGCCAAACACCAAAATGAACACAAATGAACAATGAAAACAATACAATGAAACTTTGGGAAAGGTGGATTTATTGTAATGCCTTCCCTGGACTCTGTCTGCACCTCCACAAGGGAGGTACACCTCACAGTTTGGGAAACCCTGCTCTAGCCCAAAGTTATTCACACTGTTCGCAAGGTTATTTTTGAAAGACTTGTAAAATAGTTTACTAAGATTAAGATACAGTATTTCCATAGCATTCTCTTGGCTACCAAACTACAGTAGTCATAAAAATAGATAAGGCCATTCTGACACAACTTGTTCTTAAGAAAACATGCTGCCTCCTGATAATGGTAGCATTTTTTTCTTAGTGCTTCAAGACATGCTGCTGGACAAATGCATTTTAGCACCTTCTCTAGTACAGATGCTAAACTAACTGGTTTGTAATCTCCTGGATCTCTTCCTCCTCTTTTTAAATTCTGGAATTATAGTCAGTGGTTCTGAAATTACTTTGGCCTTTAACAACCTGGTATGTAATTTCTCTGGCCATGGAGATCTAAATTTGTTTAAAATAGCAAGATGGATTCTTACTATAACCTGAACAATCCTGAGATTTTTTTCTCTCTATCCTGATGTTAGGAAGGGCTCTTTTTGTCTTCCGAGACATCTCAGGAGGAAGTTAAGCAGTTCAACCTTCTCTTTACTCCCATCATGACTTCCCCACCTTCCTTATGCAGCAGACCAACAGCCTCTAACCCTTCTAAAATTTAGACAAGCTGCCAACACTACTATTATTCTTGGAATTCCTTGGCAGCCTCATCTCAGTGTAAAGCTTCATTTTTCCTATACCACCCATTCAAGCTTCAGATACCAGTTTTACTCCTTCTTACTTATTACCCTCCACTTCCATTTCCTGTATATTTTCTTTTTGCTTCTCAGTTTGCCAATGGAATCACTATTCATCCACGTGGGCCTCTTAAAAGTTTCTCCCATTTTAAATTGTCTTAGAAATTGTTTGTGCCTATTCTTTCAGTATCTTGTTTTGGGAGATTTCCGATCCTTTTTCGACTTGTTTATCCTTTAAGATCTCAAGTCATGGCATGATGCCCACCTTTTGCCTGAGTTCATTAAAATCCTCCTTCTTGAAGTCCAAGGTACATGACTGACTTTGCTCAGCTTTTCCTTAGTTATCTTGAACTCCAATATGACATGGTTGCTTTCCCATGAGATACCACACACCTCCAGTCCATTGACTAATTCCTCTCTGTTGGTCAGGATTAGGTCGAAGATAGCTGAAACCTTTGTTCTTCTTGCAAGTTCTGAGAAATGAAATTGTCAGGAAGAGAAATCAGAAATTTGTTGGGCCTCCCACTCCTAGTTCTATTAGTTTTTCAGCAAATATTATCACTATAGTCTGTCGTCTTGAAAACTCAGGACTTGATTTAAAGTCCAAATCCTTTTAATTTAGTACTATATGGCCTGTAGTAAATTCCCACATGGGTATGACTTTGCTTCTTAGGATTTTCAATCTTACCCAGCAGCTTTCAACAGAACTTTCATATTCTGAGACATATTTTTCAGACATGTGGCTTCTTTACATACAAAATCATTCCACCTCCACTTTTATTGTGTCTGTCTCCTGAATAATCATGAATATCATTTAACCGTCAATCATATCCCACCAGTTTTCTGTGATATTATGAGGTCGTATTTGTTTTGTTACATGAGGATTTCTAGTTCTTTCTGCTTCATGCCCATACTCTGCATACTGATGTACAAACACTGGAGACTTGAGGGTGTCATTGTTTATTGATGTCCCTACTACAAAGTACTCTTTCCTGCTTTATGATTCCTCCAATATCATGGGCAGTTATGTTTCTAATACCTAACAGTTCTCTGAATGTAGCTTTGTCTCCCTCTCAATTTTGGGTTTAATTTAAGGCTACCCTGATTTTCAAGGCTTTCGTCAAACACATTTTTCCGTTATGCTCATCTATGCCAGAGAGTCTCTAATACAATCCTTGACAATTTTTTTTTACATCTCCTTAGCCAGTTTTTCATGTCCAGCATACTGGTTCCCTTCCTGTCCCTTGACCATCGTCAGGAAAAACAAAAGATCACTTGGACAACCAGCTTTGTCACCTTCCTATGCAGGACTTGTAATCAAAAGTGTTCACTCTTTTCTAGCCTTGTTTCTTGTCCCCACATAGATAAGGAATGGGCAGTGATTATGTGGTAATCCTTCTATCAAAAAAGATTGGAGAGAAGAAAAAGGGTATCAGAAAGAGAATGGTGGCCCTTTAACATTATTGCATCCACATTGCTTTCATTTGGCATATAGCTCTAAACAAGTACCTTCAAATGAATGTTGCCCTTGACAGGGGGAAAAAAATGCCCAAACCTGTTTTGTGGCTTGGTATTGTGTAAACCAGATCACATAGCATATTTAACAAGCCATGACTTTGCACAATATTTGAATCCAACCAATCATTATCAGCTATTAAGTAATGTCTTTCTTAAAAAGGAATTGTCTTGGAATACAGTATCAGATGTTCCAATAAATGAGATGACAATCAGGCATAACTGAGGGGTCTTTTGCTATAAAAATATCATCACTGTAGACTGCTCTTCATGACACACAGGTTTCTGGAAGTGAATCATGCTCTGATCAAAAAAATATATGTGGTCTTCAGAAAAAGGGTTGTCAATCTTATGAGGCTGGAAAGGGCTACAAAACCATCACAAAATAC
This sequence comes from Candoia aspera, assembly GCF_035149785.1. Lineage (NCBI taxonomy): Eukaryota > Metazoa > Chordata > Lepidosauria > Squamata > Candoiidae > Candoia > Candoia aspera. The sequence continues at coordinate 172,293,087 of NC_086155.1, read as the reverse complement.
TTCAGTCTCTATCAACCTATGGTCAAGCAGACTGCATACAAATGGAGAAAATGCAACACTACTGTTATTCTTCCCAAGAGTGATGGTGAACAAAAATCACCCCAAGAACAAGTCTTATAACACTGTACTCTGGGAGGTGGCAAAGAACCCCAGGGTAACAACGAAGGATCTGATGGCCGATCTGTCTAACGCCAGTGTCTCCCATTAGGAAAACACTGAACAAGAATGGTGTACATGGGAGGGTATCAGAAAGGAAATCACTGCCCTCCAGAAAACACACTGCTCCCTGTCTCAAGTTTGCTAAAGTTCACTTGGATGATTTAGAAGGCTATTTGAACAGATGAGACAAAAGTAGAACTTTCTGGCATTAATGAGGAACATTGTTGGAAAAAAATGAAAGACTACATTGCAACAAAAGAATTTCATCCAAACCATGAATAAGATGGGAGTGGGAGTAGGCCTGGATAGCTTGCCACCATTGAGAAAGCAATTGATTCTGGATTGTATCAGCAAATTCTACAAGAGAGTGTATCTGTCGTGAAATAAAGCTTAAGCAAATGTGAGTCAGGCAGTACTACAATGATCTTAAAACACACAAGTAAAACTACAACAGAATGGCTGAAGCAGAATAAATTTGAAATGGCCAAGTCAAAACCTTGACCTTAACTCAACAGAAACCCAAAAACATTCCAAAGATGAGTTGAAGCAGTTGTGTAAAGAGGGATGTGCCAAAATACCTCTAAACTGATTTGCAAAAACAATCAGCAGGCATAGGAAAAGTTTGGTTGAAGTCACTGCTGCTAAAGGAGGTTCCATCACTTACTAAATCTAAAGCTACATATGTATTTTTTTCCAACAAAATCAGGGAACGTTGTCTCAATGTGTTCAATCAAGACCCAAGATTCTACAGTATTTTGTAGGTTGTTTGTTTAACCAAAATCTCATCTATTAACAGGACTTAATAATTCTATTCTATTAGAACTATTTTTCAAACAGTGCAAACTATGGGACATTTTCATCTTTATCTCCCCTTCTCCCTCCAGAGTACTGAAACTTGAAGTTAGAGCTGCAATTTCTATGCAGGTAAAACTCAGAAAAATCTAGGCCGTTTATTTTTTTTAAAAGCCATTAATTGAAAAAAATGTGGGTGAACAGTAAACCAATCGCCTGCTGTACATATCGTAAGTTTAGTGCTTGTTCAATAATGCTAAGTAAACATAGTCAATAACTCAGTAAGTACTGTATGGTTTCTAGTGAACATGCCTACTGTATTTCTACCCTCTGGTTCCTTCCTATCAAATGGAACAGCTACATAACACACACATATACCCATGCATTAAAACAAAAACATGTTATAGAACTTCCAGTGTTCTAATATCTGTAAACTATGGCTAGATGCACTAGGACTGAGGCAGTAGGTAAAATACACAACTAAATACACAAGTTATGGAAATGATTGTTGCTTAATGCCTTTTGGAAGTACTCTGCAGGTGAGTTGCAAATGAACCAGGGATGTTTTCTAAGTTCACCGTTTAGAAGAAGCCAGTGAGCACAAGTAGAGATGTTCACTGATAGCTTATATAGATAGCCCTCAAGTTACAATCATTCGTTCAGTGACCGTTTGATGTTACAGTGGCACTGAACGAACGGTAGTTACGCTTATTCCCCAAAGTTATGGCCGCTGCAGCACCCCTGCAGTTACATGATCAAATTTCAGGTTCTTGGCAACCCACCGGCACTTACAACTATAAGTGCTTCAACTCCTCCCACCCACCTATCTGTTTCCCCCATCTCTACACTTTTGATCACCCTCCACTGGCCCTGCCAGCCTTCTGGCCATGGTGGCCCTTCCACCCTGTGCTTGCTGGCCCTGGCATCCCTTCCAGACTTGCCAAATAAAATAAAAGCCACAATAAAAATCCAAATCCAAATAAAAGCCACAATAATATTAAAATAATGCAGCATGCACCATCTAGTAGTGCTCATCTAACATCCCAGCCCAAAGCCAAATTTTAGATCCTTGTTGAAATGGCAACAGGGTTAGGGCCACCTGAATCTCATGGGGGATGATGTTCCATATGGCAGGTGCTGCAACAGAAGGCTCTTCCCCTGTACAGCCATTCATTAAAAATGAGGGAGGCTCCTGAACAATGTGGATGGGAATTAAGGGATTGCTTAAGGAAAAAAGAGTTTTCCCCCTTTCCTGATACGTAGTTCTCAAAGTTACTTAAAGCTTTATGATGTTATCTCCCCCACCTCAAAAAAATCCTGGCGATTTATCCATTTTCACTGTTAAGAAAAAGATTCTGCATATTTTAATTATGATTTTCAGATGAATTAACCAACTGAAATAGAATTACAATTAATATAATTGTATATATTAATTTAATATAATGTAAAACTTAATTGATGAACTAATTAATCAACATGAGACACACGTGAGACACACAATACAAGTGACTGTATTGATCATTCCACTGTTGATCTGTTCACAGTTGGAAGAAGTTAAGAGCATCCTAGAAAACAGATTTCCCCTGTGAGAACTTGCTTTGCTTCTTCGTATTAATATCTTAAATGAGATGCTGTTAACATACAGATCACAGAGAGGCAGCACCAGCTGCTGCTCTTCAACTCTGGCATTCCATTCTTCCACAGCCCATCAGAAATCTTTCCTATCTTCTCAAAACAAAGTAATACACTTTTACTGAAACAATGATTAATGTTAATTTGTTTAAATACAGCTATCTGCTATAAGGTAGAATAAAGACAAAATGAAGATGAGTATTCTACAAATTTTGATCAACATACTAACAAGAAAAAGAGAATGTACTACCACACAGCATTTGCAAGGAGCTGAGCTATAAATTAAGGTATCTTTGGTTAAAAGTCGTTATCTGCCATAAATCCAATGTTTTTTTATTTTCAGTTTATTCCAAAAACAAAACCCGAAACACTATAGGACAGTGTCAAGAACTGTACCAACAATCCATTGGTTAGGGTCTTTAAAAGTTTGTGTTTTTAAGTCTTTTTCTTTTTGTCTTGGTTTATTTTTTATTTTGTTGCTGTTATTGTACATTAATTGTTTTTAGTATTTCAGGCTATAAAAGATAAATTGGTTATCTTTTGTATTCTGGCACTCTATTTTTGGTAATCTTATAATAAAAAATGTTAAATTTGCTTATATAACAAAAACAGTTATTCTAAATAAATGCCAGAATCAAAACTCATTTTTTGAAGTGCATTTCAGAGAATAAATTCCAACTTTAGGAGCAACTTGACAATTATCTCATGCCTTTTTTTAAAGGGGAAGTAAAAGGCAGAAAATATATTCCTCTTTTTAAAAGAAATCTAACAATACACACATATTTAAAAAAATAGAACTTTGATTAATGTGAAATCTCTCAGATTTCCAATGTTAGTCTACAAAGATAATAAATCCTACTAACACAATAATATGAATATGTCATCGTTTTTGAAGTTGACATGACTTCAAAAAAATCACAAAGAAATGTATAGAACAGGGAAAGACACAGGTGTATAGTGATGTTTTACTACAGAGCAATATATTATGACATACTATTGAAAATTATTTATTTAAACTGAGTTATATGGTTGCCCATCTCACAAATGCAACTTTCACAAATCTGGAGAGTTTTTCAGTGTGTATGTTAAGATTCAATAAGCATTAGGCAAGTACACTTCTGCTTAAGAAATGAATCTTCCCACTGCTCTACCACCTATTCATCTCTAATCTGCTTGGTAAGGTCCCTCAAATTCTAGGACACATTTGGTAACAGAAAGCTGTATCAAGAAACCTTTCTTCTGGTGGATTGGTATCTACAGAACTATCAGTTAAGGCAGCTACAACTCCTCTAGTAAATACAAATACATTCCGCACCTTTTGCTATGATGTAGCCTCAAGACAACTAGTTCACATATTATGATATACTACCATGTCTGTTTGATTTTGGCTTTGTATAGTATATGAACTTAGCCCTTGTATTTATAATCCAAGACTTCTGATACAGCATCATGAATGAACTACAACTTTTTAGACAAACCATTATTTAAACACAGGTGAACTGTTATTTTGAAAACAGTTTTAAGGACAACAATCACGTGAACAACATACAAGATTACCTGAACTGCAAATGTCAAGTATTTGAATAACATTAAAACAAAAACAGTCATGTTTTATGTGCCCTGTTTTGGTTGTTTAAATTAGCCCTCATAACTCCTAATGCACTACAGGTAAGGAATATTTTCTAATATTCTTGGCAGATAAAGTTGCTTATATCTACTCTATGCTGGACATCAGCTAGAAAAAATCCACTGTGATGAATAAAGTAGGATCTACTGCTATCTGGGGTTCACTAAACTTATTAAGCCCAAGAAAGTGGATAGCATCCTTTGTGGTATGACTTCCAGCACCTGTGGGCTTGATCCATACACTTCCTGGCTCCTTTGGACAGCTAGGTGGAATGTGAGTGGCTGGATCAGGGAAAACACCATATACTTTTAAGGAGTTGTTTGTGCATCTTCTCTTCAAGAAACTTTTTTCTTGACCCAGCTGTTACGATAAATTTCACCCTTTCTCTAAACTTCCTTTTTTAGGGAAAGTTATTGAACTGGTGGCAGTTCAGCCACTGAAGCTCTGAAAAGAAATAGATTATCTGGATTCTTGCCAGTCAGTATTCAAACACAATCATGAGACAGAAGCTGCATTGGTCACCATGGCTGATGACCTTCATCGGAACCTTGATAGGTGGGAAAGCCTCCCTCTTGGTCTTATTAGACCTTTCAGCAGCATATGATACCATCAACCACAATATCTTCCAAGATTGTGTATATGGCCTGGGAATTGGGGCCACTGTGTTTCAGTGGTACTGCTCCTACCTGAATGGGCAGTTTGAGTCTGTAATCAAGGTTGAGTAGAGCTCAAATCCATGGTTGCTCATATGTAAGATGCCACACAGCTCAGTACTTTCCCTTATGTTATTTAGTATCTATATGAAGCAGCTGGGAGAGGTCATCCACTGGTCTGGGATGAGAATTTAACAGTAAGCTAATATACACCAGAACCACAGGTCAAGCTGAGAATCTCTGGAAAACTTGAACTGGTGACTGGAGGCTGTTAGGGGCCGGATGGGGTAAAATAAGCCTAGATAGGTTGCTTTTTATTAATAAGCATCCACGAACTTTAGCCCCAATAACAACTTGTGCAGGGGGGGGCGGGTTGTTGCACAATTCCTTGCCCTTGAAGGAATTGTTTTCTGATCTGGGCAACTTCCTGTCTTGGGGATACCTCTTAAGAGGCAAGTGAAGCCATGGCAAGTAGGGCCTTTGCCCAGTTTTGGCTGGTACGCCAGTTACTGTCCTACCTGAACCATGATGTCTTGTGACATTAACTCATGCTCTTATCGCTGGATTACTATAACACACTCTATATGGAACAGCTTTTGGACAGGACTCAGAAGTTGCAGCTGGTCCAAAATGCAGAAGCTAATTATTGATGGGCCAATCCCCTCATATTAGAGTAACACCCCTACTGAAGTCAGGGCATTGGTTACCAGTAAGCTTCTGGACCAAATTCAAAATGCTGGTGATGACGTACAAAGCACAATACGGTGTAGTAATAGGTTACATCAAGTACCACCTTGTTTATGTTGAATCAGCCTATCTAGTAAAACTTCACATGGCCTGCCTAGAGTCACCAGTCTACAAACGGTGAGGGCAGCATAATGCATTCTAGAACTCACCTCCAAAGATTCGAGCAGCCCCTTGCCTCCTGGCATTTCATAAAGCTGGTAGAAAAACAATATTCCACCATGCTTTTGGGCATGGTGGAATATTTTAGGTAGCTGTTTTGGAGGATTTCTATTGATTGTATATCTTTTTGCTTTTATTTGGTATTTTTTACTCTGTTATACAGTACCTGCTGAGGCAGGTTCAAAGAACTGTGAAAAATATCCTGCCTTTCCTTCATTTTTTTCCCAGCACTCTGGGGCAGATGGATTTGAGTAAGAGTTTCCCAAGATCATCTACTATGGGATTGAACCTGGATTTCTTCAGTCCTTGTCCAGCATCTTAACAACTACACCATACTGGTTCTATTTCCTATTTTAATTTCATTTTCTAAAACAGGTACACACTTTATTGTAAAATGTAACAGTGAAAGTACAGGTAGTCCTCACTTACCAACCACAATTAAGACAGGCAACTCTGTTGCTAAGTGACATGGCTGTAAAGTGAAAAATCATGTGACCGCACCTGACTTGCGACGTCAGTTCCAGCGGCAGTCATTAAGAGCAACGGCACATGACTGCGACTTGCAACTTTCTGCCGGCTTCCCCATTGACTTTGCTTGCTGGAAGCTGGCTGTGAAGGTTGCAAATGACAATCATGTGATCGTGGGATGCTGCAACCATTGTAAATGTGCACCAGTTGCCAAGTGTCCAAATCTCAATCACATAAATCTCTTTTCAGCACCGTCATAACTTCAAACGGTCGCTGAACATGCAGTTGGTGAGTAAGGACTACCTGTAAATTAATATTTTGTGTCAGTTTTGCACCATTCTTTAAAAAATACATGAATTACCACCAACAAATTTGATCCAACCACACTCCCAAATTTCAATTTCCTACTATTCTGAATCAGAAATCACATAAAAATTGTCATATACTGTAACACTAAAATAGGCTTTGAAAAAGACCCAACAGAAAATCCCAGCTCCAAACACATAAATGTGACTTCATTTCTACTGTATAATCTCCTTGCTCACTGCAAACTCTCCTCCAAAACTGTTAACTGCAGATCTGACCCGAATTACTGTCTGAAGTTTTTAACCCTCTTGGTAATTTAATTGACTTGATTTAAATAAGTCTAACTTGATTCCTAACAAGAATAAGAACCTGAACAAAGCTTTTAAGTCTCAATCTAGTAGAGAGATTATATCTATGCCCAATTTATTTGTTATATGAAGCAAAAGAGGAATGGTTAAAAAAGAAGGTTCCTTCAGGCTTATGTCTCCATCAGCTGTCACTAGGATTAATTTCATTAAGCTGAAAAAGAAAGAAGAGAAACAGAAAAAACTTGACTAGTTCTGTTGAAAGGCTAACAGTTTTTAACTTATATTGATCTTTTTCTATTCCAGCTCATTATTTCAAATTCATAAATAAAAATATTCTGTGCACACTTCAAAAATTATACAGAAGAAGTGTATAGCACTGCTCTAGTATTAAGGGAGCATGGCTGTTGTTTGAGCCTCAGAAGTGAGTAAGTGTGTGTGTGTATCTCCTTGAAAGAGTTGACTCATTAAAGTTAATGCAACATGTAATGAAATAGCTGGTTTAATGAACAGCAGAAATGTGTTGTGTTCACATGTAGTCCAAAGGATTTCTTCTAAATCAAAGTTTGTACCTATGTAAATATGTGCCTATTTGCTTTTTCTTTTCTTTCTTCCGATCTTAATGTCTTTTGTTACAATTTATATTAGTGACAAGGGAGCCCTTGGGTTTATGAACTTTTATAAACATTCTAAGAGCTTTTCTAAACTGAACAGTAAGGAAAAATGCTTTGTATAAACGAAGTATTATTCATTTTTAGTAATCTAAGAATGAAAACTAAGCATCAAAATGAACATTGTTTCTCAATGACCAATGAAGGCAGGATTACATAATTGCAGCAATTATTTAAGTTGCCAAATTTGATTTAATTCATTTTTTATGAATAACTATAGCTGCTGAATATAAGTGACATGGTTATATTTGGGCATCATGTTTACTTAAAGACATACTACAGTATACTTCATTATGTACGAACCAGGGTTATATCAGCCTTCTATCAGCTACAATGTCCTAAATACGTTGGACCTCTTATAATTCCTGATCTGGTCTGCTTGGGGAAAGTTGGCTAATTTCATAAATCACTATGAAAACTTAAGTTTCACAGGAAAATACAAGAATCTAGAACACAGAGCTGGCAAGATCATTTTAGGCCTCCCAATTCACATTATATATGAATTTTTTTTTTAGTTTGCAGGTACTCATTGGCTTTAGCTAATTTTAATTACCTTTGTATGTACTTGATAATACAGTGCAAGACTTACATACACCTCTTTGTGATATTAACAAAATGAATAATGTCTTGTTTGTGGATAGATACACCTTCAAATACAGCCACTTTAATAGGCAACCACTGCTACCTAGGAAGAACAAACATGGAATCTAAAAGATTTAATTACTCCAAAAGGAAATTATACCAAATTGAGACTAATCTCATCTTGAGCACAATAACTAACAGAGCAAGTAGGTACAATAGTAAGAAACAATTCAAGCTGTGAAATGCTAAAACAGAGACAGCATATTCTCCATGCTGCAGCTAAGATGCTGAAGCCAAAAGAAAGTGGATTGCCTAAAATCATCATCAGTAAAGGGCAGAAACTACATTTTAAAAAAGGCTGTCCATTCACAATTCAATTTCCAAGCAACTCTATTCTAAACCTTTGTATTTGTCCATTAACTAATCAACCTCCAAGGAAACAATGAAGATACTTTAGATGGAACACCTTCAACTAAAGTCTATTCAGCAAGAGAAGTGTTTAGCATCGCTATATTTAATGGGAGACTAGATAGGAACTTTTGAGAACGTCTTTTTTCAGGTGTGGCAGTTTTGAGGCCTAGAATAGGAAACTACCAGGGCGTTGTCGGGCTCCGTCACCATTTTTTTTTTTTACTTCACTGAAGCATTAGCCTTGCCAACAGAGCACTTTCAGGCCTACAAAAAAGACCAATAACCACCCCATCCGCTCTCCTCATGCCTCACTATCTACCAGGTCGGTAATGCCACTGCCACTCCCAACGAAATTACAGTATTAGGATGGTTCCATCCAGCGGTTTGACGGAAGCCACGGCAAAGACGCTGCCATCCGTGTAGGCCTTACCAGGCCGGCGTCAGGCTGCGGGCGTTCCCTAAGTCGAGCACCTCCCCCTCCTGAGCAGTCACTACCACGTCGGCGCAGCCAACACTGCGGAAATGGAGCAGCTGAGGCGGGCGTTGCGCAGGCGGCTTTGGCACTCAGGACAGGCTTCCCAATTTCCGCAGCGGGGCTTTCCCCTTTGCTTCCTCACCTGTGTCTCCGATTATGATATACTTGAAGAGATACGCGTAGGCCATGTCCTTCCGATCCCCGCCGCCTTTTTCCCCTCCTGGCTTCTCCGTAGACTGTCGCTTCTCTGTGGTGTGGCGTGACGTGACGCGGCACCCCCTCCGCCCCTCGGTGTCAGGGCTTGCGCTACGGAAGATTCGAAGCCGTTAGCGACCCCGCTCGCCTTCCAACCGCCCTTTCCCTCCTGAAGCGATCGCCAGCAATCTCGCACGTCGGCCCCTCGGGTGTATACCGGCGAGCGCGCCCTTCCTTTCTTTTCCCCTTCTTTTTGCCACGTCTTCAAAGGGGCTCGTAAACGTCCTGAGGCGCGAGATGGAAGCGACCGAGGGGGAGGGGGGCAAGAACAATAACAGGCGCGAGGCTCCTAGACGGTTCAGCAACGTCACGAAGCACTCTTCGCCGACCCGGAAGTGTTCAAGCCTCCGGTGCCTCTCCTCCGCGTTTTAACAGGGGGAGGAGCCTTGGGAGTGACAGCCAGGCGGAGGCTTAATAGCTTGGGGCGGGGTTGGAAAGTATCTCGGTGGTCTTATTAGGTGGGTCAAAAGAAAAGGGCTTGTATCTGGGTCACATGAAAAGGAAGGACACAAATGGCCATAAGAAATAATTGGAACTTCCTGAGAGCCTATAGGAAATGATGGGAGCTGAGAAAGGCTCTTGACGTGACTACGCTCTGTTGAAATCAGCACAAACTGCAAGTGAGCTGTAACTGACCCGTGGAATGCATTATGAAAAGAAGTGGGATGGGCCAATAGAAATAATTGACTTGGGACAGATTGTTTTGCTTTGTATACTGTACCAAGTAAAATGATAAATGAGAGACATTTTCAGTTAAAGGGCTGAAATAAAAGCCTTCACATGAGAAACAAATGCTAGGAACTACAAGGGCGACTGGGGTAGGAACAGGAATCTACTCCTCTAGAAAAAGAGTGATAGGTACAAGACTGGAATGACAGCTCTTGTAAGTAGGACACGTTAATGGCAGGAATGATGGATCCTGGGAATAGAAGATCAGGCCAAGGACTAGAAAGATGGCTCCTAAGAGCAGGAAAGATCAGGCACTGGAATGACAGTTCCCAGAAGTAGGAGGAACTGGTATTATCATCCCTGGGACTGGAATTACAGTGAAGATCATAGAAGAACAACCAAGCACTAGAAAAACCTGCTTCGTAAGGCCAGATGGGCCTGGCATGTGATCAGAGGGATAACTCTTGAAAATGGGCAGGCATGGAACTTCCTATTCACAGGAATTTTAATTCCGATTTAGCCTTTCTGGGACTGTCATTCCAGTCCTATGATTATCTTACTTACACAGGTCAGCACTGCTGTCCCTGATCTGTCTTTCCCATTCCATGCCTTTCCATTATTCTACTTCCTATTCTGGCCTTGCACTTTAAAACCCAGGACTGTTGTTCCAATGTATCATTGTATTTCAGATCCCTAGGGTGGTCATTCCAGAACTTGGCCTGTTTGTTATGACATTTTAGATCTTTGATGAACTGGGTTAGGCATACGCATCTCTTTGGAAACAGTTTTACACATACAGTACATATACTTAGAGTAAAAAAACATTTGCCAATATATCTTTTTACTCAAAAACATCGCATGGTAATGTAAGTCAGTTAAATAGCTGAAATTCAGCATCCATCCATCTATCATCTATCTATCTTTATGAAAAGCAAAAATACTTAATGCCTGAGACAAAGGTTAGCAGTTATTACCCACTCTTACATGTTAAAGAATATATAAATTGGGGATGATTTGTTTTTCCTGCTCAAAACACTAATTTTCTTTATGCAGGAATAACTGAGAAGTAGGCTTAACACTTAGAAAGCTGTTTACTGTAATGCCAACACAAGAGTTTATATTGTTTCTTTCACTCACAGTTACAAGTAATTTGCTCCTTTTGTCAGTTTCATAAAGCAGAGGACTATATCTTTGGATTTATAATTTTAAAACACTGGGTACTGCTTGACCTTTGCTATTATAGCAGCTTTTATGAGGATACATGAAACACATACAGAATCTAAGGATGCTATAAGACTAAGCGCTCATGCAAATATTAACACTGTCATATGTGTGTAGTTGTTTTGTTCAAGATTCTGAGTTAGTACAGTGGTGAAAACTTCTTTCTACAGTAACTTGCCTAAGAACTGGGTACATGTCATGTCTGCTTTGTCATCTCCTGTCATGAGTGCTGTTGAGCTGAAGACATCAGCGCAATGGCACACATGACAATAACAAGGAAACAGGGGAAGGGGCTCAAGATAAGTAGCCATCAACTCACAAAGACTGAAGGACAAGAAACAATGGCTAAACGGATCGCGAGGCACACCCAAGCTGTTAGCGCTAACGCAACGGAGATCGCCCAGCTGACAGCAATCACCGGAGGAATAGAGAAACCGATGATGGGCGATCCCGGAATGCCAGCGGGGCCTCGCAACCTCTCACCTACCGGCAGGACAACGTGTTGGACAAAGGGGGGTGACGTAACCGCGAGCGAGGGGGCGCTGACCGGCGCGGGGTATTTAAACCCCGCACCGGCGCGCTCCTGTCACTCTCAGCTTTTTTCCTATACTGTACCTACACTGCGAATAAATCAGAGCCTGTTCCACAGAATCAGCATCTGAGAATTATTCGGAGGTAGGCAGCGCATGACATAAAGCTGAGAGTCATAAACTCAGCCTCGCCGAGCCCCACCGGACGACAACGAGCCGCGGGAGGAGTAGACGGCGAGAAGACCAGGAAGATGAGGCCGGCGCGACGCGGACAAGGAGGGCGAGCCGCACGGCAAGAAGCAGAGGGGGACCGACCGAGGCCAGAGGCACCGCGGACTCCCGGAGCCATGGACGCCCACCCGACCCAACCCGAGCCTCAGCTCCAACCCCAAGGGGAGATGGCGACGGAGGCAACCCGACCACGGGAGGGAGCAACATACCTCCCGAAACCAGCGGAGAACCCCGCGCCCCACATCGCACCCCAGCAACGGGCGTGGAGTGACAGCCCAACGGCGGTAAGCACGGAGGAGGATGATGGAGCAACCCAGCAGACGGCGGAGGACGCGGACCAACGGCCGGGAGAGACTGAACCCCACCGGCAACCCACCCCCGCCGACACACCGACGGAACCGGCCCCAGCGGCGGCGCGGATCGTGGATGAGGACGCACGAGCCAGACTCGCGGCCATGGAGACCCAACTGAAGGAACTCCGGACCATGCTTCAGTCGCTCATGCCCCCCGCGCCGCCCAACGACGTCCCCGCACAGGTCCAAACCCCGAGCGAAGCGCCGAACCCCCTCGGGCCAAATGAAGGTCAACAGATGGCCCAGGCGGACGACACCACAGGCCGGGAAGCGAGAGGAGGGGCCGCACAAAACGCCCAGGCCCCAAAGGACTTCCCCATCTTCTTTGATGGGAACCCCGCGAAACTGTCGTTCTTTATCACGAACGCCAGGGAGTTCATGGGGAGGCACGGACACTCCTACGACTCCGAAGCGGACAAGATCGCTGCCGTGGCGATCAAATTACAAGACCGGGTGGCGGACTGGTACGTCCAACTGTACGAGTCCAGCTCCCCCGCCCTCGCCAACTTCCCCGCCTTCATCAATGAGATGAAAAACTACTTCGAAGACCCACTAGCCAAAGTGAGGGCGAAAAGCGCACTCCAAAGACTTAAACAGGGCACACGCACTGTCCCAGACTACGCCCTCGAGTTGAAAGCCCTCGCGGGGAAGGTCAACGACTGGTCCGAGACCACCCTGCTGGAAATGTTCAAAAGGGGGCTCAACCGCGACGTACTTCAATGGGCCCTCTACCGCGACGACCCAGAAACTCTACACGGGTGGATCCACCTTGCGGGGAAAGCCGAACACGCGCACCGCACCTTCCTCATGACAACTACGGAAGACACGAACTACACCTGCAAAAAGGTACCCGCACCACACGTGGGGACGGCCGGCCCCACATACCCAAAGAAGAAATTCAATCAGGAGCCCTGCGGGAAGTGTGGAAAACTAGGGCACAAGACGGCGGATTGCTTCGCCAACCGACTGCCGACCAGTGCGCCTAAACCCACCCCGAAAACTAGCCCCAAACCACCTAACCCAGTGCCGCCCCCTCACCGCCGAATGACCGGAGCCACAGCGACACCAGAGGAAGGCTGGGACGCCTACTGGGGGGAAGAGGACAACGTAGACCCAGACCAGCCGGCGGGAAAAGCTCCCCGCCTGCCCTGAAACGCGTTGCGAGGCAGGCGGTGGGACAGCAGCGCGGACCACCTCGACGGAACGGCGAAAGCTCCGTGATAATGGCGGCAATTAAACTCTCTGCCGGCAACGGAGCCACCACGGCCGCGGCACTAGTGGACTCGGGGTGCTCAAAAAACCTCATCCACCCCGACTTAGTCGCCAAACTCGACCTCCGCTGCTTCCCCCTCCCCACGCCGTTGGCATTCCACCAGCTGGACGGCTCTACAGCGGGAGGGAAACCAGCTACGATGCAAACCGAGCCGGTCACCCTGCAAATGGGCACTCACACCGAACGCACATCGTTCGTCGTCACCCACATCGGACGGCCCATTGCAGTCCTGGGAATGCCATGGCTCGCGACAAACAACCCGCGCATCAACTGGGAGACCCGCACCTTCACATTTGGCGACGGCGAGTATCGGGCACCAGTTCCAGCGGGCAGAACCAACCCCACTGTGGGACGAGCAGAGGCGACTACACAGGACAACGCCGCTACCACAGCAGACCTACCGGAACAATACGCCGACTTCTCCGAGGTCTTCGGAGAGGCGGAAGCTGACCAACTACCCCCCCACCGCAAGACGGATTGCCGGATCGACCTGCTGCCCAATGTCCCCTTACCTAGACCGAAGATCTACTCGATGACCCCGAAGGAGATGGCAACCCTCCGGGAGTTCATCGATAAAAACCTAGAGAGGGGATTCATAGAGCCAGCATGCTCACCGGTCGGAGCCCCCGTCTTATTCCGGGAGAAGAAAGATGGCACCCTACGGCTCTGCACCGACTACCGGGGCCTAAACGCGGCTTCCCTGTCCAACAAATACCCCTCACCCCTGGTGAAAGACATGCTCGCCCACCTGTCCACGGGCAAAGTCTTTTCCAAATTGGACCTTCGCGAGGCGTACTACCGCATCTGAATCAGGGAGGGGGACGAATGGAAGACTGCGTTCAACTGCCCCCTAGGCGCCTTCCAGTATAAAGTGCTGCCATTCGGACTCGCGGGGGCCCCCGGGGTGTTTATGCAGCTCATCAATGAGGTACTGCATGAACACCTGTTCAAAGGGGTCCTTGTCTACATAGATGACGTCCTTATCTACACTAAAACGCACAAGGAACATGTGACCCTAGTCAGGCAAGTCCTCGACAAGCTCAGAAGGGCGCAGCTCTATGCCAAGCCTACAAAGTGCGAATTTCATAAAGCGCGCCTAGACTACCTGGGGTACCGAATCTCCGGAGACGGCATAGAAATGGACCCCGCAAAAGTCGAGGCGGTGCTGAACTGGGAACGCCCCCGCAACAGACGCCAACTCCAGAGCTTCCTCGGCTTCGCGAATTTTTACAGGTCATTCGCCCGGGGGTTCGCAGAGATAGCCCTCCCCCTAACGGACCTCCTCAAAACCAAAGGGGTGGGGGACACCCGACGCGCCAAGAACCCGGGCACAGTATTGAATTGGACTCCCGCGTGCCAGACCGCATTCAACAAACTGAAAGCGCTGTTCACCACGGAGCCAATCCTTGCGCACCCGGACCCAGAACGGCCGTTCGTGGTCCAAGCCGACGCCTCAGACTTCTCCCTGGGGGCCATCCTACTCCAAAAGGACCCCACGGGACTCCTGAAACCATGCACCTACCTGTCGAGGAAATTTTCCGAGACAGAAAGGTGATGGCACGTCTGGGAGAAAGAAGCCTTCGCGGTAAAATCGGCGCTAGAAACATGGTGACACCTACTCGAGGGAGCCACCCAACCATTCGAGGTCTGGACCGACCACCGGAACCTCGAGGCCCTCCGAACGCCCCGACGCCTTAGCCCAAAACAGGTCCGATGGGCCCAATTCTTCAGCCGCTTCAACTTCCAGCTGAAGTTCATGCCGGGCAAAAAGAACTTCCTGGCCGACGCCCTCTCCCGACTGCCCCAAGACGAAGAGCCCGCCCCAGACACCATTGGGACGGTCCTATCCGCCTCGCAACTGGGGATGGCCGTGACCACCCGAAGCGATGCTCGGAGGCAGCTCGACGCTACGGCGCAACCGACGGCGGGACAACCTGTGACCAGACGAAGCCAGCCGCAACTACCAGGGGGAATACGCACGGACCTCGCCGCCGCCCTCAAAACCGACCCCTGGTTCCTGGCAAACCCCGACAAGGTAACGATGGCACAGGACCTGGCATGGGGGGAAGGCAGAATCTATGTCCCGGACTCGCAACGCCAAGCGATCTTGCATAGGTCACACGACGCCAAGCAAGCGGGACACTTTGGGTTCCTCAAGACCCTACACCTAACAAGGCGTCAATTCTGGTGGCCCGCGCTAAGACGAGACGTGAAAGCATACGTAGCGTCCTGCCCAACGTGCGCTAGGGCCAAACGGGCACCAGGCAAACCCGCGGGGCTATTACAACAGGTGGTGGAACCCTCCCTCCCATGGGAGGAAATCTCTATGGATTTTATAGTGGACCTCCCACCCAGCCAGAAGAAAACGGCCATTTGGGTGGTGAAAGATTACTTCTCGAAGCAGGCCCACTTCATCCCCTGCACGTCGGTCCCGTCCGCACAACAACTAGCCAAACTCTTCCTCATCCATGTGTACAGGTTACATGGATGTCCCGCACGTGTGGTGACCGACAGGGGCACACAGTTCACCTCTAAATTCTGGCGGGCCTTCCTAAAGCTGACGGGGACCCAACAGGCCCTATCCACCGCCTGGCACCCCCAGACGGACGGAGCCACAGAGGTCCTCAATGCCACCCTAGAGCAATTCATACGCTCATATACTAACTATCATCAAGACGACTGGGCCGAACTGCTCCCGTTCGCCGAAGTCGCATACAACAACGCCGTCCACATGAGCACGGGGAAAACTCCGTTCGAGGTAGTCTCGGGACGCGACTTCGTCCCCATACCGGAGCTACCACAACCCCCGGAACCACAGGTGGACGCTAGCGACTGGGGATGGAAGATTGCGGAATCATGGCCAATAATCACGGCAGCGCTGAAGGATGCACAGGTGGCCTACAAAGAGCAGGCCGACAAGCACCGGCGCCAACAACCGACGTTCCAGGCGGGGGATATGGTCTACCTATCCACCAAATTCCTAAAGTCACCCCAACCCTCGAAAAAACTGGGGCCTAAGTACATCGGGCCGTTCCGAGTCACGCAGATAGTGAACCCGGTGGCAATACGCTTGGACCTGCCACACAACCTACGGAGACTCCACCCGGTGTTCCACACCAGCCTCCTGAAACCGGCAACCACCTCTCGATGGCACCCAAGCACACCACAGCCCTCACCGGTGATGATCGACGGGCAACATCACTTTGACGTAAGGGACATACTCGACTCTCGCAGGCAACGAGGAACTTTACACTATTTGGTCAGGTGGAAACACTTCCCCCACCCAGAATGGGTGGCGGCGCACAACATTAACGCGCCTGACCTGACCCGGGCTTTTCACCGGGCATACCCCGACAAGCCAAAACCAAGGCTAGCAAGCCGGCACCTGCAAAACCCCTCCCCCGCGGGCCCCCCCCGCCTACCATGCCCCAAGGGAAAGGGCCCCCCCAAGCCCGCGACTTGGGTGGACCTCCCCCCCCGGGACTCACCCCCCCCGCCCCGGGCCCACGAGGCAGTAACAAGCGGTCGCCAGCACCCTCCCCCCGCCCCGGGCCTACGGGGGAGTGGCAAGCAAGTCAACAGGGCATCCTGGGGGCAACGCCCAGGAGCACACATAACAAAGGCGACGCACTTTTGAATAAAAAGGAAGGGCCCTACCTGGAGCTGATAAGCACCCGACCAGCCACGCCTCTCTCCTCGTCGAACTGAGCCAAACTCAGGGTGTGGCCGGAGCATGCGCACGCCAGGGTGTGACCTGGGCATGCGCACTAAGAACACACCCTAGGAAGGCACGTGGTAGAGGGCGGGGCAAAGGGAGGGGCGAATAATACTCCGGCGGGAATTTCAAAAAAAAAAAAAAAAAACCATTTTGACAGCTCTCCTGGTAAAAACCGGAAAACCGGGGGGGGGGGCACTATTCGGACAGGGGGCAGTATGTCATGAGTGCCGTTGAGCTGAAGACATCAGCGCAATGGCACACATGACAATAACAAGGAAACAGGGGAAGGGGCTCAAGATAAGTAGCCATCAACTCACAAAGACTGAAGGACAAGAAACAATGGCTAAACGGATCACGAGGCACACCCAAGCTGTTAGCGCTAACGCAACGGAGATCGCCCAGCTGACAGCAATCACCGGAGGAATAGAGAAACCGATGATGGGCGATCCCGGAACGCCAGCGGGGCCTCGCAACCTCTCACCTACCGGCAGGACAACATGTTGGACAAAGGGGGGTGACGTAACCGCGAGCGAGGGGGCGCTGACCGGCGCGGGGTATTTAAACCCCGCACCGGCGCGCTCCTGTCACTCTCAGCTTTTTTCCTATACTGTACCTACACTGCGAATAAATCAGAGCCTGTTCCACAGAATCAGCGTCTGAGAATTATTCGGAGGTAGGCAGCGTATGACATCTCCTCTTTCAAACTGCCCTTGAAAACAATCTTCTCCTGGACATATGGTTGGCCCCAACTCTACAGGCCTTTAAGGTGCTTAAGACATGGTTCTTCCCCCAGGCTCTTATGGTCAGGTTGAGCTGAGTCCCCAATGGGTGAGTTTGTAGAAGTTCTTGGTTCTGTTCACCATTTTATTGTTAAGAATGTTTTAATAAACTAAATTATTTTGTATTAATTATGATTTTTTTTGTCTTTTTGTATACCACCCAGAATAACATGAGTTGCATAGCCATATAAATACAAAAACTAATTAATTAATTAAACTAAATGGACAGATTTATTACACCATAACACTGTGCCCCCAACTCCCAACCCTTGAAGGTGGTCCAGAAGGAAACTATAGAAAGGCCACTGAGAGATCTAGGAGAAGGATAATGGTCACACCATCGCAATCCAACCCTTACCGCAGTGAACGTGGCCAGTGTGATTTCTGTCCCATGCCCAGATCTGAACGAAGACTGCCAAGGGTCTAGATAATCCATATCTTCCAGAGCCTTCTGCTACTGCAATGCACCAATAACCTTCCACCAAAAAAAAAAAAGGTTAGAGAGAGGATTCTAGTTGCCCAGCCAGCCATACAAGTCAGACCAGTGATTATTTATTTATTAGATTTTTATTCTGGCTTTATTTTTGGCCAGCTCAAGGCAGCATAAATACTTAATTCTCCAAATAAATAATCTGGCACTATATTGTCAGTCATGTTATCCTGTCTATCCACATGGTTTTCTTGGAAAAATACAGGAATAGTTTACCATTGACTTCTCCCACACAGTATGAATTGATGCCTTTGCCATTGCCACTAAAGCTTCTAGCATCTTCCTATATCACTGCTGCCCAATGTAGGTGCCTGCTCATTTTACCTGGGCAGCTGGGTGTTATCATGTGAAGTAAGTGCAGTTGTTCAGTAGTTTGAGCTTTCTTTTGGTTCTGTGATTTTTTGGTATTGTAATATAAATTGAACTTTCCCAGTCACTGGCCTTTTCAATACCTGCTTTCAAATCATGAATACCACTTTAAGTGCATCATCATCAACATCATCTTGCAAGATTTTAAAAAGTTCACTTGATATTTCAGCAATTCCTGCAGATTTGTTGCTAGTAATATTTTCTAAGTCCCATTTAATGTTTGATTTGTTTGAAGTGAGAGTATCCATGCATGTGAGCTCCCTAAATACAGTTGATTGGATTGTGGCACAGAGTGCTGCACTAGATAAGCTCTTGGCCTAATCCAGTAAGGCTTCATAATGGCATCATACATGTTGGTGGTACTGTGTAAATAAATTCCTACTACACTATTTCTCAAAATCTGAGTTGCAAATCCCACAGGATCATGAGACAGGGGCTGGAGGGTTGTCAGGGAGTCCCTTCCTCAGACTTCCTTCTGAGCTGGTTTACCAGTTTAATGCAAAAAGTACGCTGAATTGAACGCGACCTGATAGTTCGAAAGGACTGAATGGAGCCCCAGTGTCCTCTTCGTTTTGTTTTTAACATACTGTGTTTCTCTTTCAAAGACATCACCATCATGTCTGGAGGGGCAGGAGAGCTGTTGATCGTTTGACCTGATGATCCCTTTTCAGAGGGAATTAGCATGGAGGTCCAAGAAGGAGGGGTGAAGGCCGTGGTTCTTATACAGCTGCATTGACAGAGAGCAGCACCAGAAGCAACTCACAACCTTCCAGTGTTTTGCAAGTTGCAGCACTGTAAGAACAGTTTAAGAAAATAAGTTTTAAGGCAAAAGGCACCTTCCCCCTCACCTCTCTGACTATATTAAATGAGAGTGGCTGTCTTCAAAGAGAAATGCAGATTTCAGAAGCTCATCCTTCCCACTAAAAATATATTTTTAAAATTAATTGGGAGGGTTTGCTTCTGTCCAATGTTTTTTGTAAAGTGGTATTTTACTTTATGAAGTTGTAAGGCAGTATTATTGTTTTGTTTGACATATATGTTAAAATGTAATTATTAACTTTAACAATTGAGTAAGTAGCATAATTCTTTTGCCCAACCCTAACATCAACGAAACCTTTAGTTTTATTGTTGGGGGAAGAGTTGCACGACTTCATGTTATCATTTTATGAAATCCCAGTACTGTATCACAAAGTTTGAGAATTCCTGGCCTATGAAGAAATGCAATCCGTATTTATCGGCAGATGTATCCATCTAAGCATTATGAAATATCAACAAGTAATATTTCAGTCCATGGCACAGTGAATATATCATGTATTCATGAATGTGCTGTTTGAATTGTGTGTCTGTTATGGTTTGGCTCCCTTGTAGATTCTGTATTTTTATTTTTAGAGATGATGTTTTGAATGGGGATTATGTTCTCTGTAACAGCACATTTATAGCTTGGGGTAGTTTTTTTATATTGGTGGTCACACACTGATGAACTCATTTGGCAACTCTAGTTGAGATAAACAGTGTATTTTTATAATGGTGGTTAATTCTGAATGCCATTTGCAATTTCCTTTTTAGTATAATACCACGTATAGGGCAAGTATGTGACATTTAGCAGTAAGAACTGAATGGGTCTTTCTATACATTTAGTTACAAATACCTAAATCTCACTGAATTATAGAAAAGAACTGTGAGAGCTTCAGTGACATCTGTAAGTTTTTGCACTGTCATTAAAAAGAGCAAAATGTGTTTGTATGGTATTTCTGAAGCCAAGGCAGCTAGGACAAGAAAAAGCCTTTTGACAAATACTGTGCCACAATTGTAAATCTGTTTGAAAAAGAGGATGCTTTATTTTTCAGCTGGATAATTGGGATATTTGGTCATATGTAGAGGGAACTTTTGCAGTAACTGCACAGTAATTATTAATACGTAATCAAATTATATCAGAAATAAACTATGGATTGTTCTTCAACAGGATAAGCTTCTATATATATTGAATCAAATGCCAAAGCTATGGGGTCATTCCGCAGAATCAAAGGAGTGCAGTGCTATTAGTATAACACAGAGGAGTTAGATGTAATGATATTATTTTGGAACTGTGAATTTTATTTATTTATTTATTTATCTTTCAAATTTATCACCGTCCATCTCCCAAAAGGGACTCTGGGCGGTTTACAATAAAACATAAATAAAAACATAAAACTGTAAAACACTATAATACATAATACAATAAATATAATAAAAACCTTGATGGCTGGAAGTTCTTTATGATTTGCAGGCAGAGCAGGGTCCTTCTAAGAAACTAACCATCCCCAGGAATGGCTACTCTCTCTCCTGCCCCAGGCATAATTACAGAACCAGGTCTTTAGCTGTTTCCTAAAGTCCAGGAGGGAGGGAGCAAATCTCACTTCTGGGGGAAGGATATTCCAAAGGGCAGGGGCTATTGCAGAGAAGGCCCGCCTCCTGGACCCCACCAAATGGAATTCTCTTGCAGACAGGGTCCGTAGCATGCCCTCTCTGCACGACCGGGTGGGACGGGTTGATGTGATGGGGAGGAGACGGTCCCTTAGGTAACCTGGACCCGTGCCATGTAGGGCTTTAAAGGTGATAACCAACACCTTGAATTGAACCCAGAAGCATACTGGCAACCAGTGCAGCTCACAGAGCAAAGGGGTGATGTGTGCTGATCTTGGGAAACCCAAGATCGCCCGCACAGCTGCATTTTGCACCAGCTGTAGCTTCTGGATGCTCTTCAAGGGTAGCCCCAAATAGAGCGCATTGCAATAGTCTGTATGGGAGATAACCAGGGCATGAGTGACTGTTTGAATATTGAATACAAACAAAATAATGGAAAAATATGCATACTGCCCTCTGCACTTTAGCTCATCTAATTAAGTCTTTTATATATATATATATATATATATATATATATATATATGAATTTTATTAAGTTTAAAGCAAAGATAAAAACTACAAAAAAGAAAAAAACTACAAAAAGAAAAAGAAAAAAACTAAAAAGTGTGAAACACAAGAAGAAAAGAATTTTAAAGATTACATGAAGAGTTAACTTCTGACTTTTAACGGCAAGAATATACAGCAATTTCCATAATTAAACCCTTACTCTATATCAAACCAAAATCACATTATTTCTGTAAATCATTCCATTAGCACATTAATAAAAAAATCACTAAATACAATTGTTCCCTCCCCTTACATTAAAAAAAGAATATATATATATAAACCTCCTAATCAACTTTCTCCCCCAAAGACAACATTTACTTAATTATTTCCTTCCTATCACTATTCTATACATTTCTGTCTACTATAATAGAAATTAAATTAAAAAAACTTATAAATTGTCTACTTTTATAATTAATAATACTATAACAATCTTAACCCTATTAACCCTAAAACCAAACTATTATTATTATACTTTATAAATCTTAACAGATCATTAAGAAGAAATAAAAACAAGCAAACCTTAAAAACAATCCAATTAATCTTAATCCAAATTGTTAAAAAAGAGTAGAATCATACAAGCCTTAACATCAGTCCAAATAAACATGTTTAAATTTACCCCACTTCAAAATATACCAGAGGATTTACCTATCTTCATAATACGCACAAGGCATTTTTCATAAAAAAGTCAAACAGCCCAACTGCCCCCCTAAGAAACTCAAACTTCTCAGCATAAAACTTCCCACAGAGCAAAGGAAGTGGGCCTTCTCTGCAGTGGCTCCTGCCCTTTGGAACATTCTTCCCCCGGAGGTGAGGCAAGCCTCCTCTCTCCTGACCTTCTGGAAAAAGCTGAAGACCTGGCCATCTCGCTTGGGGTGGGAAGGGGAGTAGTCATTCTTGGGGATGGCTGGCACCCTAAAGTCATCCTTATATATACACAAATTGAATTAGAGCTTTCATTGCCATCTGGATTTTATCTTATATCTTATATCTTATATCTTATATCTTGTATCTTGTATTTATATTTATATTTATATTTTATGTATTATTTATGGTTTTATTGCATGTTAAATCTTTTAGCTTTATTGTAAACTGCCCAGAGTCCCTCTTTTGGGGGAGATGGGTAGTGGCAAAATTTGATAAACAAACAAACAAATAAATGTCTCTTCTTTCCCATAACATTCCACCAGAAAAACAATTTCTGTTTGTGATTTGCGATTTGGTCTGTGTTATTAACTCCTTCAGCACCAGAATCTGGTCGTCATCATCCAGCACAGCAAAAGCTTCAATTTCACTGTCAGCAGAAACATCACCATCTTCACTAGAATCAATTTTTTCCACAACCTCCTCAGCCAGATGAAACATTTTAAAGCTGATATTTTCTACAATATCCCAAACATCTTGCATAATAGTTTGACAGGAATCAGAGAAAATGTGTTTGATTTCTCAACAAAGCTCTGAGAATGTCTGCTTAAAATCCTCCATGTTACAGGCAGTAGATTATGGTGTCCCCTAGATACTTAACTGGCAAAAGTAAGAGTTAATAGAACATTTCTGGCAGTGATTACAAAAGTAAAAGTGATAGGGGGCAACTTCCTAGAGAAAGTAGCAACAAAAAACTGATGATTCAAAACAGCAGATTCAACATGTAGGAAAAAACCAAATTCTTCAAATTCAATATAAAAATAATAGCAGGGATGCACTTACTTATTGTCAGTCCTCCTTAATGTGTAAATGGGGAAACAAGCCAAAATTTTGAAAGATTTTTAAAAAAAATTAATAAAAAAAATAATGATAAGCACCAAAAGAGATTGCTTTTCCTTGCTGTAGAAAGCCTCTTTGGGGTACATAAACTTAAAAAATATAAATTGGGTGATTTGGAAATGGGGTGGCTCGACTGAGTGTCCCTTTAAGGCTAAAGCGTGGTTTGGAAATGGTGATGTCCAGCCTCCTGGAGTCTCTTATCAAATTATTGCCAGGGCCACAACTAGGGTCTGTGTCACCCGGGGCAAACATGGATTCCACACCCATTTTGGTGCCCCCACAGTGCTCATTTTGGTGCCTCCCCTAGCGCAGAGCCTGGGGCACATGCCCCACTTGCCCCCCCCCCCCCCCAGTTGTGGCCCTGATTATTGCCAATGCTGTTTGCTATCCTCTGGCTGTGAGGCGCTGTTCTGGAATACAAATGGGATGATTCTGAGCATTTTTTGACCACAAAAATGCTCTAGGTCTTCAGGAAAAGCCTGCCTGACCCCATAAAAAAGCCATGTTGTCAGATCTGCCCATGGAGCTCATGGGCACAGCTGTTGTCAGCCATATCCCCACTGGAAGTGCATATACTAATATTTTACTGTCTGTCATACACAACCAGGTTTTTAATCACAGTAAATATCCCAACCTGAGTGATCACTATTTGGGGTTTGTGGAACTCAGAATTTGATGCCAAAAGTCATTGTAAATTAAAAAGTTCACTTTCCACAAATCCAAAATTGTAGCCTACCAGGTTAAGGCAACACAAGAGGATTGATCCTTTGGAAAGGGTTAATACACTCATGAACCAGATTTACTATGTGTTTTCCCAGCATAGATTAAAATTCTAGATTGGTGTAGGCTGAGATTTGTCTGTAGCAAGGGCAGGAAAACTGTGGCTCTCCAAATGTTGCTGTCATGTTCACCATTTCAATGTGCATTGTACATCGTAACATTTCACATGTCAAGTTGCTGATGAGTGTTCTGTTTGGGAGGGGTGTGCTGACTCCTTCTGCTGGGGTTGTTATCTGTATTCAGGGGAATGGAATGTGTTTGGGTTATCCAGGGTGTTCAAGGTTTTCTTCCCAGGAGATCAGCAGAACTCGTTACCAGCACCTGGGGTAGGGAATTTGAAACAGTTGGGCGAGGGGAGGGATTACGTTTGCACCGAGGGTTTTTAGTTTGTATTTGGTGCGCTTTTGCTCATTCTCAGCTTTCTCTGTACTTGCATACTATTCTTTAATAAACCAGATATTCTTAAGCTCTTGCTTGTGAGTCTGAGTCTGTTAGGATAGGCAATCATTACATAAAGCTGAGAAACCCAAAGTTTTACCGTTATCCCCTTTCCAGATTTGATCTGTGAGGGAGTGGAGCTAGCGATGACAGAACCTAAATCCAAGACCGGTGGAAGTGCATAAACGAGTGACGGGGTGCCCGATTCCACAGTTAGGAGAACAGAGAGGAACCCTACTCCAGAACTATATGGGGTCCAGGAAGGTTCAAGTTCCAGCCCGGAGGAAGAGGAGGTTGGAGAAGGAAGAGCACCCGAAACCACCGGAGAGTCACCAGGCGAGCTAATCACCTGGGATGAGTCGCAGGGACCCCTACCAGGGACGTCCAGGATGTCCTGGAAGCGGCGGTACCCTTTATCCCCAACCGTCGTAAGGATGGAGGGGAGGCAGCTGGACGAACGAGGAAAGGAGGACTCTCAAACCCCTGAAAGGCTAAGGGTAATGGAGGCAAAGTTGGAGTCGATGGAGTATATGTTTAAGAAATGGACAATGGCATGGGGCCCCCAGGTGAAGAGCGAAGGGGAATCAAGTGCCAGGTATTCATCTCCTCCCCCCCCCCCCCGTGGCGGCACTGCTGGAGAGAGGCAGGAGACGGCACAGGGCTGAGGCGAGACCTCCCAGAGTCCATCTCGCAAAATCCCCGCCTCGAGATCGGAGATCCCCAGCAAGCAGGGGCGTGAATGGGTGACCAGATGTGGGACGGGGGCCGCCCAGAGCAGGAGTGAAAGACTTTGCCATCAAATTGTGAGGAAGAAGTTGTCCTTCTTCCTCACAAATGCAAGGAGTTATATGGATGAATTCAGACCGTATTTCCGTTCAGAAAGAGCCAAGATAAATGCCATTGCCAACAAGTTGAAAGGGAGAGCAGCTGACTGGTACGTTCAGTTATGCGAGGCCGAAGCTCCTGAGCTTGATGAGTTCAAAGAATTCCTGTGGGCATTGAAGTTGCACTTTGTAGACCCATTAGCCAAAGAAAGAGCAAAAAGAGCTTTAAAGGAGCTCAGCCAGGGGCAGCGGTCAGTAGCAGATTATGCCCTGGAGTTTAAGGCTTTGGCTGGGAAGGTTGAGGACTGGTCCCAGTCTACCTTAATAGAGTGATTCAAAGAGGGTCTGAATATGGAGGTCCTGAGGTGGGTGTTGGGCAGAGACGACCCAGACACCCTGTATGAATGGATACAGCTGGCCGGGAAGGCTGAGCATGCCCAAGAGACCTTTTCGCAGGCAAAGAGGGAGGCAAGGCAAGCGGCGATCATCAAGGGACCCCGAACTGCTGCAGCGGCTGTGAAGCCCGGGTATCGAGCCTGGAAGGAGGAGAGAGAGTGGCATTATGCCAAAGGCCAGTGCCTCCGGTGTGGGAAGGAGGGGCACAGGGCGACTGCTTGCCCGAAAGCCAAGGCAGTGGATCGGTCGGGAAAAGCGGTGGGCAAATCGCCATCGTTGACCAGGAAAAATGACGGCGGCCAAGGGGGAGACAGAGATTGATGAGGTACCCTACTTCGGGGGAGAGGAGGAAAGCGATCCTAAAGAGCCAGCGGGAAACGCCAGCCACCTGCTCTGAAAAGCACCTGTGGGCAGGTGGAGGAGGATGGGCGCGAAGATGTTCTGGTGAGTGCTGACTGTCCCACTCTGAATGTGAAGGTAAAGTTGGGCTCCCACACGAAGACTGTTGAGGTTTGGGCGCTAATTGACTCAGGGTGTTCAAGGTGCTTAATGCACCCAGTCGTGTTGCTGCTTTGCACCTACCCAGCTTTCCCCTTCAGCAACCCATGGTTTTCACCCAATTGGATGGTTCAGAAGCGGGGGGGGGGGACCAGTGACCCATTTCACAGGAACGGTGGTGTTGCAATTAGGTAGCCACCGTGAGGGGCTACAGTTTGTATTGGCACCTGTAGGTCATCCCTTGGTCATCCTAGGGATTCCCTGGTTGGTCCAAAGAAACCCCTACATAAACTGGGAGCACAGGACTCTAACTTTTTCAGATGGATTTTACCAAGCCCCTATGGCAGACCAAGTTCCTGGTGCTGCGGTTGGGAGGGCTGCGGCGGCAACCCCAAGTTTCTCGGTCACACCTCTGGAGGGATTACCGGATAGATACCAGGAGTTTGCTGATGTGTTTGGGGAAATGGAAGCGGACCAACTCCCTCCTCATTGGAAAACTGACTGTGCGATAGAGTTGGTCCCCAACACTCAACTGCCCAAGCCGAAGATTTATGCAATGACTCAAAAAGAGCTTGAGGCACTAAGGGACTTTGTAGATAAAAACTTGGCCAGGGGATTTATCGAACCAGCGAATTCTCCAGTTGGAGCCCCCGTACTGTTCCGGGACAAAAAGGATGGCATGTTAAGACTCTGTACAGACTACCGCGGGTTAAATGCAGTCTCAATATCAAACAAGTACCCTTTGCCGTTAATAAAAGACATGTTAGCCCATTTGTCAAAGGGCAAAATTTTCTCCAAGCTGGATTTGCGGGAAGCCTATTTCCGCATCCACATACAAGAGGGGGATGAGTGGAAGACTGCTTTTTATTGTCCATTGGGTTCCTTCCAGTACAAAGTCCTACCGTTTGGATTGGCGGGAGCACCTGGGGTGTTTATGCAACTGATTAATGAAGTGTTACATGACCATTTGTTTAAAGGGGTACTGGTGTATCTAGATGATGTTCTGATTTACATGGAAACTGAGGAAGAGCACGAACGCCTCATTAGGCAGGTGCTTAGCAAGCTTAGGAGTGCCAAGTTGTATGCCAAACTGTCAAAATGCGAGTTCCACAAAACCCGACTTGACTATCTGGGGTATAGGATATCTGACAAGGGAATTGAGATGGACCCTGTTAAAACTCAAGTGATATTGGGGCGGGAACACCCACGTACCAGGAGGCAACTTCAAAGTTTTCTTGGTTTTAGCAACTATTATCGCCGGTTTATCCAGGGGTTCGCTGAAATTGCCTTGCCCCTTACTGATTTACTACATACCAAGGGGCTGGGGGACACACGCAAGGTGAAGAACCTGGGGGCAGTACTCAATTGGACACCTGAATGCCAGGCAGCTTTCGAAAAACTTAAAAGCCTTTTTACTGCTGAACCCATTTTGCAGCACCCCGATCCAACACGACCCTTTGTGGTCCAAGTGGATGCTTCTGATTTTTCCATTGGGGCGCTTTTGCTGCAAAAAGATTCTAACAATCACTTGAAGCCTTGTGCTTATTTGTCCAGGAAGTTTTCTGAGACCAAACGGAGGTGGCATGTTTGGGAAAAGGAGGCTTTTGCAGTTAAGGCAGCTTTAGAGGCATGGTGCCACCTCTTAGAGGGGGCTAAATGTCCTTTTGAAGTTTGGACTGACCATAAAAATTTAGAAGCGCTCTGCATCCCCCGGAGACTCAGTCCTAAACAGATTCGTTGGGCTCAATTTTTTAGTCATTTTGATTTCCAGCTGAAGTTTATTCCGAGTAAGAAAAACTTCCTTGCTGATGCTCTCTCACGGTTACCCCAAGATTCTGTCCACACGACTGAGATCGTGGGTACTGTGTGGACAGAGCCACAGCTGGGTCTACAGGCTGTGACATGTAGCCAAACCCGGGCAGAGCTGCCTCAGACCCCGGTTGCACCGGCAGGGTGGAGGACACAGATTCCCTCTCAATTGCAACAACAGTTTCTCCAGACACTGAAATCTGATACTTGGTTGCAGGTGAACAGAGACAATGTTTCCTTTGACAGTGGTTTGGCTTGGAAACAGAATCACCTTGTCATGTTCCCCATTTCAATGTTCTGTTAACATCGTAACGTTTCACATGTCAGACCGTTTTCCGTGTATACCCGCTTTGCTCATGGCTGGGTTTTTCCATTCCTGCGCTCTGCCTTGTTTTGAAACTTTGGAATGTATGTTTGGGTTTGCACTCCTGTTCAAGGTTACTTTCCCAGGCGCGTGTAACGGATCCTAGCACCTGGGAGGGGGTGCGTGCTGATGGGTGCTTGGGGCGGGACTGAATTGAAGGCAAGGCTTTTAAGTTTGTATTTCGCGCGCTTTGGCTCATTCTCAGCTTTCTCTGTATTTGCATACTATTCCTTTAATAAATCAGTTATCTTTAAGCCCGAGCTTGTGAGACTGAGTATTTGGGATTAGGCAACCATTACATAAAGCTGAGAATCATTTATATCATTTCCGCTAGCCCCATCCAAAGTTTGGGTAAAGACGAGCGCTAGCGATGATCGAACCTCCGCTTCGCGAGGAAGGGAGCGAAGAAGAGCCGGACTCGACGAAGACTCTGCTAGCTCCAACTTCGAGAGCGCAAAGGGCAGCACGTCGGGAGAGGCGAGAGGTCCAATTAGATGAGCTATTGTTGGCGGTGCAGGGTGCCACAGGGGGTGAACCCCAACCTGAAGTGGAAGCAGCACCGGGGAGGGGATCTCCACAACCATCCTGGGAACCCGAAATCCCCTTATCACCGAGGGTGGTAGTGACCAATAGACCCTTGGAAGAGCCTGTCACCCCTGCCCGCATGAAAGCAATAGAGGACAAGATGGATATGATAGTGACCCCATTAAAGGATATCCCCAGGGGCCCGGGGTCCCTACAGGAAGACTGGGAAGAAGACCCCTCCCAGCTGGCTTTCCCAAGACAGAGGTCCCTATCATCATTCTGGGGAAGAAGTAAGACTTGGGCTCCCCGTCAATTGGGAGGAAGGGAGCTGAGGGCATCCAGAGATCGACCACCACTGGGGGCTCGAAGGACGCTGTTGTTTGCAGAGCCACCACAGCCAGTGGAGCCGGTAAGAACCTTTCCACCCTTTGGGGTGAAGTTTGATGGGGATCCTACCACGCTCTCCTTCTTCATCACAAATGCTAGACATTATATGGAGGACTGGGGGCGAAGTTTTCGGTCAGAACAGGGCAAGATTAATTTCATTGCCAACAAGCTGAAGGGGAGGGCAGCCGATTGGTACGTACAGTTGTGCCAAGCGGAGGCCACGGAGTTAGAGGACTTTGATGAGTTTCTGTGGTCCCTTAAACAACACTTTGAAGACCCATTGGCTCAAGAGAGAGCGAAAAGCTCCCTGAGAAAACTTTATCAAGGAACCCTCTCTGTCGCAGATTATGCTTTGGAATTTAAAGCCCTGGTGGGAAAGGTGGAGGACTGGTCCCAATCAACCTTGGTAGAGATGTTCAAGCAAGGGCTGGAGATGGAAATCCTCGGTTGGGCTTTGTGTAGGGACGATCCTAAAACTTTATACGGCTGGATTCAGTTGGCGGGCAGTGCGGAAAACGCTCTGCAAATGTATGCCCATAGTAAGGAACTGAGACAAGCCCGAATCGCGAAGGGAGCCCGTGCAATGGGATATTCGAGTCACCCTAAACCAAAAGCCTGGGAGGAAGAGAGGGAACGACGATTTGCGAAAGGTCAGTGCTTGAGATGCGGGAAAGATGGGCATCGTGCCACTTCATGCCCAAGACGCCGACCAGAGGAACGGCCAGGAAAAGTGCCAGGGAAATCGCCATCCCTCCCACGTAAGATGAAGGCTGCATGCGCCGAACTCGACCCTCCAGACCTCCCATTCGGGGAAGAGGAAGAGGAATTACAGTTCGATCAGCCGGCGGGAAAAGCCTTCCACCTGCCCTGAAGGGTGCCGTTGGGCAGGTGGAAGAAACCGGGCGCGACCACGATTCGGTGAGTGGGAACTTCCCTACAATGACTGTCAAAGTAAAATTGGGCTCTAGAACCAAAACTGTTGAACTCTGGGCCATGCTGGACTCGGGTTGCTCCCGTTCGCATCCTGATGTTGTAGCTGCCCTAGAACTGCCCACGTTCCCTTTGCCATGGCCCATGATCTTCATGCAATTGGATGGAACCATGGTGGGGGGGAAGGCAGTCACCCACTCTACAGGACTGGTGGCTTTACAGATGGGGACCCATTGGGAGAAATTGCCTTTTGTCATAGCTCCAGTGGGGGGCCCTTTGGTGATTTTAGGAATGCCTTGGTTTGTGCAACAAAACCCTTTCATCAACTGGCTGCACAGAACTGTAACATTTTCTGATGGATTTTATAAGGTACCTGAAAAGGACTTATTAGAGGACATGGAGGGAGGACGGGTGGCTAACACTACAGTACAAACACTGACGCCGCTAGAAGGATTGCCCAATCAATACCAGGATCTGGCTGATGTGTTTGGGAAGAAAGAAGCAGATCGCTTGCCCCCTCACAGGAAAACAGACTGTGCCATTGAATTTCTCCCTAATGTAAAGTTACCTCACCCAAAAATCTATCCCATGTCTCCCAAAGAGCTAACTACGCTAAGGGAATTCATTGACAAAAACCTGGCTAGGGGTTTCATTGAGCCTGCAAACTCCCCGGTGGGGGCCCCTGTTCTCTTTAGACCAAAAAAGGATGGCTCCTTGAGGCTCTGTACCGATTTCCGCGGGCTCAATGCAGTCTCAATATTAAATAAATATCCTTTGCCCCTTATCAAAGATATGTTATCACATCTGGCCAGAGGCAAAATCTTCTCAAAATTGGATCTTAGAGAAGCCTATTTTCACATTCGCATAAGGGAAGGGGATGAGTGGAAAACAGCGTTTAACTGTCCTCTTGGGGCTTTCCAATACAAAGTCCTGCCCTTTGATTTATCGGGGGCACCTGGGGTTTTTATGCAACTTATCAATGAGGTCTTGCACGACCACCTGTTTAAGGGAGTACTGGTGTATTTGGATGATGTATTGATTTATACTGAAACCATGTCAGAACATATTCACTTGGTGCGTCAAGTGCTTACTAAATTGAGAAAAGCTGAGTTGTATGCTAAACTGTCCAAGTGTGCCTTCCATCAGCCACAAATTGATTATCTAGGATACAGAATTTCTGCTAGGGGTATTGAAATGGACCCTGCCAAGGTTGAAGCGATTGTGGCATGGGAGCCTCCATGTACCAGGAGGCAATTACAAAGTTTCCTTGAATTCGCCAATTTCTACAGGGCATTTGCCCAAAATTTTGCAGAAATTGCCCTCCCCCTTACTGAACTGTTAAAAACTAAAGCTCAGGGGGATACGCGACGCTCTAAAAACCCGGGAGCGCTCCTTAAATGGACTCCAACCTGCCAACAGGCATTCGAGGCGCTCAAACAAATCTTCACTACCGAACCCATTTTGCAGCATCCAGACCCCACCAAGCCTTTCGCGGTACAGGTGGATGCCTCTGATTTCTCCGTCGGGGCTCTACTGCTCCAGTCAGACCAGTCTGACACCTTAAAACCCTGTGCTTACCTCTCTCGCAAGTTCACTGAAATGGAGAGACGGTGGCATGTTTGGGAAAAAGAGGCTTTTGCTGTAAAAACCGCTTTAGAAACGTGGCGCCACTTATTAGAAGGGGCTTCAAACCCTTTTGAAGTCTGGACTGACCATAAGAACTTGGAGGCATTAAGCACCAGTCGAAAACTCAGCCCCAAACAACTTCGCTGGGCTGAATTTTTCAGTCGTTTTGACTTTACCCTCAAATTCATACCAGGCAAGAAAAACTTTTTAGCTGATGCGCTGTCACACAGACCCCAAGATGCTGGCCCAGGGCCAACGGTACAGGGTACTGTGTGGACAGAAAAGCAACTAAGTCTGGCAGCTGTGACACGCAGCCAAGCGTTAGCACAACAAACTCAACCTCAAGCCGCTCTGCCTCCCTCCCAGTCACCGCGCTTGCCAATTCCATCAGACTTGCAACAACAGTTGCTATTCCACCTTAAAAATGATACTTGGTTGCAAGCAAACCTACACACTGTAACCTTCACTGACAATTTTGCCTGGCGAAACGATCGTCTCTATGTGCCTGACGCTTTGCGGAAAACGATCCTCCAGCGTTGCCACGACGACAAGTTGGCTGGACATTTTGGATATCTTAAAACACTTCACCTGGTTAGGCGTCAGTTCTGGTGGCCAACTTTGCTAAAGGACCTTAAGGCATATGTCACTGCATGCCCTGTCTGCGCGGCTACAAAGCGCAAGACCGGCAAGCCTCAAGGTCTCCTCCAACCGGTTGCCACCCTGTCCTTCCCATGGCAGGACATATCCATGGACTTTATTGTCGACTTACCACCCAGTCAACGAAAAACTGTCATTTGGGTGGTAAAAGATTTTTTTTCTAAACAGGCGCATTTCATCCCATGCACCTCTATCCCCACCGCGCAACAGCTGGCACGCCTCTTCCTCATTCACGTGTACCGCCTTCACGGAATCCCTGCCCGTTTGGTGAGTGACAGAGGCACACAATTTACGTCACAATTTTGGCGGGCATTTTTGAAACTGCTGGGCACCAAACAAGCCCTATCCACCGCTTGGCATCCGGAAATGGATGGCTCTACTGAAGCGGTTAATTCTACTCTTGAGCAGTACCTTCGAGCTTTTGTCAATTACCAACAAGACAACTGGGTGGACTTACTCCCATTTGCTGAAGTTGCTTATAACAACGCTGTGCATCAAAGCACTGGTCAAGTTCCTTTTAAAGCTGTCTTCGGGCGTGAGTTCGTTCCGATCCCTGAACTCCCGCACCCACAACCGCTCCCAGCCTCTCTGACTGACTGGGCTGACACTCTCAAAGACTCGTGGCTCAACATTCAACAGGCTCTGAACCATGCCCAAACCACCTACAAACGCCATGCCGATGCTAAACGCTCCCGCGAACCTACTTTTGCTGTGGGAGATAAAGTCTACTTATCTACAAAATTCATCAAATCGCCACAACCGTCCAAAAAACTTGGCCCTAAATTTGTGGGCCCTTTTCCCATTGTAGCACAAATTAATCCTGTTACTTTTAAACTGGATTTACCCCATAACCTCAAGCGTTTACATCCTGTTTTCCATTGCAGCTTACTCAAGCCGTACCTGCAGTCGGACCGCTGGCATCCCCAACTGGCTCCACCACCTCCTATCATGATTGATGACCAACAGCACTTCGAGGTTACTGAAATCCTTGACTCCCGCCGCCAGTGTTCCACTTTGCAGTATCTCGTTCGCTGGAAACATTTCCCTCATCCTGAATGGGTTTCTGCTCCCGATGTCCGCTCACCCCGCCTTGTTGCTCGTTTTCACTCTACCTACCCGGACAAACTGGCTCCTTAGCATTGTTGGGGGGGGGCGATATGTCATGTTCCCCATTTCAATGTTCTGTTAACATCGTAACGTTTCACATGTCAGACCGTTTTCCGTGTATACCCGCTTTGCTCATGGCTGGGTTTTTCCATTCCTGCGCTCTGCCTTGTTTTGAAACTTTGGAATGTATGTTTGGGTTTGCACTCCTGTTCAAGGTTACTTTCCCAGGTGCGTGTAACGGATCCTAGCACCTGGGAGGGGGTGCGTGCTGACGGGTGCTTGGGGTGGGACTGAATTGAAGGCAAGGCTTTTAAGTTTGTATTTCGCGCGCTTTGGCTCATTCTCAGCTTTCTCTGTATTTGCATACTATTCCTTTAATAAATCAGTTATCTTTAAGCCCGAGCTTGTGAGACTGAGTATTTGGGATTAGGCAACCATTACACACCTCTACGTGCCTGAACAGTTGTGGGCTGAAATTTTAACCCGTTCTCATGATGATAAGGTGGCAGGGCACTTTGGGTTTGTGAAAACATTGCACCTGGTTAGGCGCCAGTTTTGGTGGCCAACTCTGAGGCGCGATGTGAAAGATTATGTCACTTCCTGCCCTGTGTGTGCCATGTCAAAATGAAAAGGGGGTAAAAAGCAAGGGCTCCTACAGCCAGTGGCGAGCCCATCCTGCCCGTGGGAGGAGATTTCTATGGATTTTATTGTTGACCTTCCTCCCAGCCAGAAGAAGACAGTAATTTGGGTAGTCAAGGATTACTTTTCCAAGCAAGCCCATTTCATTCCATGTGCTTCTATTCCTTCCGCCCCACAACTGGCATGTCTTTTTCTAATACACATCTACCAGCTCCACGGTAGCCCCTCCCATTTGGTCACGGACCACACAGTTCGCCTCCCAATTTTGGAAATCATTTTTGAAATTGATTGGCACCAAGCAGGCATTGTCCACTGCTTCGCATCCTGAGACTGACAGATCTATGGAGGTTTTAAATTCGACCCTTGAACAATTTTTAAGGGCGTTTATAAACTACCAACAGGACAATTGGGTTGATTTGCTCCCTTTTGCTGAAGTGGCTTACAACAATGCTGTCCATCAGAGCACGGGACACACCCCTTTTCGGGTAGTTTCGGGACGGGACTTCGTGCCCATCGCTGAGTTGCCACAACCTCCTACCCAACCCTGTTCTGCTTCTGATTGGGCTGCTCAGTTGGCTGACTCATGGCCGGTGATTCAGCAGGCTTTGGCTGATGCCCAGTCTGCTTACAAATTGCAGGTGGACAAGCGCAGAGATGTTCAGCCTGATTTTAAAGTTGGTGATCAGGTATATTTGTCCACCAAGTTCATGAAATCCCCACAGCCATCACGAAAATTAGCCCCAAAGTTTGTTGGCCCTTTTCCCATTATTGGTATTGTAAATCTGGTCACTTTTAAGTTGGATTTACCCCACAATTTGAAACGTTTGCATCCTGTTTTTCATTGCAGTTTGCTCAAGCCTGTCAGCCACTCTTCCCATTGGCATGGGCAGCCTCCCCCCCCCCCCCCCTGCCCCAATCATGATTGACGGGCAGCAACATTTTGAAGTAAAAGATGTCCTCGATTCCCGCAGGCTTCGTGGCACACTTCAGCACCTTATCCGCTGGAAGCACTTCGTGCACCCTGAATGGGTGGCAGCTCGCAATGTTAATGCTCCTGTTTTAGTTAGGCGCTTTCATTTAGCTTATCCTTTGAAACCTGCTCCTTGATATTTTAGCTTTGTTTTGGGGGGGCTAATCACAAAATCATGGAACTGTAGAATTGGAAGAGACCACAAAGATCATTTGGTCTAACATTCTGCAGTGTGCAGGAGAACCAATTAAACCATCCATGAGAGGTCGCTGTCCAGCCTATCTTAAAAACACCAAGAGATGGAGAACCCACAATCTCCATAAGTAAATTATTCCACTGCTGTATAGATCTTATCACCAGGAAGTTTTCCTCACATTTAAATAAAATGTAGGTAGCTGCAATTTATGCCCATTATTTCTGACTCTAGTTTCTGTGGCCATGGAAAATAGTTCTTGACCATTTTCCTTGTAGTTTCCCTTATTGGATCTGAATATAGCTATCATGTCTCCCCTGTTTTTCTTCAGACTGAACTTCCCAGATTACTCATCTGGTATACCCTCTAGTCCCTCTATTATCTTCACTGCCCTCTTTGTCACCCTCTCTAAAATATCAATAAGCTTTTGGAAATGTCGTGCCCAGAATTGTACACAATACTTCAGATGTGATCTCAGTAGTGCCATATAGAGATAAATAATGAATGGCT
This sequence comes from Candoia aspera, assembly GCF_035149785.1. Taxonomy (NCBI): domain Eukaryota; kingdom Metazoa; phylum Chordata; class Lepidosauria; order Squamata; family Candoiidae; genus Candoia; species Candoia aspera. The sequence goes on along the minus strand of NC_086155.1, from coordinate 172,256,849 downwards.
TCATGTGCCTTTGTTACAATGCTTCTTCTAAGCCAGCCCAGAACTATGTTTGCCCTGCTAGCAGCTGTCTGAAATTGATGACACATGTTCAGCTTGTTGTCAATTACCACATCCAAGGCCTTCTCAGATGTAGTGTCTCCAATCTCTCATCCTGTATGCCTGACTTATATTTTGTGGCTAGCCAGCCACTTGTGGACCTACTTTACTGTAATGCTATCCAAACCACACTTTAACAGCTTGTCAATGAGAATGTCATGTGGAACTTTGTTAATATCAAAGTAGATTATCTTCAGCATTTGCTTTCTTCACTAGAGTAATTACTCTGTCACAGACGGAGACAAAATTTGTCTCATGTTATCTATTTTTGACAAAGCCACGTTGTAGTATAATTCACTATAATTTGAATTATATAATCAAGAATGAATTCCTCTTTTCCTGTAGCAATTTGCAAAAAAATTGCTTTTTGCAAGATAATATTAGAGAAAACTAATACAATGTTTGCTCTCGCTTTATCAGTACAAAAGAACGTTTTCATAATAACAAAATATAAATGACAGATAAATGTCTGATAGAAGAAGCAAAAGATATTTCAAATTCAAGTGATTTCAAGGTGGGATTCTGAGTTATTGGCTTTTTGATAATTCAACATGATTTCTTATATGGAAAGTTATTTTCTTTCTTTATTTTCTTTTGAGAGGGTTTTGCATAGGAAGAAAGGTCCATAATGCAGGAAAGGACTTGCCGATTTGGAAGCATCAATGATTATCAATGTGATTTCATACATTACAACTGGAGGATATAGACAGAAGAGAGCTGTAAAATTCGCCAACTAAAATATAGTTTAACCAGGTACTATGAATAACAGAGGGAAGCCAAATTGTAAGGGTCTTCTGATAGAAATTGCACTGTACAGTGAAGGACACCAATGTTCTGGTGGCCTTAACAAATACAACCCTTAAGTGCATCTCAGCAATACATTGGTGAGAGTGTTGACTGTACATATGTTTATCACATGACTAGACACTTATTAATTGGACATTTCAGATCATCTATCTAAAAGTTCTGTCTGTCTGTCCATCCATCCATCCCGTGTCTTTTCTATCAGAGCTCAAGGGGGCTTATATACAGTTCTCCTCTAATTTTATCCTAACAGTAACTCTGTGACATGGGTTGAGAATGATTGGTCCAAGGTTAGACAATGAGTTTCAAGGCTAAGTAGGGGACTTGGATTTTAAACACTATACCAGAGGTTCCCAAATGTTCTTGGTTCATGACACCCTTAATGTCTCAACAAGTTTTTCATGGCACCCCTATGCTCTTAGTTTGGACAATGTCCAACAGATGCTGAGTATCACTGTGTTATCCCACAGGACCCATATGAGTGTTTGGGAATCATGACACTATGCTATTTCCCATTATTTTAAGCAATACATATATGATCAGGCACTGATGCACCTAAGGCTCTGCGCTGTAGTTGGTTCTCAGATATGACCATCAGCCAAAGGAGTCAGGAAGACTAAGGAATTAAGAAAGCTTTACATTTCAAATGTAAATATGGCAAACCAGTGGTCCCCAAAATATTGCTAAAATACAAGTCTGAGCAGCTTCAGTCAGCATGCCCAATGATAACTGAGGCTAAGACCTGTAATTTAGCAACATCTGGACAACGAGTCATCACTCTGGGAAATGCCTGGGCATGAAGTTGCCTTTTAAAATAAACCACTTCCCTTTTCTATCACCATCACCTCCTTCTCCTCCTTCCCTTTCTTCTTCTTCTTCTTTTTTTTCCTAAATAACTTCTTGGACTTGTTTACGTTTGATGGCTTCCCTTTTCTTTTTCGTATGACTGGAATTGTTTTCTCTTTCTCATGGAACCGAAAAGAAACTAGTCAAATATAGTGTTCTTCCAGTTGAAGCTTTTATTATATAATTGCATTGTCTTATACATATAATTGTGTAGGGAATCCAAATAAGATCCCATTTTATTTATAACACTCCCCTGTTTCCCAATTAATTCTTCTGATTTAAGATAGACTAGCTGTACAATATACTGTATGTTAGTACGAGTCTTCCATCTGGAAATACCACTTCTATTTTTATTTTTATAAATTAAAAAGAAGAAGGAAGAAATGAATCTTTGCAAGCCATCAGGCAGAGAATGTGTTTTTAAATATCATAACATCTGCTTAGTCTTTACTTGCTGACATCCATATCTTACAGGGTCCCCTTTGTCTCTTTTGGTAATCTGGAGATTATGAATATTTTTCATTTTCATGAACAATGGTTGCTTACAGCCCAGTACTCTATGGGCAAGTACAGTTAAAATTTCAGTCTAGTCTCAGCACTACCTTTTCACACTGAAGTCCTAAAGTGATGTTTTCAGGGCCTGCAAAAATGTTGATTCTATGACTACCCGAGTACATTTACTGAAGGGAACAATACCTGCAAAAGTGGTTTTTAAAGATCATTAGTTGTCTATACATAGACACACACACACACATACACACAAACACACACAATGATCCAATTTGGTGATTGTGGCAATAAACACTTGAATATTGAATACAGCATATTGACTATTGAATATTGAATAAACCTTCACATTTTTTAGATGTTTCAATTGACCTAATATTGTCATTGCATCTAATGGATTTTGGGAAGTTTATATTAAAATATTTTTAAATAGTTAATTTTCAAGGCTAGACATAATATACCTGTTATTTAAAATTTGTATTAAAATTCATTTAAATTTTGAAAGGTGATTTTTAAAAAATGATGTAAATTTGAAGGGTTACTTTTTATCAGAATCGTTTCAATAATCTAATTCTCTTGTAGACTTGTGAAACCTGTAAATATATTAAATAGGATCTTAGCATTGTATCTATAGCATTTAAAGTTTTACTTGGAGCTTTTAAACAATACACATTAAAATGGAAATCAGTTTATTTTTAGAGTTAGAATTCAGCCCACTAGGTGGAGAACTTGCATCAAGTTATATCCAACACATGTAATATAATGATATTAAGTAGATTATATACAAGTGAATTTTCTTAGAATATCACTCTTTTTATTGATTATATTTTCTATCACAGAGTTCTAGTGAATTCCTGGTACTTGGTAAGCTTAAATGTTGAACAATATATTGCTCATTAAAAAAAACTTCTATTACGTAACTGAAAAGAGTAAACAGCATCCAGCTAATATAGAACATTTTAAATGTCATTGATTTAAATGAAGTTTAACATGTATTTAACAATCACATTAAAATCAGTGGGCTAAAAATGCTTTGCTTTGATTGGATCATATTAGTTGTTAGTAGGTGATCAATGAGCAGAATAATAATTATGAAGCACTCTTCCAGTTGGACTAGCCTGCTCCATATCAATATTCAGATTTAGTACCAAATATTTTTTTAAGCTTTCAGTGTTAACGTATAACTATTTTATCTTCCATATAGCATTTTTTATGTGCTGGAATCTTGGGACTCTGTCAGTTAGCATATACTTGTTTCCATTTTATCCTGTTGCCTGTTTCAGGACCTGAATCATCTAAAAAATCATTATGAGGGCATCTAGTTTGGCCCATGTCCTCAGGCCAATTAGTAATAGAAGACAATACCATGGGCTTTCTCTGAAGTGGGGTAGCCTTTGATGTCTAACTCAGGTTCTTCCCACAGTCATATGAGCATGCAACCCAGGGGATATCAGAATTATGCCCTAAAGACCTAAGGCATGTAATCATGTCTTACATGATAAAATAAAACAAAACAAGAAAGATTTTTGATAAAATCCCTTTTCAAGGACATGGAATATTTATGCTAATAAGGATCTCTGTCTTGGATAAGTTATGCAACTTCAGCCCTTGGGTGATTAACAGTTGAAAGCCTTGATCAACTTTCTTAGACTTTATATGATGATATTAAAACTTCCGCAATTGGCCATAATGGCTGAGAATTCTGCAGACTGTAGTCTGAAATCACTTGGAAGAATAGACAAAGAAAATTGACAAGATTTGTTTTTAGTCTGCTAAGTTCACTAAGTTTTCTCTATCTGTTATGATCAAGTCAATGACATCTTAAGCCTTCCTTCATCCTCTTAAGGAAAGAGTTGTCAGCAAGACAGATAAGGAATTTCCTGGAAGGAACATGCCTGGCAAAATTTGTCACCCAACAGATACCATAGTAATTGAAGTTCCCCAATGCTACATATTTCTTAGAAAGATCTGCAATTTGCTTTTGAGAATCATCACCCATATGTTCTGGTTTGGTTAGTTGGTTCTGAATACTGATACTAGTGCAGCTTTTATGCTTTGTTCTACATTTTAAAAACTAAATTCTCTCAACATCACCAAATTGATTAACTTGTATTTCTGTACAGATTTAAATATTTTAACATGCAGTGCAACTCTTTCTCCCTTTCTATTATTTCGGAGTCTTTTGAACAAGTTGTCTCACTGAAGTGCTTTATTCCAGTCATGAGAATCATCTCACCAGGTGTCAGCTTGCTTTCCTACAAAAGAATTAAGGCTTATTTCCTTTCTTTCCCATACTTTGAGCATTAGGCATTAAGATACAGACAGTGGAAGCTATAGTCTTCATTACTTAACGTTTTTCCTAATTTTTTTGAGTGGCTTAATAGGGTCCAGTTCAATTATATTCTCTTGAAATTAATACGTTCTTCTATGAAATTTTAACTTCTGGATTTCAGTCTTCAGTTTCCACAGGTTTCAATTTAAAGCCCTCCTGACTGAGATCAAAGTGCACTAGGCCAAAACATTCTTCCCAGTCTTTGTGAGATGCAATCTCAGGAGGTAACACCAGAAGAGTAAAAAGGGGCTTAATTAAATAATTTACTCTTTTTGCCAATGCAAGAAACGGTAACAATGAAGAAGGCTGTTACAGAATGTACTGTAGCAGTCTAGCCCTAGTGTTTAACTATTACATTTGACACAATAACTGAAATAGAGCCTTCCAAATTGGGTCTATCCAGGGCTTCAGTCTGCGGTGGGATGCTGAGGGCAGGCAATGGTTTCAGAAGACTAGGTGAATAAAAGATCAGCTATCTCAGCAATGGAAGGAAGGTCATTGCATGGAATGAAATTAGCCATTTTAAAGAAAAGGTCAACTATTATCAGAATGCTTCCATTCCTATGACATGTGCTTCCCTAGCAATAAAGTCCAAATAAATTGTTTTCCAAAGCCCCTGTGGGGAGTGGATGCAGCAGTCTGGCTCCTGTACGGTCAGAAGATTGGTGCAGCAACACACGTGGCAAGAAGAAACATATGTCTGCTTAAACACAAGGCCACCAGAAATCACAGAGCAGGAAGTGAGTTGTTTTAAATTACTCCAAAATGTCATCTTCCCTGTTTCTTCTAAGATTAGTTAGTTTCCCTTTCAGCTGCCAGAACTTCATAAGCTGAGGATGGTTGTGAAAGGAGAGAAATGGTTTCTGGGTTCAGAACAGCGGTGGGAGAGGGATCATATGGAATGAAGTATTTTGGTTCGCATGATGAAGTCTGCCTATTTTGTAAACTTGGGGATATAAGAAATAGAAAAATAATTTAAAAAAATTAAAAAAATTAAAAATAATTAAAAAAATAAAACAATATGCTCATCAGATCTGGTATTAAATGACTCCAGTAAGTCTGCAAATGCTGTAGATTCCTGTGATTAGTTCAGACTTTGATAGGGTATATGGTCCTTTGAGGAAATGATGCCAATGTTGGAAGACTTCTTTGATGTCTAAAAGCTCCAAGTTAAAAATATTATAATTGTGTTTGGCCAGCTGATGTTATCTGGAAAATAATGCAAAATGGAACAAACTCTGCTGTGAATATGAAAATATGCCCCTTAAGGTAAAATCAGTCTGAAGGACAAGGGTTCAGTAGGATCTGGATGGTATATGATGACTTGAGAAAGCCCACTTGAATAAGAAGAAATACTTGTTGGGCATAGGAATCTCACCTAATAGAACCCCTTTTTTGGTAAGATAAATGAGTGGTGTGGTGGATGTGTCTGGGAAATTCCTATTACAGTATCTAAGAGTCTATATTTACCCAGACTAACATTAAAGATCCCTTACTGAAATCTGTATAATTATTGCTTCCTTGATCTTGTCAGCTCCATCTTGTCTTACCATATTGGTTAGATTGCTCAGGAGCCTGTAATCATAAACATGTTGGGAGCCACCCTTTTTTAAACAAAAAGTGGTCAGGGAGGAAAAGAGGTAGATGACTCTTTGCAAGTTGTCATCAGTATGTGGAGTCCTTGGTGCTCTCTGAGCTTGGCTGTCTGCTTGCAGATATTTCATTACCTGACTAGGTAACATCATAAGGGCTAGTGAGTGTGGGGTTTGTTCCTACAGTAGGTTGCCCTGCCAGTGTTGGTAGGGTGTAGTTTTCTCCTTGGTAGTTCCTTGATCAGGGTATTGCTTTCCGCTTGATTGTTTGTCCGCTTGATTGTTTCTCTCCCAGGTAGTTCCTTGACCTGGGGCATTGTTTTCCGCTTGATTGTTTGTCTGGTGTTAATCCCTGCTTATCTGGGTGTTGGCTGCTGGAGAGGATGTGTTCTGGTCTTTTTGTTTCCTTCTTAGCTTTTTTATTGTCTCTTTTGAATGGTCTGTAAATGTGGTTTATCTCTATGTGTCTATCGATGGCTGATTTCTCTGAATGCCAAGCTTCCAGGAATTCCCTAGCGCTTTTGGATTTACCTTGGTTTAGGATGCTCACAGTTACCCAGTTGAAAGTATGGTTAAGTCTGTCCATGTGTTGTGAGATTAAGGGGTTTTCATCGTGTCTTCTGACTGCCAGTTGGTGTTCGTGGATGCGCTCTGCTAGTCTTCGGCCTGTCTGTCCTACATAGTGGCTGTTACAGTCCTTACACTGTATGTTGTAGGTGACTCCTGTTTTTTTCTTCCTGGGCTACTGGGTCTTTTGGGTTACTTAAGATGTCTTTTGGGACAATCTAAGTCCCAAAAATAAGATTTATGTTACTGTGATAAAACCAATATATGGGGGGCGGAGGGGACATACAGCCTGCACTTTCCCCTTCCTAAACACATCAGCAAAATCAGCATACTTGCCAATTAAGGTGGAGAAATTTTTGCTGTGCCATGATGAGCATGGTAAGCAGGAAGGGGCTTGAAACCCGGCAGGCAGTAATATGCCTGGGAGTCAAATGTAATGCTTTCTTGTTCCAAATGAATGTGAGTTTGAAGCCAATCCATTCCCAAACTATCAGACAATAAAGTTTTGATGGTTGCAGAGTATGAATGCAAGAAAATCCATGTGCCCTGTAATGAGCACTGAGCATAGGAGTCTGCCATTAACAATTTCCATTTTATTGGGGGGAGGGGTGTTGACAAGTTGATTGGGCAAGGCTATTTGCATGCAACTGAAGATTCTATGAAGTTTCCATTGGTGCTGGAATCCACTAAGCTTCGCAGCTGTATTGTAGGACAAGGCTTGGCCTAAACTGCCAAGGGATGACTAAATGTCATGGCCATCATAGCAACATTTCTGAATTCCTGTTCCTTTCACTTCTTTTCTTCCCATGCCTATTTTTTCCAAGACCCACTCTTGACACTACAAACCAGTGTTTCTCAACCTTGGCAACTTCAGACTGTGTGGACTTCAACTTCCAGAATTCCCCAGGCAGCATGGTTGAGAAACACTGCTACAAACATATGATGTACCCTGTCCTGTGCCTGACTGCCTGACCTGTATTTTCTGTATTTTTTTCCTTTTCCCCCCTTTGCAGAATGTCCCCCCTTCAGAGGGGAGAGATTGCTTAAACAAGCTATCTCTTCCTAAATTGCTTTTCTTTGCAGCCCAGTGCAGCACTTCCCTAAAAGGTCCTAACCAGAGGTTAACAAACTCAGCTCTGTGACCTTAAATAGTTAATTAGCACCCTCCACCAGCTTGCCCTGCTATCTGAAATTGGCAAGACCCTAATCAGTTTCACCCTAAAGGCTTTCTTTTGCCTCCTAAGGGGCTGGGAGCACATTAAGCGAACAGCTGGTGCTAAGACATTCCTTTCAATATGTATTCCCCATTGTGTGCCTGCTTATTCTCTTGTAATCTCTTCCTCTCCAATGAGTGTAAATACAAACATTAATTTCCCCTTGCTAATTATCCCAGAACCGAGGTGAAGATTCCAAAGGGCGGGGGAGTGGGGAAAAAGGGCTATAAGATCTACCCCCTTTTCCCAGCTTCCTCAGAGTTGCGTTCTGGAAACCTTCCCTGAAGTTTGGGCTCCCTCAGCTGTTCGGGGTTGTATCTGTCTGATGCTGTAAGTGTGTTCAGGGGCGATTTCTTAATAAACCTTTTTCAAGATTTATTACCATCCTGGCATCTCCCTTAGTATTCTCATTCTTTGATACCTGTCCTGCAAATTCTCAATTAAGTGTTGACACACAGATTAAAGGAAACATTCCCACATTCAGAACATCTCATCACCCTTGTATCCTTCACTAATTCTTTTATAGTTTTATCATGAATATTTTAGGTTTGTATTCATTCTTTTGCCATATGTTCATAAGAATAGACTTATGCTTAATCCTCATACTCCTTTTTCTAAGCAGATACTCACCAATCACATTCTCATTAATTTTTGGATCCCCACGTGGCCTAATCACTTTTTCTGTACTCTCTTGTCTCACTCCTGCCAATCCATTCATGTCATTTAACATAATAATTTCTTCCCCTGGATCATATTCATTTAGAATTCATGCACAATTTTCCCCACAACTAATTTATGGTTATTCCATTATCACTGTTCACTGTGGCATAACTGAAGAATGAATTTCCAGACCTACAAGATTCAAGAAACTGTTATAAAAACAACCACTTGCAGACTTCACCATCTACAATGAAGAGATAAACCCCTTGCAAGTTCATGAAAAAAAATTGTTAAAAAAGAATCAGAAACTCTCTGCTGTAACGTAAAAGGGAATATAATAGTTCTGAACTGTTGGAAGACCTTTCAGCCCTTTTGTTCATGACTAAATTTTCAAGCTTCTCTCAGTTGGTACTAGGACTAGAAGCTGCGTAGGCAGTGATTTGAAGACACAACTCTAGGTACACTAGGTTTATTGCAAAACAAGGAAAGCAGCCAAGAAGAAATCCAGTAATTATTAAGTGTAAAATACAAGCCATATTTATAGTGGAAACAGCATGCAAACTGTATACCCTTCTGTCCTTGTAATGTAGTGAGCTAAACGCTTTTGAGCAGGACAAGCAGTTAACACCTGTTTCTTGTTATGATGATGGATAAGTCAGGTCTCAACCTGTTTGCCTCACCTGTTTGCCAGATTTGGTCCTCACATAACTTCATACTTTCACTTTCCTACGTATGTTCCTCAATTCTACTCCACAAGACCAGGGCATCTTCATTTAGATCTATTATATCCTTCTCTCTTCTCTTAATTTCACAGATTCACAACATACCTAATTTTCATGAGGTTTGTTATTTCATGTTCTTTACCACTTGCTTCTCTTACATTCCAAATCTCAGTCTTCTATATGTTCTTGTCATTATCAGATGGACCTATAGATATTGACCTCAGCCACATCATGGCTTTAGTCAATCAAGGCTTTCTCATAATGTTTTCTAAGTAAGCTAGAGAAGGTGTAGACTCACTTGTACCTGTGCCAATGAAGGATTTTAGCTCCATACTTGTCAGTTTTGACACTTTTTGGCCAGTAAACCATGAGTGTAACCAATACCTAGTTTTACTCTAAGCATGCTTATGCTATTCTAAACAAGCTGGAATCACTAATCTAGGGACTACCTTGGAAGCCAACCTACTCTTGCCCACATTCCACCAACTAAGATATATATCCTATATGCAATTTACTGAAAATCAGTATGACATAATTTTTCAGAACATTCAGATCTTTATACCAATGACAACACTTCTAATGTTCTTCAACAAATCTAATATGTCAATTGTATTGTAATATTATTAAGAATTAACCTACTGTGTGCTAACATATTGTCTTCACAATAAAAGCACAGTGAAAGAACTAGTTGAACTATTTATTGTGCTTTTATTTCACTGCATTCATCTTTCCATAAAATGATTATCTTGTAATCTTTCTTCCCTGATTCTAAAAATATTAATTAATTTAATATATAAGCCATATGCCAAATTCAGAAGAGTAATTATTTCAGGGAATGAGGATTGTTTTTTTACTTTCTACCAATAGCTAACTATGTTGTGCTTCCATTAATAAATGCATAACCCTGAGTGTGTTAAGGGCCATGTTTCTTGGCTATATTAACATCTATGCATTGTTTACTTGGCGACCATATATATTTATTTTGTACTTTTAATTGCTTTTAATTATTTTAACTGTTTTATGGTTTTTATGATTGTAAGCCACCCAGAGTCACTTGCTGAGATGGGCAGCTAGAATAAATAAATAAATAAATAAATAAATAAATAAATAAATAAATGCTGATATCATAATCTTCTGATAAAACATATCTTCCGTATAGCCAAACAATAATGCTATTGGATCCAATGGTAATAAGTATGCTGACATATTTTCAATTTCTCTTAAAATGAAGCTCCAGTATATTAGAGCATAACGAAAACATGTGACGTATAGGTTATCTTGAATGATTACATCTTCGAGGATATGATTATATTTATGATAACATATAATGAAATTCACAACTGATTTGGAAAAGCCAGGGGTGATTTGATGCTGACATGAAAGTCAGCCATTAGCTTAATGCATCTGTATGACCTATGTCTAGACCAGCCTTTTCCCAACCTTTTGCTTTACAGAACCACTAACTCATCATCATGAAAAGCTTTTGTCAACCACCATTAAAGTAAAAGCCAGCCATATACATTTTTTACATAGATTATAATTACTGGGAATCATATATAGATTATATATCTTGATGATAAAGAGGCAACTACAAATGAAATATTTCCACAGCTGACATCTTGTTCCAGTCTGGTAGGCTGGAATTTAGGACACCAATCAAAAGTGGTAATATACAAAGCTGATCGTAATATTGACCACCAAATGATAATGTTGAATTTTGGATTGTTTTTCATTATCATTTCTTCCTTATGCTTTCAACTACCTCTGTGTAGAGGTTTTTGTTTTATAATGCATCAAACTCTTGTTTAGATGAAAATAATACTTTATTTCCCTTGGACTCATATTTTGCACAAAAATGCTCTTCTATTGTGCAATAGGGATACAATTGTGTATGTATTAAAAAACAGGTCCATTGATGAGGCTTACAATATGAGAATTACATTACATTATGTATTCGTATATCTATCCAAAGGAAATCCTCTTTATATTCATATGTCAACTATTTTTATGGAATGAAGAATATAGCACTGCATGTAAACTGTTCCTCCAAGTGTTTTCTTGACTGTGCAGAGAATAGTCTTATCCCAACCCTTTCAAAGATAATCTTAGACATAAGCTAAAAATATGCCTCAAATAAAGATCTAAGCATAATGCAGCTTTGGGTTTATTGTGAAATGGTCATTCCTGACAAATGGAGACAGGAAGTCACTATCCTTGGACACTAGCCTTTCATCTTCATTTCAAGAGAAAGTATCAGACATTTTTACTTGCTCTTTATCGTTTAGAAGCCATTGCAGCCCTATGCAATCACATCGCCTTCAATCCAACCACTGCACATTCCTCAACATGTTCCAGGTTATAGCGACATCATTTGTAGGGAGACATTATTCCTTCTATTCATGACCTGTGTTTGTTTGCCTATGGCGCTTGCTATTCCCAGCCAAGTTCCCTTCACTACCCCATTACAATCTTGTTAGGTGAAGGATGAGTGATTCTTTTGTAACACTGCTAAAAAAAATTAATCTGAATGTCAGCTTTGTGCAAGGTGTTTGTACTCAAACAATTCTAAGCACAAATATTTAAATAAACATTATAAAGTGAGTTGGCATGACTTTTTACTGAACAATATTCCTGAATAGGGATTGCTCCTGTGAGTTTACATGTGGGGGAAGATAGATAGATCTCAAATGTGTCTATATCTATCTCAAATATATATACACACACACATAGATGTGTATGTATGCATGCACAATGTACATACATACACACATGCACCAATCACACACCCTCTCCATAAATGAAATCTCAGTAAAGAGCTTAATTGTGCATACCAGAGAGGTAAGCAAGCTAATATCCTTTAGATACTTTACACTCTAATTTCATTAGCTCCTGCTAGCAATTAACAACAAAAAAATCCATTAATGTTTATTTAAATTAGTATCTCATAGCCACAAAGGCACCATTGGAGACTCATAATTAGCTATTAATTCAGCTGTCCTCACTCCCTCCGCTAAAAATCTAGAAAAATCTTTGCAGCCTGGTTGGAAGCAAACTGACCCTACCAAATGGGCAGAGGAACTTATTAAATGAAGACAGAAGAAAGATTGGCACTTCTACCATGCTTCCTCCTCCCACATTTTAAAATAATTCCTTTCCTGCACAGACTTAATCACATACTTTCCATTTCTTTCCTTTCTAAATTCACTGTAGCTGTCATGAATTTTATTCTAGCGTGTGCATGTCTTTCTTGATTCTGCAGTTTCTTTCATACAGTATATGCAGTTTTTCAAAGATAACAACAATTCAAGCCACGTGGGAGAATGAATTTCCCTAATTCTTTCAAGAATCCCATCTGGTCTTTGAATTGATTAAGATTAGGTGAGTGATCTCCCAACATCTCATGATGACAGTTTTATTCTGTTAAATCTTGTTTTATTTATTTTCTTGAGTTTACCTCCCTCTACATTTTTTATTCGCTTTCCATCCTATAAAGATACTATTGTTTTGTAGGCATTCTTTCACTTCATATCCTTCATTTATTTTCCTTTCCAGCATTGATTCAGCATTATGGGGATCTCACCCATCCCTTTTGTCTTTTCTTTCCTGTTTTCTTTTTTCTTTTTAAACAGTCCTATCTTACTATATGTATCTTGCCAAAATAAATTTGTCATAGTGGTAACCTTAGGTTGAATTTCAAATTGTGCCAGATAGGATTAATCATAAATAGTGATTAATAATTAGTCAGTATTTGCATCTATATTAGTGAAAAGTGATAAGTGTCTTTCCCACATCCTTTATATTTGGTTGGACACATCAGTTTTTGGAATTTGGATATGCCTGCATATCTACAGTCAGTGAGGACAGAGTGAGGGGTGCCCTTTTTTCCTTTAAAAATCAGCTTTGGCAGGAAGTGATTGACCAGGTTCCAATATTAGATAGAAGCACTGTTCCTACTTGCAACAGATTGGAGTTGAGGTTGCTACCATGTTATTGGTCAACCGGATTAGCATAATTGCACTAGGTTGTGTTAGCTCACTTTAATTCTATTACCTTTCTTGGTTTTGTGCAGATTTGAAATAGTACATACAGTGAAATGACTGGGAAAAGTCCTAAATAAAAGTATTCTCTCCCAAGAGTTACTGACTGTGACTTAGTTCCCAACATGATTCCTTTTTAAATAAATAAATAAACACACTTTACCAAACCTGTGTTATGACAGAATGGACAAGAGCAGGGTGTAATGATTGCCTATTCCAATAAAAGGAGTCTCATCAGTAGTTACTAGAGAAAACTAATTTATTGAATGAATAGTATGCAAAGTATGCCATGCAGCGACCCACTCTGGATGAGGGAAATGCTTCCATCGAATCAGATATTGCAGAGTGGAATGGAAACGTCTAGAGTCTAATATTTCCTTGACTTCGAAATGTTGTTGACCATCAATCATTATGGGGGGAGGTGCAGCCGGCTCAGGATGCCAATAGGTAGACTCCACGAAGGGTTTAAGCAAACTGCAATGAAAAACAGGGTGTAAGCGCTTGAGATTGTGAGGTAAGTCCAATTTAAATTTAACAGGATTAATCTGAGCAACAATAGGAAATGGACCTATGAACTTGGGCGCCAGTTTTTTGGATGGTTGAGGGGATTTGATGTATTTGGTGGAAAGGTATACTCTATCCCCTATTTGAAAAACAGGTTGTGGTGCCCTTTTTTCGTTGGCATGTCGTTGATAAGTGGCTTGAGCATCGGCTAAAGCTTGCTGTATTTTTGGCCAGGAATCTGCCAACTGTGAGGCCCAATCGGTCAGGGAGGTGGGTGAGGTAGACGGTGGAGGCAATTCAGGAATAGGGACAAAGTCATGCCCAAACACAGTACGGAAGGGCACCGCCCCAGTACTTTGATGCACAGCATTATTGTAAGCAACTTCAGCAAATGGCAGGAGGTCTACCCAGTTGTCTTGTTGATAATTAACAAAAGCACGTAAATATTGCTCCAACGTGGCATTAACAGCCTCAGTATTTCCATCTGTCTGAGGATGGAAAGCCGTGGATAACACCTGTTTAGTGCCCAATAGCTTCATAAATTCCCGCCAAAAGCGTGAAGTAAATTGTGTTCCTCTGTCAGTCACCAAGCGGGCGGGGCTACCGTGTAATCTGTACACGTGAACTAGAAAGAGGCGTGCCAGCTGTTGTGCAGATGGTAGAGACACACAAGGGACGAAATGAGCTTGCTTCGAGAAAAAATCCTTAACAACCCAAATGACAGTCTTTCTCTGGCTAGGAGGTAGATCCACAATAAAGTCCATAGAGATTTCCTCCCAGGGGTGGGAGGGATTGGCCACTGGCTGCACAAAGCCCTGAGGTTTCCCCCCTTTTCGTTTTGCAGTAGCACAGACAGGGCAAGACTTGACATAGGCTTTCACATCTCGCCGCAGGGTTGGCCACCAGAACTGTCGGCGCACTAGATGAATAGTTTTTGTAAAGCCAAAATGCCCAGCTGTTTTATCGTCATGAGACCTGAACAGCACGGTTTTGCACAAGGTTACAGGCACATAGAGGCGATCATCTTTCCATGCCAAACCTTGCTTCAAAGTAACCTCGCCCTGGTTGTTTTGCAACCAAGTATCCGATTTCAACTCTGTTGAAATTTTGTTGCAAATCTGCAGGAACGGATACATGTATCGCACTAGGACCAGCAGAAGTGTCAGGTTGCTGCGCTCGCGTCTGACTGCGAGTCACTGCTGCTAGTGCCATTTGGGAATCTGTCCAGAGGGTGCCCACCACATCTGGGGCTGCTCCCGAATCTTGGGGTTGCTGCGACAGTGCGTCAGCTAAAAAGTTTTTCTTTCCCGGAATGAATCTGAGTTTAAAATCAAAGCGACTAAAGTACTGAGCCCATCGCGCTTGCTTAGGGCTGAGCTTGCGAGAGGCAGTAAGGGACTCCAAGTTTTTATGATCAGTCCACACTTCAAAAGGGTGTGCCGCCCCCTCCAATAGATGCCTCCAATTCTCCAAAGCGGCTTTAACCGCAAAAGCCTCCTTCTCCCAAACATGCCAGCGTCTCTCTGTCTCAGAGAATTTACGTGACAGATAAGCACAAGGCTTTAATTGTCCTTGCTCATTGGCTTGCAATAAGAGGGCACCAATAGAAAAGTCTGAGGCATCGACCTGCACCACAAATGGTCTGTCAGGATCAGGGTGTTGCAAGATTGGTTCAGAGGTAAACAGTCGCTTGAGTTGGTCAAACGCCTGTTGACAAGCAGGCGTCCATTTTAGGCGTGTCCCTGGATTCTTTGATTTGCGGGTGTCTCCTACACCCTTTGTTTTGAGTAATTCAGTCAGGGGTAAGGCAATCTCAGCAAAATTTTGTAAAAATGGACGATAGAAATTCGCAAATCCGAGAAACGATTGTAGTTGTTTGCGTGTGTGTGGGGGTTCCCAGACCAAAATAGCCTCAATTTTGGCAGGATCCATTTCAATGCCTTTATCTGAAATCCTATACCCCAAATAATCAATTTGTGTTTTATGAAATGCACATTTGGATAGCTTGGCATATAATTCAGCATTTCTCAATTTGGTTAGCACCTGCCTAACCAATTGCACATGTTCTTTCATGGTTTTTGAATATATTAACACATCATCTAAATAGACCAAAACCCCATTGAATAAGTGGTCGTGCAAGACCTCATTTATCAATTGCATAAAAACCCCAGGTGCCCCAGCCAATCCAAACAGTAACACTTTATACTGAAAAGCCCCAAATGCACAATTAAAAGCTGTTTTCCATTCATCCCCCTCCCGAATGCGAATGCGATAATACGCCTCCCTTAAGTCCAATTTAGAGAAGATTCTCCCCCCCGCCAAGTGGGCTAACATTTCCTTGATGACTGGGAGGGGCGATTTGTTTAATAGGGAGACTGCGTTTAACCCACGGAAATCCGTGCAGAGTCTTAAAGTTCCGTCTTTCTTTGATCTAAAGAGTACTGGAGCACCCACTGGTGAATTGGCTGGTTCTATGAAGCCCCGTTGTAAGTTTTTGTCTATGAATTCACGAAGAGTAGCCAATTCTTTTGGGGTCATTGCATATACCTTTGGTCTGGGCAACTTTGCATTGGGAAGAATTTCAATGGCACAGTCAGTTTTCCGATGAGGCAGCAGCCGATCCGCCTCCTTCTCCCCAAACACATCTGCAAAGTCCTGGTATTGGTCCGGTAGCCCTTCCAACGGTACAGCGAGGGTATGCAGCGTTGTCACTGCTGCCCTCCCCACATTGCTATCCTCCTCCTCATCATCCCCAGGAGGGGCTTTATAGAACCCATCTGCAAAAGTAACAGTTCGGTGTACCCAGTTTATACTAGGGTTCTGTTGAACAAACCAAGGCATCCCAAGAATGACCAAGGGACCACCCACCGGTGCCACCACAAAGGGCAACTTTTCCCAGTGGCTACCCAGTTGCAAAGCCACTAACGCTGTAGACTGGGTGACCGGTTTTCCCCCCGATATAGATCCATCCAATTGGGTGAAAATCATGGGACGTTTCAACGGGAAGGTGGGTAACTCCAAAGCAGCTACTACATCAGGATGCATTAAGGAACGTGAGCATCCCGAATCAATCATAGCCCATAGTTCCACAGTTTTTGTAGGGGAACCAAGCTTAAGTCTCACGGTCAACGTTGGGAAATTTCCACTCACCGAGACATGATCGCGCCCCTCATCTTCCACCTGCTCCTTGGCGCTTTTTAGAGCAGGTGGCTGGAGTTTTCCACTGGTTGGGAGGCTTCTTTTTCGTCTTGCCCACCATAAAACAAGTCCACATCTTCCACCAGCTCTGCTACTGTCGCTTTCAGCTTCCTCGGTGCCACTGGTGATTTCCCCCCTGATCTGTCTCTCCGTTCCTCTGGTTTCCTGCGGGGACATGCAGCTGCCAGGTGCCCCTCCTTTCCACACCGCAGGCACAATCCTTTGACAAAACTACTTTCTTTTTCTTCTTGCCACGACCGTCTCACTGGTTTGCTAACAGTAGCTGCTGGCCTTGTAGGTTTCCCCATCGCTTGTTGTTTGGGACCTCTTTTAGTTTGAGTATACTTAGCTTGGGCTTGCTCAACCTTCGCAGCCAATTGTATCCACTCATACAGCGTTGCTGGGTCGTCCCGTACAACTGCCCATCGTAGTATATCTGGTCTTAGTCCATCTTTGAACATCTCTACAAGGGTGGTGGCAGACCAATCCTCTACTTTGCCGGAGAGTGCTTGAAACTCCAGCGCATAATCCGAGACTGATCTGGAGCCTTGAACCAACTCCCTTAGGGCTACCTTTGCTTTTTCCTCAGCTAGAGGATCACCAAAATGCATTTTCATTGCCCACATGAAATCATCAAAGCAATCCAACTCCAAAGCGTCCATGTCAACCAGTCGCACGAACCAGTCTGCTGCCCTCTCCTCTAGTTGGGTCGCAACAGCATTAATCTTAGCCCGCTCAGAACGAAACACGCTCCCAAACTCTTCCATATAGCTGTGTGCATTAGTCAAAAAAAATGACAGCTTTGTGGGATCCCCATTAAACTTCACATTAAAGTCTTGATATCGGACCCGGGTTGGGCTATCGTGTCTCTTTTTTGTTTGCTTAGCCTTTCGTGGCTGTGGTGGCTCTTCCTCCTGCACCTCTGGCGCTATTTCTTGAGCCTCTGCCAGTCGAACTTTCACACGTCTCCCCCCCTCCCGGCTCCGTCCTCTCTCCTTCTGCTCCCTACTTGGGGAAGGTAAGGAGGCTTTCTTTGGAGGCTTGCTCGGCAGGGGCCCTCCCCCCCAATATTTCCGTGGCTTTCCCTGTTTGTCTACTGGGGGAGGGGGGGTTGGGGATGCGGAGGTGTCAGGCGAGTCACTACCTTCTTTACCTCCCGTCTTTTTCTTTTTCTGAGTGTCCCTGGTAAAGGTTAACTTTGCCAACAAATCCTCTATGGATTTCATCCTCACCTCCAGCTGCTGGGATTTCTCCATCTCCATCTCCGTTGGTGTCACTGCTCTCGTCCTTTTGGTGATCTGCACGGTCGGAAACAGCGAGGAATACACCGGCTTGGCTGGGGCTGGTGGCGACCCATACAAGGGTCCCTCCGTCTTCTTGACTACCACTGACTTCACTGCCTTTTCCGTATCGCAACTGGAATCCGTTGCCTCGGAGAGGTCATCCGACCCTGGCGTAAGAGTCCCCTCTCTCCGCGGTCCCATGGGCTCTTGTTCCCCACCTCTGGAGAGCTGACTTTCCCCCGAGCCGGTGGTTGAGGTTGGGGCAGTTTCAGTCATCGCTAATTAAACTCCTCACAGGAAACTGGATGGATGCTAGCGGACTGATATTAAAGATTCTCAGCTTTATGTAATGATTGCCTATTCCAATAAAAGGAGTCTCATCAGTAGTTACTAGAGAAAACTAATTTATTGAATGAATAGTATGCAAAGTACGAAGAAAGCTGAGAATGAGCAAAAGCGCGCCAAATACAAACTTAAAAAGCCTTGCTCCTGTTGCAAACCCTCCCCTCAGGCTAGCATAGCAACCACCCACCCCAGACGCTAGCAACCGTTAGAATCAGCCTGAGAAAGTAACCTTGAACAGCAGAGATAACCCAAACATACATTCCAGAAGATCACAAGTCAGCACAAAGGAAATTTAGCAGCGTGGCCAGGCAGGCACGCAACTGCAGATATGACATGTGAAACGTTACGAGGAACCATAAACATCGGAACGGGAACATGACACAGGGGCACACAACCATCATTAGTTGGATGGGGTCATGCTAGAGAGGGAGAGTACCAAAGCCAGAGGATTAAATGAATTGCTTTGCCTTTGCAAAATCTGGAAAACAGTGACTCAGATTAGATGCAACAGAAAAAGGATAGAGAATGGGGACAGGCTATTTCATTTCACACTGATATTATTTTATGAAAACTCAGGGATACAGATAGGATTTCTATGAAGTACAGATAGCCTTTGTTTAGCGACCACAGTTGGGACTGGCAACTTGGTTAAGCGAAGTGGTCACAAAGTGAAATCATGTGACCATGACTGTGCTTATGATTTTACTTCAGCTTTCTTTTGCTTTACAGCATCAGAAAGATACGACTCCAAATTGGTGGATGAGCCAAAATGGCATGGAAGGTTTCTAGAACTCAGCTCATGAGGAAGCTGAGTAAAAAGGCTAATCATATAGCCCTTTTCTCCCACTACCCCACCCTTGGGAATCACTGGGATGATTAGCAAGAAGAGAATTGATGTTTGTATTTACATTCATTGGAGAGAAAGGGATTACAAGAGAGTAAGCAGGCACACAATGGGGAATACATGTTGAAAGGAATGCTTTAGCGCCAGCTGTTTGCCTAGTGAGCTGGTTAGGAAGCAAACAAAAGCCTTTAGTGTGAAGCTGATTATGGTCTTGTCAGTGTCAGGCAGCAGTGCCAGCAGCACTGCTAATCAACTAATTAAGGTCGAGCTGAGCTTGTTAACTTGTGGTTACCACTTTTTAGGGATGCACTGTGGAGAAAAGCAGTTCAGGAAAAGATAGCTTGTTTAAGCAATCTCTCCACTCAGGGGAGGAGGAGCGGGAAGGAAAAAATGGTCAGGAACAGGACAACGTGCACTAACTGACTGTAATGGCAAAAACATGAATGAGAGAGACAGTGCAAAGGTCATAAATGGTTGCATTGGTTACAAAGTTACTCTTTCATCACTGTCATAACTGCGAATGGTTACTGTTTGAGGCAGTTGCTAAATGAGGACTACCTATAACTGGGAAAAGTCCTAAATCATGATGTGATTCTTAGGTTTTGGCACAATGGGTGAACTGAGCCACTGAGACAGGAAAAAAGGGGGAGAACAGCTAATCTTTTTTTCTGTCTGAAATTTCTCCAATTAGTTCTCCTCCCTCCCTGATGTTCAAACCAAGCATTTTGTAGATAATTACAAATCTGAAATAGTCTCAACTTGGTCTGTGGAAAAAAATACATAGGAATGGAATTTCAAGTGGGAAAATGGTAGGCATTCGAGTTAAGAAATAAAGCATTGCCTTGAGATCCTTGCAGTTCCAATTAATTTGTAAAAATATTATTATTATTTTTTAACAGTAAAATGGGAAAGACAGGGACTTTCCATATGCACCTTCTTTAGTCAACTTTTGTGTAGGAGTGGAATGGTTGAGGAAGACATACTTTAAAATCTCCTTCAGTTCAGTTCCAGGACTGTGTGTGAGGGCAATAGTATCTTTCTCATTTTGAAAAGACACCAGCTATATTCAATAAACCATGCTTAATGTTATTCAATTAGCCCATTGTTCTGGGTTTAGATGACACACTGAATCATATACTTGCCACATGTGCTGGATTAGCATAATATGGTTAAAATATGGTTGGCTGGCTGGTTGTTTACTGTATTGTGAAAATACAACCTTTATGATCTTTGTAATCTTTATTAACTACATAGATTTATTTACTTACTTACTTACTGTCCTGCTTTTATTATTTTTATAAATAACTCAAGGTGGCGAACATACCTAACACTCCTTCCTCTTTCTATTCTTCCCACAACAACCATTCTGTGAGGTGAGTTGGGCTGAGAGAAAGTGACTGGCCCAAGGTCACCCAGCCGCCTTTCATGCCTAAGGCAGGACTAGAACTCACAGTCTCCTTGTTTCTAGCCATAGATAAGACTTTTTGCAGGGCTCAGATGATTGATTGATTGATTGATTATGTGCCATCAAGTTGGTGTTGATTTTTAGTGACCACATAGCTATATTTTCTCCATGATGATCTGTCCCTAACTTGGTCTTTCAAGCCTTCCAATGGTGCACCCATTGCCACTGTAACTGAATCCATTCACCTTGCTGTTGTCATCCTTATCTTCATTTCCTTCTACCTTTCCCAGCACTGGAGCCTTTTCCAGATAGCTAGGTCTTTGCATAATGTGTCCAAAGTAGAATAATTTGAGCCTGTCATTTGTGCCCAAATGAGAACTCTGGGTTGATTTGTTCGATGATCTATTTGTTCGTTTTCTTGGTTGTCCATGGTATTCCCAGGAGTCTTCTCCAACACCATCTGATGTGCATTAGATGATCCTAAGCATTATTTAGCTAGCATGTGAAGTCCTCAGATGAAGGTATGACAAAAAATTTTACAATTTTCCTATATGAAGAAAGAGAATCTGGGAGGCCGACAGAAGCTAACTGTGCAGTATCCGTTCCATTTGTGATAGCAAGATTCACTAGCTGTATTTCCATGACACACTGAGCTACAAATATCTCAGTCTATGAAGAATGAATGTACTTGAATTTGCTAAGCCTTAGTGCATTTTTGCCAGAGCAGTGTTATGCTTAATATAGTTTATTAAGAATGAATAATTTATTATAATAATATAATAATAATAATTTATTACTGCTCAGAGTCCCTCTTTTGGGGGGAGATGGGTGGTAATAAAAATTTGATAAATAAATAAGCCACTCTGAAAATAAATTATTATCATCATCATCATCATTAGCACCAGATAAATATTACTTTGTGTTTTGCATTTGATCAAACCCAGGTACTGGTTCATCCCTCCTTGTAGCTAAACAGGTGAACCTGGTAAAAAGTTTCTTCCACTCTGTAAGGTTAGAAGCAGAAAGTGAAACTTGCTAGGAAGATCAAAGGAGAGAATGTGAGAATGAACATTGATGCCAAATGTTGCTTTTCAGTTTATTTGTTTGGATGTATGTATGTATGTATGTATGTTCTGCAAGACTGATTTTTCAGTAAGACTCTAAATGATTGTTATAATTTTCCATTTACTGTCAATGTTTAAGATATATTTACTTCAGCTTCTTAGCAACATCTTGTCAGTTCCACAAAGAAATATGGGAGTGGGGGAACCCTCTAATACAGCAGTTGTATCTATGTTTTTCCTGCCAGTATAAACTGGATTGGGAACGAAAGGAAGATGAGGGATTAAGTTTCCCAGCAAACTAGCTTACCACATTTTTGTCTAGCATGTTGTGTGAATCTAGCATGTGGTTAGTTTATGGTTTGTAGTATCATTCAAACACATAAAAGTGGCTTGAGAAAATAATATTGAGTTAACCATGGCTAAGCATGTTATGTGAGCACACCTAATGAGGGATTGTGAAGCCAAAAACCTGTATGCAAAGAAGCTGTATGTCTGAAACAATATACTATAATGCAACATTAGATAATTCTAATAACCAATGTCACAATAAATGGAGAAGAAATTGAAGTCATCAACAATTTCAGTCTACTCTGATCAACGATCAATGCCAAGGGAAGAAGTAATCAAGAAATCAAATGATGTATCGCGCTGGGAAAATCAGCCATCAAAGACCTATCTAAAGTTTTCAGAAATAAAGAGTTGTAGTTTAGTTTAAAAACAAAGGTGCATCTGACTCACTCCATGGCCTTCTCAATTGCCACATATGCCTGTGAAAGTTGGACATTAAAAAAGGAAGATAGAAGAACTGATGCATTCGAATTGTGGTGTTGACAAAGGTTATTGAAAATACCATGGACTGCCAGAAGAACAAACAGATCAGTTTTAGAAGAAATACAACCAGAATGTTCCCTAGAGGTGAAGATAACTAGGCTCAGACTCTCATACTTTGGGCACATCGTCAGGAAAGACCGATCGCTTGAAAAGGACATCATGTTTGGTAAAGTCAGGGCCAGCGGAAAAGAGGAAGACCTTCAATGTGATGGATTGATACAGTTACCGCAGCTGGATGCAAACATTGGAACAGTCAGGCATATGGCGCAAGACTGAACAGCATTCCGTTCTGTTATACATAGGGTCGCCAAGAGTCTTAAACGACTTGAGGGCAACAACAATAACAAAGCCCTTGGCATGACTATTCCTGACCACTGAAATTAGGACTGAGGATAGTCTATAGATAGTTTAAAACATTGTTGACTCAGAAACTGATGCACACTTAGTAATATTTATGGGGCTTGAAAGAACAACTTTCCTTTGTTACAATTTAAGTGTCAGCTATGAAAATTCCTGGAATGGGGAATGACAAAGGGGCGGCGCGCGGGGAGGAAGGGCGGGTTATAAACTCTACTTTATTCACTTCTTATCCAGCCCACGCTTCTCCACCTGTCTTTCATCACACTTTCCAGGCTGCATTGCTTTATCCTTTCAACCTATACCTGCCTTCTTTCCATAACACTGTTAACCTAAGCAACGGCATGGACACAGCTAGCTGCGCACAAGCACACACCGTCCCGTCTCAAGAGTGGCACCGCCTTCTGAACACGTGTCTCTCTTTGCAGCCAAATTGCCTGTTTTCACACAGTCCCAACCTAGCAGTTTGCAAAGAAAGCGCCGGCTCCTGCTTTCAGCTCAGGCGCACAACCAGGCGGAGGGCAGACTTCTGCGCGAGGGTCTCGCGGAGAGCGCCCGCGAAGCGCGGAAGAAGCGCCTGCTCATGGCTGGCAGCCTCAAGGAGAAATCGGGGCGAGTCCCTGAGAGAGAGGAGAGTGTGGATTGGGGCTACGAAGAAGGTGAGCAGGCGGAGGGGGGGAGCTGGGTTGAGTGTGAGCTGGAAGGGAGTGGGACAGAAGGGGGAAAGTAGAGCACACGCCGGCTCTTGTCCCCATCAGTGTGTGCAGACAATCCTTGCCTTCGTTATCAGACGTTATCTGGGGTGAGCACAAAGCCTTTCCCTCTCAATAAAGCCTTTTTCCTCCCACAAAAATGTTAAGACAGCCACATCAAAAAGTGAGGGATTTGTTTGGGGGTAAAAGAAAAAACAGTTGAAAAGCTGCAGAATCTCTTAAGCTGTAATGCATTTAACAACACACTGCTGTGTGATGTTAAAAACGCAAGCATTGAGGAGCTGCAGTGACCGAGCCTCTGCTTTCAGTTGCTGTGGCCCCCGGAAGGGATTTTTAATCTCTCGGTTTTTATCATCTAACTGTGTGTTTTGAAAGGTGAGAGCATTCCTTTCAAGGAATCGTGGAGCCACAGTGGTGGGTGGGATGTTGTGTGCACAGGGATCTCGTGATAGAAGACTGAGAAAACAAAATTGCAGGTAGTATGGATTTGTTAGGGACTCCGATTCTTCCGGCTGGATATTAAGTGAAAAATTGTGTGTGCCTGCGTGCAGGAATGGATACTGTTCTTTGGTTTTGGTGAAAATGACAAATGTACATTTTTTGAGGTGTCATGAAGGAGGCATTACACAAAACTTGTAAGGTTAGATTTTATCCTGTGAAATCAAGATATTAAATAAGAGTTTAACCTTTTCTTTAATCTAAAAAAGAGCTTTGATGAACTCCAGGGTACTCCCTGCTTTGTGATGTTTCACAGTGTTAACTCAGGCTGAGCAAACTTTCCCTTAAAATCCTGAATTATTTCCAGTGTTTATAAACTGAATGACATTTTTATGGCTTAAAGAGGGTAGGAAACAGTAGCTCATGTGTTATTACAATGTTATTGTGTGGATTCCGTGGATTCCTGATTAGTGTGCCTGCTGGGACCAAAGATTTTACATGTAGATCCCCCATTGGATTATTATGTGTCAGAAATGACACTGGTTGTAGTCACTTTTTAAGTTAATTTATTCTATGTTAATCAAATGATGGTTGTGTCCATCTAAAGTAGACTTTTACTCTAGTTAAGTCAAATGGAAATCTGTATATATTTTTATTTCTGAGCAATGATTGTGTTAATTAGAAAAGAAAATGAGAACAGGAGCTGTTCTATCAAATAGATTTATTTTCCCTTAAGAAATCTTTGGCATGACCTCCTGGCCCAAAGCAGATGAGAGATTAAATGCATCTTTGCACTTAACAAGCATTAAAAAAAAGGCAGCCCCTGGGATGTGTGGGTATGCACTGTTCATCACTGGGGTTGGACAGGTGGAAAATGTAATCCTTATTCAATTGCTGTAGTCCTTATGAAAACTGTATCTTTGAAGCTGCACACAGAGAAATTCTCCTCTGGTATAGACATTTATTGAGTAGCTCATAGTTTGATCCTGTTTTGTTCTTGAAATGTGATGGATAAGAATAATTTTGGTTCATTTTCATATGGGCTTTGTCACATTTCTCTTGATAAGGTGGTCTAGAGAAGGCAGAAGCTAATGGAGCCATAATAAAAGAAATCCAGTGACTGCTGTGCTTCAAATGCAAGCCCTCTTTATAGAGAAATCAAGGTTAAAATTCTTGTGCTGCTTTCTCCTGCCTGTGGTGTAACTGATTTAAGCTACTCTCATTTGGGTGGGAGGGACAGCTTCCACCTGCCTCTTGTCTGGACTAGCCTGATGTCAGACTGTTTGCTTCTGATCTTGTGAGAACTATCTCCAACAGGCTTTGAGAAATGTATAGCAGAACAGGATAAATCTTTCATCCCGGTTACAGTCCATTATTCTAAGAGCATATAGAAACACTGCTCTCTTTCATTTAAGTGAAATATATTATTCTGTTTTTCAGGCGTTGAGTGGGGGCTAATATTTCCTGATGCAAATGGGGAGTATCAGTCCCCTATTAACTTGAATTCAAGAGAGGCCAAATATGACCCATTGTTACTGGAAGTACGCTTATCACCAAATTATGTTGTATGCCGTGATTGTGAGATCATCAATGACGGACACTCCGTTCAGATCCTCTTAAAGACCAAGTCAAGTATGCTTTCTCACTACTTACCTTCTTTGTTTGCCTTAGGATAAGCTAAAACCAGTGCCCATTGTTTCATTTTAAAATTATGTTTATCATTATTAGTAGCAATAGTAGCAATATACTCAGAAATATTCTATTTGAATCAGAGAACTGGATGGAACCATTAAGTCCAATCTGCTGCTCAGTGTAGTAATCTAAAATTATGAATTCCTGCCAGAGAGCTATCTGGACTTTCTGTGAATCAATCCTATGAAGCAGAGCTCACCACTTCCCTGATAATTGGTTCCAGTGTCAAATTGCTCTTAACTGAAAGGAAATTTTTCCTAACATTCACTCAGAATCTGCCTTTCTGTAACTGAAATGAATTTCATGACCTGCATTCTGGGAGAGGGTCTCTGCAAAATCCCTTCATGTACTTGAAGGGTGTCATAAAATTCCTCCTTGGTTTTCTCTTCATATCACTGTAAGGTATATATTTTTCTCAATTTCTCTCTATACTATTCAGCTTTATTGTCCTTCTCTGAACTTGCTTCAATTTGTCTGAATCCTCCTGTCCTTCATATACATTAATTCAATCGTTGTTAGTACATTTATAAGGATGACTGAGCCAAAGTCAATAATCTGAACTCTATTTTATAGCTGTGTGGTACAAAGTATTAGGATGAAAGATAACGATGTCCCATGTATTAAAGAACTAATTGGCTCAGGGTTTTCACTCTTGGTTATTTGGGCTCTTAATTTATTTCATTTTTAACCCCTACTACCAAACTGGGACATAAGAAAGGCAGTACTTTAGTTAGTCTTCACCAACCTGATGGCCTTTAAATATGTTTGAACTTAAATCTTTTGATCCTCAATCAGCTCAGCCCTTGGACATACTTTCTCAGGATCATGAACAATAGTTTAATATACAGTATCTATAGAATGCCTGTTTAGAGAAGGTTGAATTTCCTGCTTGTCTGCTTTCATGTACATAACCCATTTGTGATCAGCATGGAGAAGGCATCCTGTGAGCCTCATAGAGATCTTAGCTACATATTGCTGTAACTGAAAAGGTCACTTGGAAAAACAGATTGCTGATTGCTGGGAGTGATGAGACCTCTCTCCACCAGGGACCATATGTCTAATATGTGTGTGAATAGGAGGTGTGAATATACAATCCTTAGCCCCAGAGCAGAAAAGAGCTCAGGAAACTACCCATCTCTAGCATGCATTTTGTTTGGAATATTTGTTTAAAAGAGAATTTCACATAAAATGGCACATCATGCCAGCATTCAGAATTTATTATATACAATAAGTTTAGTGTTTATAATATTCTTAGCAATCTCCTAAATGATATGAGGCAACTAGGGTCAGACAAAACAACAACAACAATCTCTCATTCTGTAAATAGCCAAATGATTAGAAGGAACACTACCCTGGGAACTTGCAGCTCTGAGTCAGGAAGGTTTTTAAGGCCACTTCAGATATTCTCCAAAAGTTACACACAGAAAGCATGGAAGAATTATGCTCACCCTATCTCATCATATACAAACTGGAGAGAGGCATATGTTGCCTAGCTACTGATAGTGGATTTGTGTTAAGAGTGGGGTATGTCAAGCCGACTGAAGCACTAGAGATGAAGGAGATTATCTTTATGGTTTTTCCAGAGTAGACACATACTTTTGTATGGCTTTTTTGGCAGGAAAGGAACATCTGGAATTTAGGATTTCATCCTTTTTTTGCAGGGGAGGGGGGAAGAGTGGCCTTATTACAACATGGTATATGAAAGTACATGCTGCAATAAATTTGTTGATCTCAAAATTCACAGAACCCTTTTTAATTTACCAGTCTGGCATTTTTGTTGTTGTTGTTAAATTATCAAGGGAAAAAGAGCCATAACTGTTTGCCATAAAGGCAGTGCTTTTATATATAGGATCCAAGGCTGGCTGATGTTTTGCTTTAGTCATTAAACTTCTCTTTAGCAGGCTGAAGTGAAGATTACAAAGTTTGACACTTTCTACCTAAAACTATCAAACAAGCTTTCCTTCTAAGCCAATTATTTTATTTCTAGTTATGCATAATAAAATAAGCAAAACTCCAGAAGCTTAAAATAAATAAAATCTTACAAATATACACTCCACTGCATGCATGTGTGTGCTTACACTATCGTACAAACTATTTGATGCTTTTTCCTTCTCTCTTTTTCTTCTCTTTTGGTATAACCCTTGAAAACTTCAAAATGTACTGTGATAATCCCAGTTTCATTTTTAATCTCTAATATTTTTGAAAAATTCATTTAAAAAAATCACTTTCCAAACTTCCAATGAGAAGTTTGAGCATGGTAATAGCTTTCTGGCCTGGCTGGAAGGAAGTAATTGAAGACTAATTTACGTTTTGTAATATCTGCATGTATTTACTAATATGTAGTTTTAACATATTTAATGAATATGCAGTGGAGGTGAAGAATAGATTTAAGGGACTAGATTTAGTAGATAGGGTCTTGGAAGAATTATGGACAGAAGTTCACAACATTGTTCAGGAGGTGGCAACAAAATACATCCCAAAGAAAGAGAAAACCAAGAAGGCAAAATGGTTGTCTGCTGAGACACTAGAAGTAGCCCAAGAAAGGAGGAGAGCAAATGGCAACAGTAATAGGGGGAGATATGCCCAATGAAATGCAAAATTCCAGAGGTTAGCCAGAAGAGGTAAGGAATTATTTTTAAGCAATGCACTGAAGTGGAAGAAGACAATAGAATAGGAAGGACAAGAGACCTCTTCCAGAAAATTAGAAACATCGGAGGTAAATTCCATGCAAAATGGGTATGGTCAAAAACAAAGATGGCAACGACCTAACAGAAGAAGAAGAGATCAAGAAAAGGTGGCAAGAATATACAGAAGACCTGTATAGGAAGGATAATAATATTGGGGATAGCTTTGACGGTGTGGTCAGTGAGTTAGAGCCAGACATCCTGAAGAGTGAGGTTGAATGGGCCTTAAGAAGCATTGCTAATAACAAGGCAGCAGGAGATGATAGTATCCCAGCTGAACTGTTCAAAATCTTGCAAAATGATGCTGTCAAGGTGATGTATGTCATATGCCAGCAAATTTGGAAAACACAAGAATGGCCATCAGATTGGAAAAAATCAACTTATATCCCCATACCAAAAAAGGGAAACACTAAAGAATGTTCAAACAATCGAACAGTGGCACTCATTTCACATGCCAGTAAGGTAATGCTCAAGATCCTGCAAGGTAGACTCCAGCAATTCATGGAGCGAGAATTGCCAGGTGTACAAGCTGGGTTTAGAAAAGGCAGAGGAACTAGGGACCAAATTGCCAATATCTGCTGGATAATGGAAAAAGCCAGGGAGTGTCATGAGTTCTGATGGTGAGCAGGAGGGGGCCGCTATTCAGGGGCAAAAATGCATGCGTAGTTTAGAGACTTTGAGCTGTCATTCAAAGAGACACAGAACAGACCTGCCTTGACTTTTGGGGGTTTATCTGTCTGGGTTTTCCCACGCTTCTTCAATTGGGTAGGATTTTCTGTCTACTATAGCAATAATAAAGCACTAGAGACTTCTTCCTCATCTTGGCGTGGTTCTTGCTTAGTCAGGACAGGGAGTTTCAGAAAAACATCTATTTCTGTTTTATTGACTATTCTAAAGCCTTTGACTGTGTGGACCATAACAAATTGTGGCAAGTTCTTAGCGGTATGGGGATACCAAGTCATCATTTCTGCTTCCTGAGGAATCTGTATAACGACCAAGTAGCAATGGTAAAAACAGACCACAGAACAATGGACTGGTTTAAGATTGGGAAGGGGGTACAGCAGGGTTGCATACTCTCACCTACCTATTCAACTTGTACACAGAACAGATCATGCGATGTGCTGGGCTGGATGAATCCAAGGCTGGGGTTACAATCGCTGGAAGAAACATTAACAATCTCAGATATGCAGATGATACCACTTTCATGGCTGAAAGTGAGGAGGAACTGAGGAGTCTTATGACAAAGGTGAAAGAAGGAAGTGCAAAAGCTGGATTGCACTTAAACCTCAAAAAAAAAAAAACAAGATTATGACAACCAGCTTGATTGATAACTGGCAAATAGAGGCAGTGACAGACTTGATATTTCTAGGTGCAAAGATTACTGCAGATGCTGACTGCAGTCAGGAAATCAGAAGACACTTAATCCTTGAGAGAAGAGCAATGACAAATAGTTAAGAGCAGAGACATCACACTGACAACAAAGGTCCACATAGTCAAAGCAATGGTATTCCCAGTAGTAACATATGGCTGCGAGAGCTGGACCATAAGGAACGCTGAGAGAAGGAAGATAGATGCTTTTGAACTGTGGTGTTGGAGGAAAATTCTGAGAGTGCCTTGGACTGCAAGAAGATCAAACCAGTCCATCCTCCAGGAAATTAAGCCAGACTGCTCACTTGAGGGAATGATATTAAAGGCAAAACTGAAATACTTTGGCCACATAATGAGAAGACAGGACACCCTGGAGAAGATGCTGATGCTAGGGAGAGTGGAAGGCAAAAGGAAGAGGGGCCGACCAAGGGCAAGGTGGATGGATGATATCCTAGAGGTGACGGACTCGACCTTGGGGGAGCTGGGGGTGGCAACGACCGACAGGAAGCTTTGGCATGGGCTGGTCCATGAAGTCACAAAGAGTCGGAAGCGACTGAAGAAATAAACAACATAGTTTTAACATAGAGGATAAACACAGCTTAAAATATTCCAACATATCCCCCAAATATACTTGTATGAACTGTGAAAGACACCATCCAAAATGCTTTCTCATTTGCTGGTGTCTTCTTCCAAAATCTATCAAATCGTGGTTGCTCCTATACAACTTCATAGAATATGTCTGTGTGAGGTCTACTTGCCTCCTGCCGCTACTACTACTACTTCTGCTGCTGCTTCTCTATATCAAATAGCATTTGACTAGCTGATCACTCTCCATTATTACATGTTAGCAGTGCTCACACATGGAGCTCAAGTGTGATGTTTTAACTACAGTTTGTTGAATGAGCCCCAGTGGCTGAAATCAGACAATATGTGAAGCCACAGCCAAACACACCACACTGTGGGTTAAAGCAATGTGTATATCCAGCCACTGTTTATTACTGCTTATTTCCTTCTTGCATTCAAATGACCAGGTATAGTCTCAAGGCAACCCCTGCATAGTAAAACATGGACCTCATGGACCATATAATTTTGTTTACATAAACATAGTTCAACATATATCTTTCACTAAGAAAAGCTGTGACATTGCATAAAAAAGAGAATGCAACTGGATATCATTTGCATATTGTAAACACAAGGCGGATTGCTCTACCAGAACAAGAACCAACTGTGTTAATTGTGAGCCCCTCTACTGTACAGTTTCCATATTTGATCTTTGCCCAAAGAGAAAATTTTCCAACTGTTTGTTGAGAGGGGTTTTGGAACATTGCTAGCCATGAATATCACTTGCTATAATGTGTATTGTGCTCTTTTCCAGTGTTTGTAGGAGGGCCATTACCTCGGGGGCATGAATTTGAACTTCACAATGTTCGATTTCACTGGGGCAGAGAAAATCAGCGTGGCTCAGAACACACAGTTAATTTTAAAGCGTTTCCCATGGAGGTAAGAGTGGTCTCACCTTACAGAACCTTAGAATTTATTCTCTTAATGTTAAATCATTACCTCAAAACCAGTTGGTTTCATTTTAACCCAGCATCACTGATTTATAGCAACAATTAAACGCTGTCACTTGAGGTGGGCACGGAGAATTTAAATTTACATGCATAGGATTGTGCCTCTGGTGCAAATTCTGTATGATTAATTGGTCATAAAATTAACACACAGTACTATAAACTTTGGCATTAATAATATTCTAAAGAAGACTTGCCACATTAGCAATTCCTGTGTCACCTTGAATAATAGCTTATTTTGCTTCCTTTTCTTAAATTGTAGTTGTGTTGGTCGTTTTTTTAAAATCATAATTGGATTTGTTAACATTTATTTATATATTCTGTTTGGCCATCCACTCAACCTACAAGTTAAAAAGAAAATAATGCATGGCATTTTTTATGGATGATTTCCAGTTTTTAATGAACTATAACATCTAGAACAATGTTTCTTAAATGTTTTGCTTGCAGGACCGCTTCCCACTTTTAAAAACTATGGAGGACCCCAAAAGAGTTTTTGTTTGTATGGGTTATATTTATTGATATTTACTGTATTAAAAATTAAAATTGACACATTCATAGAATATTTATTGAATCATGTACAAATAACAATATAAAATCTATTAGATATAAACATAAAATATTTTTGATGAAAAACCCTATCTTTTTTAACAAATATAATAATGAGAAGAGTAACATTATTTTAAATTTTTGTAAATATCTTCAATATCTGGCAAATAATTTTGATTTTGCAAACCCCTGAGATGGTCCTGGGGTCCTAGGGCCACACTTTAAGGAACACTGATCTAGAAGAAGCAAAGAGGGTTCATAGTCCTTGATATATATGGAATATTTCAAACCTGTGTTTCTGTCTGTGATGCTGGTTGCAATATTTAAATGTTTCCTCATGAAATGAAGTTATTTTTTATATAATCAAAACTCAATACATTTTTGTTTGCCTTTAAATGTTTCATGTTACTTTGCCTTCATCCATTTAGAAGTTTAAAAACAGCTCCTTCCTTCCTTCCTTCCTTCCTTCCTTCCTTCCTTCCTTCCTTCCTTCCTTCCTTCCTTCCTTCCTTCCTTCCTTCCTTCCCTATCTATCTATCTATCTATCTATCTATCTATCTATCTATCTAATTCTTTTGTGGGATTTGTTACTGTGCTAAACCAGCTTTTTCTAGTCAGAAATGGCATGATTTCTAAGTTGTGGGGGAGGGCTAAATAGTTTAAAATCTTGATGCCCCCACCTAAAATGAGAAATACTGATTTCTTAATCTGATGTTTTTGTCTCGTATTAGCTCTTTTCTTGGCACTGCATAATGGTGGATATAATGCTCACTGGGTGGACCAGTTGCTTACAAACAATTAAACTATTATTTAACAATAACAATATGTGAATAAACAATATGGGTATGAGTTGTTTCTCTTTAGATCAGGGTTTCTCAACCAGGTTTCCACAACGGGTCACTAGGGGTTCCCTGGGAGATCATGATTTATTTAAAAAAATATTTCAAATTCAGGCAACTTCACATTAAAGAGGTAAGTTTCATTTTTTATTTTTAGTTTAAGAACACAGTTAATGCATATATACAGGCCTACCTGTGAAACGAATATAATTAGGTTGACCATATTTCCTTGAGACAAAAATGGGACATTGGGATGGCAAAACGGGATGGGGTTAAACTGATGTAATATTATGTAATATTCTGTATTCATAAAAAAGATGATAAAAAAAGTTTTAAAGAGTTTTTAAGATCCATTTTCTGGTCCTTGCTGAGAAGCTGCAGGAGGGGGAGCTGAGGCAGTGGTTGGGTCCAGAGAGGCTGGTGCAGCAATGGCGTTGGGCGGAGAGGTTGCAGGAGGGCTGAGGGTGGTGGTGAGCTGGGACAGGAGGACAGGAACAGAGGCGGCAGCAGGCTGGAGAAGCGCAGGAGGGCTGAAGGCGGTGGTGAGCTGGGGCAGAAGAACAGGAACGGAAGAGTCGAGTGAACAGTTGTCCCCGACAACCTGTTCCTCTCTGGTGCACCCTTTTATTTTATTTTCTTCCCGCCGTTTTGGCCTGAGAGCCAATCAGCTTCTTTTCTGCTGGGCGCACTTTTCTGACCATTTTCCTCTGCACTGATTGGCGGCAGCTACTCTTCCTCTTGCTCACCGCCAATCAGCTGTTCCTGTGGTTCCTGCTTTGGGTTTCCCGCCGGATTGAGAACTACTGCCAATGGGTAAGTCAGCCTCAATTTCAATTTTTTTCCCGCTTTTCCCAATAACAGCTCCAACGTTTAAAAAAAAAAACAGGACAAAATTGACCTTTACTGTATATTAAAATGACGGGACAGTCATGAAATGTTAAAAAAATGGGACCGTCCCATTCAAAATGGTAGGTATGGTCAGCCTAAATATAATAATTTTGTAACTTCTGACCTACAGTATATTTGAGCCTGAATGTGCAGGGGTTCCCTGAGGCCTGAAAAATATTTCAAGGATTCCTCCAGGGTCAAAAAGTTGAGAAAGGCTGGTTTAGAGGTACAAGATTCTCTGCTCATCTACAGAATGATTTATTATTTTGCAAGCTCCTGTTTTCCTGGATGCATATTGATTGATACCTTTCCCTTTCTTCTGTTTCCTGTCAATTGCCTCTCCTCTCTCCCCTTGCCCCTTTCTCCTCTCCAGGTTCTCTTAGCTTTCTGCATCCAGGGGCATTGGGGGGCAGCAAAGAAGTCAAGATGGTGGCTGTAACTGTGTTACAAAGACTTGCCCCTTTTGAGAGGTGTGACAATACACATTAAAAAGTGTGAGGGCTTCAATTGCATGGCCTTTCTGATGGCCCAGCTTCCAGTAAGCCCTTTACTTACTTCAGCAGGCTGCAAGTAATTTACTAGTTCATCAGAGTTATTAAGTTCTAAGCTGCCACTACAAAGGCCTTTTTTCAGCCCTGTGCCAAAATTATTTGGGGTCAATTTCAGGCTTGCAGAATTAGTTCCACTTTATCATTAAAAACAAACAACAGACAGGTTAGAAAAACTGAAACAGGGAAATGCCAATTAAATTCTTTAAATCCTTAAGGCCCTTCGTCCACATTGGCCAACCAACCAACCAACCAACCAACCAAATAAATAAATAAATTTATATATAAATTAATCTGTACATTGATTAAAAAAGTCCACATTTGGGCTCCTTGACAAATGCCACTAATGTACATGCTGCTGTACAGTCACTACTATTGTAATATGTGAAGCAGCCCTCAAATCTTTGTCTTATTTAATGTAACAGAGAAAAAGAAGAAAGTCTACAGTTAAGCTATTAAAATCTCTAGCTAGTTATGCAGTAAACAGTATAGCATATTGTTACAATACATTTCTAAAATACATATTTTTGCCTTAGAACCTGGAATATATTTTAAAGACATAATAATGTGGATAAAATTTCATGGAGAATATTAACTATGTGGTAAAAAAGAGATTAAAGTAATATGTAAATGGCCTTAAAATGGGATCTTACAGATTTAGTTGATGAAGGTGTTAATAGATACTTAAATTTTTTGAAACCAATAAAGCGAGAATGGGGTTTAAAGCAATCTGTGACAATCTGGTTGGCATATTTACCTTGCTTTTTCATTTATTATATTTTGCAGATGTTTGCAAACATCTAAAGTATATCTGTGTGGAAATCTTTACAAACACATTTTTTTGATTTTTTTAAAAATACTTTTTAAAGTTCAGTTTTTTTAATGTTCAGTTTTATAGGACATTTGTTCCTATTTTATGGGAAGAAACAACATCCCATATTTTTAAACAAGACAATGATTAATGTACACTCCTTGCAAATCTGGAAAATCTTTACTTGCAATTTATGATTTAACATTTCAGGATTAGGATGACATCTGAAATAAACACACTGGAATTACAAGTAGTCCTCGGTTAACGACCACATGTTCAGTGACCATTTGAAGTTATGACAGCACTACATGAGTCGTACTTGTGACTGGTCTTCATAATCAGGGTGCTAGGTAACTGACTTGCACTTACAATGGTTGCAGAGCCCATGGTCATGTGATTACCATTTGCTATCTTCCCTGCCAGCTTCCCACAAGCAAAGTCAAAGGGGAAGCTGGCAGGGAACATTGCAAGTCACTGTGGTAAGTTGCTGGCATTCCAGCGGCTTTTTCCCCCAAGGAGCCCAGCTATAGTGCCCGCAGCACCCCCTGCCTGTGGCGGCCACCTGTGCACCCTCCTTTACCCAGCAGCAGCCACACCCTCCCCCGCCACACTTGCATTGTGCCCTGACGGCCACCCACACACCCTCGGGGAGCCAGCAGCAGCCACACCCTGGCCTTACTCTGCTCATGCTGTGCTGTGCTGGCACTTGCGCACCCTCCCCCACCCAGCAGCAGCCACTTACCTGCCGCCAGACTGCTTGCAGGCTGCCTGGGACTTGTGACTTCCTGCTGGCTTCCCCATTGACTTTGCTTGTTGGAAGCCATCAGGAAGTTGCAAGGAGGTCCTCGCTTAATGGCCTGCAATCCTCACTTAACAACAGCAATGGGGATTGCCGGAATTGCCATTGCTAAGCAATGTGGTCGGGTAATGTCACACTTTATGACTTCATCGCGTAGCGATGGAAATTCCAGTCCCAATTGCCATTGAAACTCAATGACTACCTGTAGTATGACCTTTGCCTCGCAGCCATTTGATGTGCATTTCTCCAGTCTTGAAGTTGATAGAAAAGTATATCAGTGTAAATTGCACAACCCCATCAGCTGTGCCCTTATTGTACCTCAGAACAAGTCAAAAGATGGGTGCTGTCCTTACAGATTTAATGCAGGGTAAAAGGAAAGTAACTGGGGGATTCTTCTGGCTTCATTTTCCTTCCCACCAAGCATCTCCTATGGGTGGAAAAACATCTCATGTATTCTGAATTACAATAGAACAAATACCAACAGAGGAGCATATCTGTGCTCTGAATAGTATGATACTTATTAACTGAAATGTGTAACAGGCTCACTGCAGTTAGGGAAATTCCACACACCCCATCTCCTCCAGGAAACGTTCTCCAGTTTAGATGAGGAATAGGACAAGGGCAAAGGGACTATATTCCCTCTCAGACTTACAACACTGTGTGTATTCAGAGACACAGACACACAGATTTAGTAACATAATTAATGTCTTGACCCTTAGAACAATAGTGGCTGCTGAATGAGAAAGTGCCCTAAAGCAGGTATTTTTTTCAGTCTAAATTAGCTAATGCTAATGTAATATTTGCAGACTGTACAGATTAGTAAGGGTTGTTGTTTGTTTTATAAAATTGAAGTTTACCATTAACCTTAAGCCACAGAATACAAAGAAAAAAAAAGTCAACAGATACCATCTTTACGTACAAAACTGGTACACCAGAGCTCAGCAATTATGGTATTTTCCACTGATAAGTTGTTGAGAGAATTAGGTTTGCTTTGTTTGGTTTCTTTTACACAAATGTTCTGTTCATAGGGCCTTGTTTGCTTTGTATGATGTGCTCTCATTGATCTTCTAGATGACATGGAGGGTGGAGGGGTAGCGTGCACTACTGTACAAACGCTTCAACCTCTTGAGGGACTACCCAGTCAATATCAGGATCTAGCTGATGTATTTGGGGAAAAGGAAGCAGATCGCTTGCCACCCCACCGAAAAACAGACTGTGCCATTGAATTCTTACCTAATGTAAAGTTACCTCACCCAAAAATATACCCCATGTCTCCCAAAGAGCTCACTACGCTAAGGGAGTTCATTGACAAAAACCTGGCTAGGGGTTTCATTGAGCCTGCTAATTCCCCGGTAGGAGCTCCTGTCCTATTCAGACCAAAAAAGGATGGGTCATTGAGACTTTGTACCGATTTTCGCGGGCTCAATGCGGTCTCAATATTAAATAAATATCCTTTGCCCCTGATCAAAGATATGTTATCACATCTGGCCAGAGGCAAAATCATGTGACCACACCAACTTAGGATGGTAGTTGCAGCAGTCCCACTTGCCATCGTTAAGCAAATCCTGTGCAGTCGCAGCATCCTGCGGTCATGTGATCGCCATTTGTGACCTCCTGCAGGCTTCCCCATTGACTATGCTTGTCAGAAGCTGGCAGTGAAGGTTGCAAATGGCGATCACATGACCATGGGATGCTGTGACATAATTGTGAGCCAGTTGTTGAGTGCCCAAATCGTGATCATGTGCACACAGACATGCTGCAGTGGATATAACTACAAGGACCCATCGTAAGTCCCCCTCATTCTATGTCACTGAACGAGTGGTCATTCAACGAGGACTACCTGTAATTTTAATAATTCTGTGAAACATTTGATCCTGCAAGATGCAGTAGGTAAAATTAAGGAAACTATAATAATGTATTAATTTAGGGCCTTAAGTTCTTTATAACTTTTGGAGTTACTGCTTTTTATAAAACAAAGACATATACAGGTAGTCCTCAACTTACAACCACAATTGGGACCAGAATTTCTGTTGCTGAGCAATGCAGTTGTAAAATGAGACATTATGTGACCGCATTGCTTAGTGACAGCAATGCTGGCAATTCCCTTGCTGTCGTTAACCAAATCTCACTGGTCGTTAGCCAAGGTCCCACCCCAATCCAAGCCACTTTTTTGGCTTCGTGCAAAAGGGCTTGCTTTTGCCAGCTTGCTTTTACTGGCTTCGTGCAAAGGGCTTCTTGGCATGAAGGGCCAGGCTGGAAATGCCTCAGCAGCAGCAGGAGCAAGAAGACAGCAAAGTGAGCTGGGGCAGTGGAGTGCAGGGTGGCAGGGGTCTTGGAATGCAGGGGGGTGAGTGGGGGGGGGTGAGGCAGCTGCGGCCAGTTAGATGTTTTCTTTCCTATCAGAAGATTCTTTGTTATTTTATTTTTCATTTGAGGCAATGATCAGTTGAAATATATAATAAACAATGTTCCATAATGTTTACGAACGTGTTGCTTTGTAGAAGTACAGAAGGGAACATAGGGCATTTCATGATTCTTGGAAAAGGAACAATGGGATGAAAGAGTAGTGGGGACCAACTGGCTGTTCAAACACTAATCCAGAGTCAGATATTCACGAGGCTTTGTACACTAATTTGGTATGGGGTGAAAAATAAAACAAAATTTTCAATAAAGCTGAATGTTCATTAATAGCATATCATTCCATGTACCTTTAACAAATCCAGGAGCAGCTCTGCCATACACCAGATGAGCTGGCTGCATCAGGTAGCAGATTCTAGGGCATAACCATGACGTTTATGAACTTTTGAAAGTCTTCCGTGTGCTCCTTAAACTACTTTCCTGCCCTCTGGTGTGGTGAAAAATGTTGCCCCTTCCCCAGTGTTAAAGTAAGATTCAAGTAGCACGTGAGTAGGTGGACCAGGGAGAAGCTGCCATTTTGTTCTTTGCCTCAGCCCAGTCCAGAATAAACTGATCTCCTTTCTGAAAAAAAGCAGCTGAGGAGAGGAACCCAGTCCTTATAATAGGAAGCATTACTAAACATATTTAGTATTTACTGCTTTGTAAAAAGTATTTAGCATTACTGCTAAAAAAGGAGGGAGATACTATCAAAAGCAAGCTAAAGCTTGTTGTAATCTGATGCGAAGTCCTGTATTCTGCTTATATGTAAATAAATATAACCTCCACCTGGGAGAACAATAAGCATAGCTAGCTATGTTTCTGACTTTTCCTGGATTATCTAGCAAGAATTCAGACTGCGCTTTGCATAGAATCAAATAATTAGTTATTGGACAAGGGATAGTAGCTCAGGAGCATAGCATACACTTTGCATGCAAAAGTTTCCAAACTCATTCTCCAATTAAAAGGAAGTAAATAACATATCATGAAAAACCTCTGCCACAGGCCATGGAAAGGTGCTGCCAACTGGATCAGACATTAAGAATTTAATGGACAAATTGTCTAACCTGGGATATTTGTTCCATATGATTAACTATATGATCTCATGGAAACTTCTCCCTTCGTAATATGATCTATTCTGTAATGAGGTTATTACATTTGTTAAGATGAACTTTTTTTTTCCTGCCTCACAACTTCCCCCCCCCAATATACACTGTACTTTTTTGGTCAGATATTGACAATCATAGAGCAGATCATAAAGAGAGAGATCTTTTCAGCAAAGCATTTGATGAAGTACCCCGTGATATGTTGATTAGCACTTAAATGTGGGCTGGATAGCATAACAATTAAGTGAATATGTAACCAGCTCAAAATCATACTCAATGAGAAAGGTATTGAGTGGAAAACACAAGGATCAGTCCTGGGTCCTCTTCTCTTCAATATTTTTGCTAATGACTTGGATGAAGAAATGGAGGGAATGCATTTGCAGATGATGCAACATTAGGTGGAATATTTCTACCTGAAAGGTAGAAATAAACTTCAAACAATCTTGATAGGTTAAAGAAAGGGATGAAAAACAACAGGGTGAAATTTAGCAGAGAGAACTGCAAAGATATTTACTTAAGAAAAAAATGCGCAGATTTAAGATATGGAATTCCCTGCTTGATAATGCTTCTTGTGAAAAAGGTCTTTGACTGCAAAGTGAATATGAACCTGCAGTGTGATGCGGGTATAAAAGAAAAAGAACAATTTTAGGCTGTATCAAAAGAATAATAATTTCCAAATCATGGGCAGTAATAGTTCCATTTTATTCTGCTTTGGTCAAACCCAGTCTCAGGTTACTGTATCCAGTCTGGGGCATCATCCTTTTAAGAAGGTTCAGAAAGTCCTGTGAAAAGAAATGGAAGATGCTTGGTATATTTAGTCATGCAAAAAGATAACTGAGGGGCTCTGAAGGATGCCCAAAGAAAATCAAGACCTATTCTTTCTCATTGCAAAGCATGGAATAATTAAGCTACAGGAAGGCAGTTTCAAGCTGCATATTAGAAACATCTTCCTAACAGTAAGAGCGGTTTGACAAGGAAACAGTTACCCACAGAGGGTAATGCTGCTTAATGCACTTACTCAATTAACAATCTAATACTAAAATTGCTTCTTAGCCTTTTGGATAAGATCAAGTGTAACTTAATACTAGTCTCGTGAACATCCATATTATTAGAATCCATGCACTGGACAAACACAGTTTATATTCTCCAACCCAAAACATAATTTTCTAGAGGCCATTTCTCCCATTTGGCACTTCCTATATTTTGCCCACTTTATCATTCAAGATGTACAGTCAGCTCCATCTCACTGAGCTGATGCTGTGTTAATTAGGCTGATGCTTTAGTGCATTCATTCCTGATCTCTTATTTCAGACTGTAAACTTGGTCACTCAGGCATTTCTGGGCATGTGCTGTCATTTGTCACTGGGTAGCTTGTTGGTTATGATCAGTGTATGCAACAGTCTGCTTAAGAAGGATAATCATAGAATAAGTAAGAAGTAAACACATTTCAATATTTATATATTGAATATATATATATATATATATATATATATATATATATATATATATATATTCTGTAATTATTCCTGGGGCGGGAGGGAGAGTAGCCATTTCTGGGGATGGTTAGTTTCTTAGAAGGACCCAGTTCTGCCTGCAAATCATAAAGAAATTTTAACCATTGAGGTTTTTATTATATTTATTGTATCTGTATCATAGGGTTTTATAGTTTTATATTTTTATCTATCTTTTATTGTAAACCGCCCAGGGTCCCTTTTGGGAGATGGGCAGTGATAAATTTGATTAATAAATAATAAATAAATATATGACTTTGCTAGGCCATAATATGATTTCTTTGTTTTGCTTTAGTGTAGGACGTGAACCAAGTCAAGCCAATGTGGTTTATAAACCTCTCATCATCCAGCAAAGCCCCCAAGCATTTCCCAACTTGACAAGCACAGTGTGGCTTGAACTCAAGGTTGGATAGGTATGCTTTATTGTTGTAGCTTTTTGCAAGCTGCTGTTGGGACCTGCAAAAGGGTAAGATGTAAAACAAGGAAAATACGCATCCCTGA
Source organism: Candoia aspera (assembly GCF_035149785.1). NCBI lineage: Eukaryota > Metazoa > Chordata > Lepidosauria > Squamata > Candoiidae > Candoia > Candoia aspera. Next base: position 172,215,235 of record NC_086155.1, on the reverse strand, counting down.
AATGTAGCATGACAGTGTGGCTAGGGAAGATTTCAGGTTTGGCTGAACAGCTAGCTGGAGATGGAAATGGCCACATGGTATAGCCATCCTTAATTAGCCTTTTTTGTTATCAAAAGGTGGGGTAACAGAAAACTGATTTTTAACTGTTTTATATGTTATACTATATTTTGTTTATATATAGTTCTCTTCAGCATGGTTTTTTTTTAGTGCACTCACACATACTGTCATACAGACATACAGACATATACACACAGAGAGAGACGTTATCCAGTGAACCTCCTATATATGTGAAGCCTTAATCAGGTTTGTGGGCCACCCATTGCACTGTCTTTCTGATTGGTATGGCCTCATCAGATTTAATCTTACAGATGAAAGGAAATTCTTTCTTAATTCGTTAGGGCTATGTATGGGTTTGGACCTGTGTCAGAGGGTGTCAAGGTGTGAATGTAGCATCTTTTCCGAGCTGAATCTGAAATATTGCACCACCTTGATATTAAACATATGGTGCTTGTGGTGTTCGACGTTCTTTATTTAGCATCGAAAGTCCAACTTCAAAGTAAATTAGAATCAGTCAACACATACGCTGGCATACTAAAACTAGATGCTTTTTGTTTTAATGTAGCATATTGAGGATCACAACAGAAGTAATGCTCCAGAATGCAGTTAGACAAATGCCTTTCCCTTATGTCACAGGGACTGAAATGGCTACAATCCCATTGCCCAGTTGTGCCAACAGAGTTCTCAGTCAAAGAGATTACTGAGTGATAAAATCACAGATCAGCTCTTAGTCTCAACACTTAATACAGAGATCTAAATCCATTTAATATGGAAGGAGGTTTCATTGATTTCACAGCCTGGCAGCCTGATTTAATGTTGCCATGTCAGCTGCAACTGTACAAAAAGTGCTTTGTCCCATGGCAGCCAATTAAGTATTCTGTCTTATGTGTTGGGCAGATAGCCATGCAGTTCTTTTCCACTTTTGTCTTTAAAATTCTGTGCTGCTATGTCCTTGAGTTCATAAGATACACAAAAGTTGCCATGCAACATTTATGTATTATACCTAAGAGAGTAAAGAAGGCACCTGCACAAGGCTAATTATCTTTACTCAGCTATGGAAGTGATCTGCCATTTTGTGGTCTGCCACCATCCTCAAAAGGTACTTCTGAGTGTGGGAAACAGGAATGTAGCACCTGTCTGCCCATTTCAAAGCAGCCATACCCCACTTGCATGATCCCAGGAAAAGATGCAGCTTCTTTAAGATGTTGCCGAGAGGTGCTACATTTGTGCTCCCATGTACTCTGAAGAATGTTTGGAGATGATCACTACATCTGAAGGCAGTGAATTCTGTAGTTGAACTATACGTGGTGTCCTACCCTTGATGTTGGTCCATTACAGGTCAGGATAATGCTGACAAGGGGAAAATGGGTTTTGCTAAGAATTCCAGGAGTTGAAGTCCATATATTTGGAAGGCTGCATTAAGACAGATTATGAGTTATACAGACTAGTCTTGTGCCAATAGCTGTCCTATCCTTCAGTATCCATTTCACAGGGAGGCTTTGGAAGGACCCCTGCACAGGCAGAACTCCACATATGAGTTCACAACTATGCCCAGTCAAGATCTCTCTCTTGTGTGGAGGAGCCTTACTTACATACATTTCATTTTGGTATGTTCTAAATACAGGCTGTATGGCATATAATCACAAGATGGGGAAGATTGTGTGTGCCTCCCTACAGGATCACTGTTCTGTTTTCCAAAAGAAACCATAATTGGGAAATTAGTTTATTTCCAATAGTGTTCTATTAAACCCATGCTGGTAAACAGTTCAGGAGAATTCTAAAGCTTGCACATATTTCTGTTAATGTTCGATAGTTGTAAAAAGAGTATTGCCCACCCACGTGGTGGCATTAGCTGACATTGGCTGATCTCAAAAAAACTAATCAAGTTTTGACCTGATAAGTACTTCGATTGCAGACCATCAGGAAATATTAGGGCTGTAGGCTAGCCTGGGAAGTAAGAAATAGCAAATCTTTTCCATACCTGGGCAAACATAATTACATCTAGGAGTCTACAAGGTCACTAGGAGATGAGCTCAACTCAAATGAGATTTAAAATAAAATAAGAATATTACCTATCAAGGGATTTTGGATTTCTTGGTCATACATAAGCATGGCTGCATATGCATTTATTTAATTTAATTTAATATCTCTAATAAAAATCTATTTGATTCAGCCCTCCTCTTCTACTACAGCAGAAATGTGCAAGTCCTGCAACCTGTGGAGACTTCTAAAGCCTACAGACAGGAATAGGAGATTGCATTTGCCCCGGAAGCATATTCAGTTTTATTTCACTTTGTGTGTATTTTTTTCTTAAAGCATGCCCTTTGAGCACCGATGAACACTTAATGCCTGCCATTCTTCCTTTGCTATTTAGTGCAAAATGTCTTTGTATTAGATCTTATGATAAACCAGGAGGCTGTTTTCTTAAGCAGCACACATACTAATTCTACAGAAGTTTATTTTATACCTTTCTCCTTTTATGTAGCTTATGGCTGGCATGAATTATTTTAAATCACCTTAATTGAAAGTGAATAGTCCAGTATCACTCCATAAAGTGACTCCCTGTGAAGACATGCAGCTCCATTATCATACTACTGTTCGCAGCAGTACTTACTCAATTGGTTTAGGATAAGCGCTCAGCTCAGTACATATACTAGATATTAGATATCCCTTTTATTTGAGAAAAGAGAGAACTTCCAACATATACCCTGATAAATTGTTAAGTAGGTTATAACTGAAGCTAATCCAAATATTTATTAAATGAAATACTATAGCAACGTCTACTCAGAAATAGGAAAAGACTCTTCAAATCATTGTAACTTTGTAAGTTTAGATGTTGGTGGTACCGTTTTGTATTTCAGGACTAAATTAAACATTATGCTCATTATGTGTAAATTCTATTTTACCTTGCATGTTTTTTTTTTCTCCTTTGGTCACATCCCATGCAGGAAGAATAAGTCTTTATTGTTTGGCTTTGTTTCTAATAAACAAAGGGGCTGGAGGAAAGGATTAGATTTCCCTTCTTTGCACTTGGATGTCCCCATCCAGATCATTTACTTGCAGTCAAGTAAATAAAATCACAACACCAACAAGAGAAATGTATAAGAAATTGTTAAGTACTTTGAAATGAACATTTAAAAAAAACCACTTTGTAGAGGATGAAAACTTTTGAAAAGTTGCAAAGCAGATTTCAGCCCAGCACTGGTTCTGGTCATAACATTCTTCCAAACCATGGGAAACTCATAGGCAGTTTGAAAGACCTGCAGAAATTTAATGTCACTGAGTGGTTTTTTTCCCCACCTGTATAGATGGATTTTTTTCCCAATCTTTTGCCACTTTTCAGAAGTGTTGCAAGAGGAAACAAGCCGTGATTTTGTCACTGGAGCATTGTTGCATATACATTTGTTACAGAGCAGGCTGTCTTGTGAGTGGCAGAAGGAAATGAGAAAGGCGTTGTGCCTGTTGACCTTCCTGTTCTTTAGAGGGTGTGGTCAGTGAGGCACCTTTAGAGGAAGAAGAGGTTACAAGGCTGTCTAGGCTTTGTATAACTGGATGTCTGGTTCAAGCATCTGACCCAATGGAGCGTTTCCTGCTTAGATTTCTCCCTGTGTCTGCTGGTAACAGGCTAGAGAGTCTGACCCCAGGGCTGAATACAGTACTTTTGTTTGATGAACTCTCACCCTCTGCAAACATTGCAGAAAAACAGTAAATTGGAAAAATGTTCTTGTAAACAAAGAGTTTTCTAGCTTTGTTCTTTAGTTTATATGAGAAAACTAACTTCCAAAGACAAATAAACCTATCTATATTTCTTGGTGTGCCTGTGAAAAGAACTGTCATCCACTGAGCTATTTTATTTAGATATAAAAGATATTGCTTGGGTAAAATATATAGGATCTTAAGTTATTCTAGAGCAGACATCTTAAAGTTGCCAAGGTTGAGAAACACTGTTCTAGAGTCCCAGATATATTAATGGCCATAGGCCGTCAGCCCTCTTTGTTCCTTTTTACTAAGCAATAGTAAGCAAGATAAAACTGAAATTTTTGTTGGTTTAAAAGAAAATACCAAAGTTTTCAACAACATTCAAAACCATGGGTGCCCAATAAACATGAGATTCTGTACAATCTGGAGGAAAAATATGTAAATTGTGTCTAGCAAGTGAGTAGCAAATTATTATTTTTTCTATGTGTGTTAAAAACCTTCAAAACAGGCAAAGAGAAAAAGTCAGATGATATATCAGGAAACATTTTATACAGCAGGAAATACATACAAGTGATGCTTTGGACATTTTACAAGGATTCCAGGTAGCAAATATATAGAAATCAGCTGTACAAGGAAACAAGAGAGCAAAATATTTTGCAATGTTCATCTATTTGGGAGTACTTTGTTTTAAAAACAGTGGGATTTATTTTCTAAGCAAACATGGGCAGTATCAAGTTGCACAGCACTAATTTGGGCAAGTTGCACATACAGTTTTTGCTCAAATAAGATTTGCAGTGGATATAACCTACCAAAGTCTCATGCCACACTTATCTATTACTTGTTGGTCCTCAGAGGACCTCTTTGAAAAAGTCTTTTTTGTGGGGGAAGATGAACTATGTATTTTCTTCCAAATCAATATTGCAAAAGATAAATCCAAGCACAAGCACCAACATACCTCTTTCTCTCAAATATGATTATGAGGTGATATAAAGGTTATGTATTTATCAAAATATAATCATCAAGAAGTATAAGAACTAGATGGCTTTCTATGTGTATTTTTGTTTCCTAGTAACTTCATAGTGATCATACATCAAAGTCTTAATACTGAATAATTTGTACACAACCTTCAATTCCTTTAATGGTACCTTTGGTTTGTTTTTATAATATGTACAATGCATGACTGAGTGAAACATAATGGTAAAATGTGTTTCATACTCAGAATATGAGTTTGTTCTTTGAAAGAACATGTATTTCTTCTCACATCAGCCACTGATTTCACTTATTACACATTTATATGCTTGTATTGAATCAGAGTTTTATAAAAATGTAGGTTTCAAACAAAATTATCTTAATATTAGGTGACTAAATGAGTGATGATAATTCCATCTTTTTATCTATTAAGGAAGACTAAATATACAGAACAAGGTTAAATATGACTATAAGTAATTCAAGTGGATTGTGCTACTTTCACTATGAAACTGTATTAATGTCTAATAAGAAGCATTAAGGAGATAACTTTGGTTTATCTCAAGGCAATTACTTGAAATACCTTTACATTATTGGATACATATTTCCAGAATTAATGGAAAACATGGATCACCATTCTTTATTTATTTAGCAAATTTATATGGCTGCCCATCTCACTAGGTGTGACTCTGGGCAGTGTACAACTAACAATTAAAACAATATCACAACCATTAAAACACTTAACACAATAAACCTAATAAAAATAAATAAAAAGCAAGATTGTAGGACAATAACAACCATCTAGGCACAATGCAACCATCTTGCAGACTCCCCATGGGATCCCCAAGGTTTCTGGAAAAACCAGGTTTTCAGGGCTTTCTGAAAGGCTAACAGGGATGGGACTAATCTCACCCTGGGGGGAATGAAGTTCCAGAGAGCAGGGGCCACAGCAGAAAAGGCATGCCATTTGGCTCCCACCAGATGGAACTCCTTGGTAGACAGGACCCACAGCATACCTCTCCTGCTCGACCTGATCGGATGGGTAGATGTAATTAGAAAGAGGCAGTCCCTCAAATAACCTGGTCCCATGCCATGTAGGCTTAAGGATCAAAACCAGCACCTTGAATTGCACCTGGAAGCAGACTGGCAGCTACTGCAGCTCCTTGAACAGAGATATAATGTGTGCCATCCTAGGGGCTCCCATAACTGTCTGCCCAGCTGTACTCTGCACCAGCTGAAGCTTCCGAATGTTCTTCAAGGGCAGCCCCATATAGAGTACATTACAGTGATCCACTCTGGAGGTGACCAGGTTGTGAGTGACTGTGTGTAGGGCCTCATGGTCCAGGATAGGGCGCAACTGGCACACAACACAAAGCTGTGCAGAAGCCCTCCTAGCCATGACTGGCAACCTATTCCTTGAGCAGGGGTTGTGAGTCTAGAAGGACCTCTGGATTGTACACTGGCTCTGTCTCGTGTAGTGCCACCCCATCCAGTACCAAAAATGGTAAAGTCCCAGAAAATCCAGTTTATTCAGAGGTTTTGTGATTAGTCCATTGGAGTTGGGCGGCTAATGAATTCAAATAAATAAATAAATTAGGAGTTCTAGTTCCAACCAAATGGGAGGGCACAAAGTTGGGAAACTGTTCTAAACAAACTATTGACATTTATTGGTTGGATTTTTTAAATAGTGGTTTCTTGACTAAAGCATTATGCCTGGGTTCATATTACACTAAGTGAAAATGGCTGAGTACATACATTGTGCTAACCAAAGCGAAACAGGCCCCATTATGGCTCTCTATGATGTGCAAACCAAGCCACTTCCTCAAAAAGTTTCTGATTTAAAATAGGGAAGTCGAAAGATTGGATGGACTAAGGGAATAGACTAAGGGAGGAAATCCTTTTATAAGATTTTTTTTTCTTTAAAAAATACTCAGAGTGGTCCTCTTCTCTCTCTCCTCACATTTTTTACTTTGTAAAAAAAATGTGCTTCCTTCATCATGCTCTTTTCAGGAAAATGCATCTAGTAAAGTATATTTGGGGTGATCAGGTACCATCAGTCACAAAACTGGATGTGAAAAACCAGTTATGCATTTTGTTTTAAAAATACATTGTAATTCTACTCTCAATTTGCCATAAATACTTTTTATAAATACATGAAATCTCCCTTTTATTAAAAGTGAGGCACTTACTAAAATTCTTTACAAGCAGTATTTTTTTTTTGAGGGAGAATAGCATCTTTTGCAGAAATTTTCCTCTGTGAACCTGATGCTAGTTCTGTCCATGGCTTTATCCACTGACTGACTGAAAAATGGTGTAAACATGACTATTGTCTTCCACAGCATTGTTACAACTTTTTTTGCAGTAAGGTATACGCTGACATTAAAAAGATAACAATTGGAGCCACCAAGATAGCATTGTTTTCCCAATAGTAGTTGTGACTAGGACCTTAACTCTTTAATACAAGGATTTTCTTTCTCTAGATCTGCTTATAAGATCAAAAGGAAAGAACTTTTGCTTGTTTTGTTTTCATTTCTATTTACTGTGATAGTCATCAGAGAGCATGAGTGCCCTCTAGTGGGGACAATGAGAAAACCCAATCAATAAAAGTCTGCTTAAGACAGACTGACATGATTATTATGTTGTGTCTTGCCAGCATAATGCTAAAAAGAAATGGCGACTGAAATGTCAATGCATGATTTGGTATTTAAATGAACCATTTAACATTCAAAGAAGGAAGAATTATTCATGGTTATAAAATTGACAAATAATTGAAAAGAACAAAGTCAAACAATATATTTTGCTTCTTTATACTCACTGAACACATTAACACTTTCTGATTGCCAAGCTGAGCGATAAGCACCTTCTGTCACATTTTATATTATGTAATATGAATATTTCTCTTTTTTGTTTTAAAAAGATATTGATACTAAAGGAAAATATACAATGTATATGACCAAAGAATTTTCATTGTCCCAAACCCAGCTAAATAGTAGTGAAGATTTTTGAATTAAGCATCCAAATTTTGGAAGACTGAATTTTATTGTTAATTTGTGCTCTTAGCACATGTATTTGATTAGAATTCTTTTAAAACTATTACATTATTATCTATGCTAACTTGACTTGCAAACCATTACTTGAAATTGTCAAAAGAGGTTCTTATATGCATCTATTCTATATTTGGCCAGAGGTTAGCATAGTTTGGGTGGCTTAATATTTCTCAGGGGTGTATGTGTGTGTTAAAACTCCAGTTAACTGAAGATAAAGCAAACTTAGTGAGGGAATGTTACACATAATGGCAGGACTGGTCTATTCCTTTGTCTTCTTAACTGACTTTAAGACTATTTTAAATTTATATTATGATTTTCATGTGTTTTCCAATTCAAAATGAGAAGAAAGTGTTGCATTGATTTTTGGCTGCTATTTATCACAATATAATAAATGTATTAATTTTTAAGGTGCCACAAGATTTGCTTTTAGTTTCTAAAAGGGGTTAGCAGCAGGAGATCCAGAATATTGCTGACAAGACTGTTAATAGAGAGTCACCATAAATACTTACATTTCACTGAGGTTGAAATCTGTGTTATCAACTTCAATATGTTGGATTATCTATATCTGTTTCAACTGGGATTCAGGCCGGGACTTAGTATGGAGACAGCCTTGGTTGGGCTTGTTGATGACTTGTGGTGGAGCTGGGATGGGATGGTACATCATCCTTGTGCTCCTAGTTCTTTCAATGGCTTTCGATTCCATTGATCATGTTATCCTTCTGGATCAGCTCTGGGGGCTGGTACTTTGAGACACTGTATAATGGGCGTTCTCCTCTTCCTTCCTTCACGGCCAGTTCCAGTCAGTGGTAGTGGTAGGGAGAAAAAGATGGCACCCTAGGCCCCTTTGTGGGTGCCGTAGTGTTCAACATTCTCTCCCCTCTTGTTTAGCAACTCTGTGATACCACTGCATGAGGTCAACTGCTGGTTTGGAGTCTGGTATCATGATCCCAGGCCAGCCAAATGAGGCTGTTGAAGCCCTGTCCCAGTGCCTGGAGGCTTTGTGGATGGAGAGAAACAAATTCTGGCTCAATCCTACCAAAACTGAGTTGCTGTGGATGCTAGGACTGCCTAGATCTGGGAATTTTCCATCTTTACTCCTGGATGGGGTTGCACTTTCCTAGTCAGGAGTGGTATGCAACTTGAGGGCTCTCTTGGACTCTCAGCTCCTGCTCATTGAGCAGCTGTGGCCAAGAGGGCTTTGCACTGCTCCACCTGGTGCACCAACTGTGCCCTTTCCCTGGCCCTCCGGACAGTCACTCATGCCCTTGTAACCTCACACCCTGACTAGTGCAACATGCTGTACATGAGGCTGCCCAGAAGCTTTGACTGGTCCAGAATGCAGCAGTATGAGCAGTGATGGCACCTCTGCTTCATGAGCTGCACTGGTGCCAGTGTGTTTCTGGGTGCAATTCAAGGTGCTGGTTAGGTGCTGGTTATTACCTATAAAGCCCGACCTGGCATAGGGCCCAGTTATTTGAGGGACCACCTATCTTCTGCAGTTCCTCCCCAACTGGTAAGATCCAGCAGAATGGTCACACTCCAGCTCCTCTTTTGAGACCCAGGAAGTACGCCTTCTCTGTAGGGGTGCCTGCCCTCTGGAATGAAGTTTCCTATGAGTCTCCCCTTCAAGTTCCCACCATGATGATGTTTCAGAAGGCCTTGAAGACCTGGCTCTTCTCTCAGGCCTTGGGGTAGGAGAGATGGGACTCTGGTCTGTGATGTTTCATATTTTGATCCGTTGCCTGGAGTGCTATCTTGTAATTATTTTGTAGCTATTTTTTATTTTTATTATTATTTTTTGTAATTTCTTCTGGTCTATTTTATTGTGTTTTATTGTTTTTACGTTGCTTTTTATTTTTATGATTCACCTAGAGTCAGCTGGAGTCAGGCTGCATCAAAATCAAATAAATGAAATAAATACATAAAAATACATAAAATGTCTCAATACCTAATTTTAAGTAGTCATTTTGAACTCCAAAGAATGGCATACTTCTTTATGAACCTGTCTATATACTAAGCTCATTGGAAGAATCTAATGTTTCAGGTGGTAGCTACTGGAAAAGACCTTTTCTGTTTGGTGCCCCATCAAATTGGAATGTCTACCTGGTACCCCAGGTGAAGTAATGAAAAATGAAGGAAGAGAGCTAAATAGAAAATGTCAAAGGGCAGCTTGAAAAGATAAGGAAAAATATTATTATAAAATATGCAAAGACCTAGAGTTAGAAAATCAAAGAGGAAGAACATGATTAGCATTTCTCAAGCTGAAACAGCTGAAGAGAAAATTCAAGCCCCAAGTTGCTATCCTTAAAGATTCTATGGGCAATATGTTAAATGATGCAGGTAGTATTAAGAGAAGATGGAAGGAATATACAGAATCACTGTATAAAAAAGAGTCAATGTTCAGCTGTTTAAAGAGAGAATATGATCAAGAACCATCAGTACTGAAGGAAGAAGTCCAAGCTGCACTGAAAGCATTGGCGAAAAACAAAGCTCCAGGAATTGATGGACTACCAATTGAGATATTTCAACAATCAGATGCAGCAGTGGAAGCACTTACTCTTCTATGTCAAGAAGTTTGGAAGACAACGACTTGGCCAACTGACTGGAAGAGATCCATATTCATACCCTTTCCAAAGAAAGGAGATCAAACAGAATGTGGAAATTCTTGAGCAATTTCATTAATTTCACATGCTAGCAAAATTTTGCTGAAAATAATTCAACAATGTTTGCAGCTTTGCATTGACAGAGAACTACCAGAAGTCCAAGCTGGATTTTGTCCTACTTATTCAATGTGTACGCTGAACAAATAATTCGAGAAGCAGGAATGTATGAAGAAGAACGGGGTATCAGGATTGGTGGAAGACTCATTAACAACCTGTGATATGCAGATGATACAACTTTGCTTGCTGGAAATGAAGAAGACTTGAAATACTTGCTGATGAAGATCAAAGATTGTAGTCAGCAATATGGACTACACCTGAACGTGAAGAAGACAGTGATTCTCACAAATGGACCAATAAACAAGGTCACAATAAATGGAGAAGAAATTGAAGTCATCAACAATTTCAGTCTACTCGGATCAACGATCAATGCCAAGGGAAGTAGTAATCAAGAAATCAAATGATGTATCGTGCTGGGAAAATCTCCCATCAAAGACCTATCTAAAGTTTTCAGAAGTAAAGATGTCAGTTTAAAAACAAAGGTGCATCTGACTCACACCATGGTCTTCTCAATTGTCACACATGCCTGTGAAAGTTGGACATTAGAGAAGGAAGATAGAAGAAGAATTGATGCATTCAAATTGTGGTGTTGGCAAAGATTGTTGAAAATACCATGAACTGCCAGAAGAACAAACAGATCAGTTTTAGAAGATATACAACCAGAATGTTCCCTAGAGGTGAAGATAACTAGGCTTAGACTGTCATACTTTGGGCACATCATCAGGAAAGACCGATCGCTTGAAAAGGACATCATGTTTGGTAAAGTCAGGGCCAGCCGAAAAGAGGAAGACCTTCAATGCAATGGATTGATACAATCATAGCAACAGAGGATGCAAACATTGGAACAGTCAGGCATATGGCGCAAGACCGAACAGCATTTTGTTCTGTTACACATAGGGTCACCATGAGTCGTAAACGACAGCAACTAACAACAACAACCTGGTACCCCAACTGGTTTTTTTCCAGGGGCTGGGTGAAGCCATTTTATTTCTTCTCCTTTTTTATGCTGAGTATGGTACTGCTACTAGGCTGTTGTTGTTTTAATTGTAGTTTACTTGCTTTTAGGATGTATGGCAATGCTTTATAATTTTTGCTTAACTATTTTCATTAAAATGTTAAAGTATCTTAGGTCATTGTGTGGAAAGACAGAATAGAAACACTTAAAAAAACAGTTATAGAGCAACTGTAATAACGATGTCTGCAAAGGTCTCTAATCAGCCACTGCTAGGCAATTTCTTAGCCAAGCAATGTATTTTTGCTACAAGCAATCTCTCTCTCTCTCCAGCTCCATCTGATCCACTGGAATGCCACCATGTATCACAGTATTGATGAGGCCATGGGAAAGAAGAATGGTATAGCCATCATTGCTTTATTTGTGCAGGTAATTTTCTTTCTCTTCGCCGTGATCATTTATTGTTTCTTAATTGCAGTTTCATTGCAATACTGCTGTGATGGGTGAAACTACAAGTGTCAATTTCTCCCTTCCACAGCTATTACAGACACAAAACCAGACTGTCATTATGTCTGTTCATCAGAAAGTTATACTCTATATCTTTCAGCAATACAAGCCACTTTCATTCAAGTTGCAGGTGCCACTTAAGTTGTGTTTTATAAGTGAATCATAGTGTTGAACTGAACTCACAATTCCTCTTCAGGCTTTTGGTACAAATATATGAAGGGCTTCTGAGTGACACTAATTATACCTTTGTCTCAAATATATTGATGTGCATATTGACCATTACACCATGAGGACCAGAATCTTGGTCAGTCAGTGTCCCAGTGGAGGGAGCCTGTGTATCTACATTTGTGTTCAAAGTCTGGCCTCCTGCAGTTTGACATTTATCATGCATCAGTCAGGATGTGGTCAACCCTGGCATTGCTCTAAGGCAGGGTTTCTCAACCAGGGTTCCATGGCACCCTAGAGTTCTGTGAGAGGTCACCAGGGGTTCCCTGGGAGATCATGATTTATTTAAAAAAATATTTCAAATTCGGGCAACTTCGCATTAAAGAGGTAAGTTTCATTCTTTACTTTTAGTTTAAGAACACTGTTAATGCATATATGCAGGCCTACACATGAAACGAATATAATAATTTTGTAACTTCTGGCCTATTTTTGAGCTCCTGAATGTGCAGGAGTTCCCCAAGGCCTGAAAAATATTTCAAGGGTTCCTCCAGGGTCAAAGGTTGAGAAAGGCTGGTCTAAGGAGTAAGGATGGCTGGCAGTCCTCACAGTCTTTTGCCCTGTATAGTGGAAATGCCTAAAAAGGGCTATAAGCTGCTGTGGACCTGGTTCCCCAAACAAGTCAGTTCTGGGACATTTTGAAAAAGAATTTTAAAAGAGGATTTCATAGTGCTCTCTAATGAAACTTTTAGTATATACCTGAAAAACAAAGGGTCTTTTGGGGGAAGATAAGCTGATTCTTTTTTAAAAAGATTATTCTTTTATTCTTGTGGTAGATTTATAACTTGCACCATAGACTTTGGAAAAATCATAATATAGCAAATATTAGGATCTGGTCAAAGTTAAATGCATTTAATTAAGACAAATGCAGTAAAATATTCGTGTGGGTTTTTTTTAAGGGAAGCCCTTCCCTCTCATAGACAACCACCAGGTGGGAGCAAAAAGTTAGTTTTCAACAACAACCTTGTGAGGTAGGTTGGGCTGAGGGAGAGAGACCGGTTTGAGCTTTGATGGTTGAGGATAGCCCTGGGTTGTCCCCGTGCCAGTCCAACCCCACATCTAGCACAGATTTGACATCAGCGTATAAACATACCTTGTCTTTATATTTAAAAGCTCAGAGCAAGGCAAACTTTCTGTAGGTGAATTATTGTTTTCAAGCCATGGCCAATGAGGTAAATAACATTATGATGCTATGCAGATGAGAAAGGATGGAATTTCTGAAGTTGGGGAATAGGTTGGGACTTTTTAAAAAAAAATCTATTACGCTATTCTAATTACCTCTTTTGTTTCTTTTTCTGCCAAAAAATTGCACTTCCATTTTTCAGCAGCACAATTTCATTATAGGGGTTTCTCTGGGACCCCAAAGGGGTTTCTTAAAGTAGCTTGTGGATTCTGTGTTGCTCCCCCAACTTAGAGGAAAGAAATAGAAGTTTGGAAGATTGAAGGGATCAAGAATCAAGTCTGGAACTGCTGCAAACTGCCACTAAGTAACAGGATAACTTTGTTGTTGTTGTTGAATTGTGTCTGATCCTGGGTGTCTGCCTGGACTAGTCCCTGCAGTTTTCTTGGCAAGATTTCAGAAGTGGTTTGCCATTGCCTTCTTCCTAAGGTTGAGAGAGAGTGACTGGCCCAAAGTCACCCAGCTGCCTTTGTACCTAAGGTGGGACTAGAACTCTCAGTCTCCCGGTTTCTAGCCCTTTGCCTTAACCACTAGACCAGACTGGCTCTCAACAGGATAATAGTGAATGGCAAAAGGAAATGCTTCTTTAGGAACCATATTTGAATGCTTTTTTGTGGACTTTTATTAATTTTTCATGTCTTAAATAAACTCCTTGGAGACTTTGGTGTTTGAATGGAAAGATGTATGACTCCAATGCAGAGAGGACAGCTAAAAATAATGAAAGCTTGGTCTCCTAAAGGACTCTATAATTGCTTTGGAAGCTGTTATCCAATTTCTTTAATTCTAACCTTGGAGTTACTCAGAAAGTTGGGTTAAATTGTTAAATAAATCTCTTTAACTTATTACTACATCCCACTTCTCAGTTCAATTTAATCTTTTGGGGTGGGGGGCTAGGTATTTTGACTTTAATTGAAAATGTCTCTTCACCTGATCCTTAAGTGCTGTTTGTCCTACGATTAAGAGCCAATGGGGTGAATGCCAAATTCAGTTCATGGAATATATATATATAAGACACACATACACATACACACAATTTTTTTTTAAGTATATATGATATAATTATAAGCAACGAGGTACATATCACAATTGGCTATCCAGGATGAGATACAGTACATATTCCCATTTCTGTCAATATATTAAGTCAGTAATTCCCATAATTACTGATTCTTGATCCCACTTGCACAGCTCCAAAATAGAGGAAGCGTACTACCATCTCCATCAACAGCAACAAAAGAGAACAAGAGCACACTGATTTGGTGTCTCATTTCATTTATATGAATTGATGCAACCCAGCTGTGTATTTGCATCAGCAGGAATGTTTTATGCTGGTGGAATGAAGGGGTTAATTCCCACTTTCCCATGGCCTCTTCCACATCATCAAAATTTGCTCAGATGGAACAGTTTTTTGAAGGTGTCTCAAATAGTAAGTACTCTTCAGTGAGTGGACTCTTACAGAAATCTTTGATCAGCTGATGGGTATTCTTGTGCAGTCTGCTGTCTAGGTGCCAAATATTAATGAGCAACTTCAGGACCCCTCCTCTCCCTTCTTATGGTTCCATATATTTTAATGAGGATCTGTACAGTCCTTCGAGCAAATGATAATTCACAGTCATGGCCACCAGAATTCTGCATGAGCATATGGTGTTGCTGTATGTCTGTGGGATATTTAAGAATTGTAGATATTTAAGTAGATATTTAAGAATAGTTTTTTCCTAGGTTTTTGAGTCAAAACAATCCCAATTAGATTTTTCTACAGACTAACAAAAACAATAGTATTAATCAATAGTTGCTACTTATGTGTTGGCATCTCCAGTATCTATCATTTTCATATTGTAGCTTGGACTCAGAATGCAAGATTCATTCTTATGAGTGAATGGCTGTCCACAGTTAAAGTTGGTTCTGGCCGATGATTACTTGGATGTATTTGCAACTCAATTAATTACATGGTTCTAGTATTTTATACTTATGCTAAAACAAAGTCCAATTGAACTGAGCACAGCAAATGTGCAAGACGTAGGTAAAGGTTGTTTAACATGCAGATGACTCCTGCCCAGTTATTACACTTTAAATCAACTTCTAAAGTGTTTCGTATTTTTCATTTTTTAAAATCTAAAATTAAGTTTTTGAAAACAGCCTCAATTTCATGCAATATTCTGGTGGAGTTTTGAATGTTCCCTCACTTACTTTCCCAGAGACAGCACCTTTAGCCTGATCAGAATAGAAACTCCACCTCTGAACACATCCAGCTGAAGGAAAGCCATCACTGCTCTGGGTAATTGATTCCACTTTCAAACTCCCCTTCCTATTATGACATTTTTTTTCAGTTGGAATCTGCTCTTCTATAATTTTAATCTGTTATTCTACATCCTCCACCCTTTTTTTTAAATTCGTTTTTTATTAGTTAAGTATAATAAACAAAAAGAATACATCCAATGATTGTGTAATAAAAAACTGCATACATTATAGTGATTAGGTAAACTGAACATAAATGGGGGAAAAGAAATCAGAAAAAAGAGGGGAAAATCCATACTGTATAATACCAGTATAAGATTAAATCAATCCTTAAACATTATTAAATCTAGTCCATAAAGAGGCATACTGCTCCATCTTCTCATTTTTAAAATATAAGGACATCTCAGTAATAATAATAAACACATATCTTGACATAAGGAGAATAATTTTTTTTGCATCTGCATAACAGACTTAGCACAGAATTATTTTGCCTTGTTCTGTGTGGTATCTTTTCAGGTATTTGAAAGTGCTGTCATAATCCCACTAGGCTCTGCTTGACAAAGTTTGCCTCTCAATATATGTTGGCATAACATACACAAATATATTATAATAATATATATAACTGTATACGTATGTATATATATATTACTATAATATATTATAGTTATGTATATGTATATATATATAATATAAAACATTTAAAATATAAATGTTTAACTTATAAACATAAATATATAAATAAAATATATTCTATATACATTTATATAAAAAGGTGGGATTAAAAATCTAATAATGATAATGATTAACTAGCTATATAGAATTGGCATATATACAATATCTGCTTGGAATCTGGCCTTCGCTGTTTATGCAGTCACTTCATAGCCTGTATTGTATCCCTTATAAAGAGTCCATGGCATTTCATTCTATACTCAGTGGAGAATCCTACAAGGTATTCTTGGATAATTACTCTTTCCTAGCCTTCTAGGCACACTGAGCCTTATTTCCTTTCTTCTCTGTTTTGTCCTTTCCTAACAAATGTAAGTTAAGTTCGGAAAGGACAAAATAGAGAAGAAAGGAAATGAGACTCAGTGTGCCTAGAACAGTGCAGACTAGGACCAGGAAGACCTATGTTTAAATCCCACTACACTATAAAGTAATCTGGGTAAGTTGGCTAGTTACTTTCTTGCAACCTATCTCATAACATTCTTGTGAGGATATAATGGAGGTAAGTTCCGTTGAACTCTTTAGAGGAAGATGGTCTTAAATGTAAGAAACAACAACAATACGAATGTCTTGAACTACACAAAGGAATAATAACATATAAGCATAATGAAGAATATTACTTTTTTTTAGTTTGATGCACCAAAGCATCTGAGAATAACATGTTATTAAATGTATTTCAGAGATTGAATAACCTCTATAGTATTTCAATATTTATTTATTGTTGGTTTTATTTCAGATAGGAAAGGAACATTCAGGCCTAAAGGCTGTGACTGAAATTCTGCAGGACATCCAGTATAAGGTAAAACATCTTCACTGTATAATTGGGGATCAGGTACTTAATGTGATCAAATTTGTGGAAAAATGGAATGTATAGCAGTCATTTATTTAATTTATTTACTCAATTTATACTCCTCCTTTCTCCTCAACTAAGTATCCCAAAATTTGAAATAAGAATTGCAATTCTATATTAAAACATTGCATTTAACATTAACATTGATTAATAAAAAAGAGAACCATCTTTATAAACAAGACAAGATGTAGCCAAAATATAAATAACATTTGCTAAGTACAGCTTGCTCAGGAAGGATTGCAGCTGATGCACTATGCTTAACTGTGCAAATGTGCTCCCAGTTCTGAAGCCAGCAACAGCTAAAAGTCTATAAGCACCCCCAAACTAGGGACCTGTTTTTACAGGTGTAGTACAGCTTCATCCAAAAATAAGCTGACCCACAATTCCCAAGTCCAGTTTACTAAGAACACCTCTGTCTTATCTGGATTTAACTTCAGTTTGTTATCTAGTTATTATTGAACTTAGGCAATTATCAATGGTACTGGCATTGTTGGACTTGGATTATAAAAATCTGTAGGCTTACTGATGGCACCCACTCCAAAACCCTGGATGACCCTCCCTCCAAAAAATCTTGAACAGAAGGGATACAAGATGAAATCATAGGGTCACCATACCTCAATAAATGTTGAACATACCTTTGTGGCTTGGCTTGAGAGAAAGGAACAGAACTCTTGCAAAACAGTGACCCCAAAGACCAATCTCTCCAGACCAGTGTTTCTTAACCTTGGCAACTTTAAGATGTATGGACTTCAACTCCCAGAATTCCTCAGCCAGCATGGGGAGTTAAAGTCCACACATCTTAAAGTTGCCAAGGTTGAGAAACACTGCTCCAGACAGTCTAGAAGGATATCATTCATGAATAGTCTTCTACTATAGTCCTGTTTAGGAGTTACAGATATTGAACCTTCAGTAAACATCTACAGTAGGGACGATTTTCCACACACAGCTGTAACCTGTATTGGTTTCCATGGTACTGGAGTTGGGGGTTATGTGAAACATTTATGTGTTGAAGGTTCCACACTTGCAGTATCCAAATAGGGATTAGGTCTTCTATAGACCAAGTCATTATTTTCGATTAGGAGTATAACACATTCCAATCATTTTGATATTTTCAGAGCAGTGATAGATATCTCTAAGGTAACCATGTCCATTCTGAAAAATGATGTGAGGCCTTAAACGTTTCTTTTAAACACCCTTCATATTTGTGGGTGGCATTCACCCACTCATCCCATACATAGATCAGTTTCATGTAGAACTGACCTGGCATGGGTGCTTGCTTTATCATCTATCAATACCAATACCAGTCAAACTGATCTTAGCTGATATAATCCTACACAGTAGGTTATGAGATGTAAGCTAAGACTGATTTCTGGGAGACTATTATACAGTAATTATATCATTAGCCCTCCCTCCCTTCTGAAGTATTGCACATTATAGTTCACTTTTCCCTAAATCCACATCTCTTTTCTCTTGAGAACTAGAAATAAACTGGTTTCTGTTAACTTTTCAGGATAACTCCAAGACAATACCTTGCTTTAATCCCAACACATTATTACCAGGTGAGCATTTATTTTTGTGCCAAGAAAATTTTGCGCACACTAATGATTTGCTTTTTAGTTTTGTTAACAGTTAGAGTATTTGCAGAAAAGTAGGATATGAACCTTAAGAGGGATATGGTGGCGCTGCAGGTTAAACCGCTGAGCTGCTGAGCTTGCCAATCCGAAGGTCGGCGGTTCAAATCCGCGTGACGGGGTGAGCTCCCGTTGCTAGTCCCAGCTCCTGCCAACCTAGCAGTTTGAAAACATGCAAATGTGAGTAGATTAATAGGTACCGCTTTGGCGGGTAGGTAACGGCGTTCCGTTTAGTCATGCTGGCCACATGACCACGGAGGAAGTGTCTACGGACAAACGCCGGCTCTTTGGCTTTGAAACAGAGTTGAGCACTGCCCCCTAGAGTTGGACACGACTGGACTTAACGTCAAGGGAAACCTTTACCTTTACCTAGGATATGAACCAAATAATAATAAAAAAATTCACTGCTGTCTTAACCTGTTATCAACTTTGACCAACATTTTTTACTTAACTGAATTGCTAACAAACATAGTTCTAAACATGGTGCTTTTCAGCATTCTGTAATCTAGATATCCTCTAGCTACACTGAGACTACAACTCCCATCAGCCAGTTATTCTCAGAGTTGTAAATTCTCATTAAGAGAGCATCAAGGTGGGAATGTTGGTATATCCCATTATAACAAAAGTCTTCAGTAAAACAGTATATGTTGAATACTTGCCAGGTAATATTTTTATTCTTCACAGGATTGAATCAGTTTTCAAAATATTTGTGTCTGTATTGCATCTAAATATAATACGAACAGAATTCAGGCAGGTGGTATCTCAACTGGCAATTACATCTTAATACAGAATATTTACACAGTATATTTTACTGTGAAGAGTTTTTCATATTGTGTAACTTGTTTTTCTAGGTTGGAAGTAGGTTACTGTTCTTTCTGTAGATGTATGAAGTTGTTATGAATGGAATCTAAGGGGGTTGTTTGGCTTAGGGCTACTTACCGATTAGAATGTAATTGGATGTTCTGGGTTTTACACTTGCATCTTTCTTCCATGCACAGTAACAGAGAAGTACAGTACACACTTACAGAGAACTAACCTGAGTCCCAGATCATTGTGAAGTCTTGGGAGTCCTCTTTCTTTCTTCTTGTCCCAGCATTGTTGGTATTTAAATAAATACATATTTTTTAACATATCATAATACCTATAAATAGGATTTACAATTACTATTATGAGCAAACAACATAAAAGAGCTACATCACTGAAACAAAAAGTTCTTTATTAATCATCTAATACCTAGGCAGGTAGTATCCCTGAGTGACTGCTTTCTTAATTTCCAAGGACAAAACAGATTTTTGATCTTTTACCAGTTGCCATTTATTAAAGATATATTCACTGGATTTAAGAAATCTGTGAGTATAATGGCACATTCTTGGGGAAATGCAGCAGTAAATTTCCTTGGAATCAATCCAGTTTAAGGTGATGAAAATAGTTTTTGTCATGGTGGATAGAATTCTGAGTTATGTGAAGCAAATTCACCTGGGATAAAATGAAGGGTTGCAAAGGAATTAAATCTGATAAAGTCAATGTATTGCATCAACCTCTAGATAACTCTGAATCCAGTTTGGCTTCCTTGGATTTTAACTAACTGCTATATGTGTATGTGTGATGAAATGTTGAGAGATAATAAAATATTGTTAGATTTTGATATTATTACCCAACATTTCATAGCATTTTAGAAAAGAATGCCAACATTTCATGAGCTTTGGCTCTTTCACAAGTTTTCAGCATTCTTTATTTTTTATTTTCTTAAAAACACAGTGCCTAATGCCTGACTATTAGATGTTCTTTTGGACTTAAATAATATATTTTTTCCTTAAAACTACAGAACAGATGGTAAAACTGGCTGACAAATTCCAATCCCAGTTTTCATCAAACTTTAAACTTATTTTTTAATCTTTTCTAATTCTAAAATTTTCTACAGTAGCACCAACTTTCAAATCAATCTGTACAGCTGTTTGATCTGTACAGTTACCTCCCCCCCAACCTTCAGCATTATCTGTTTATAATGGAAGAACACCATTCATCTGTTTTGTCATTTTGTCCCTGTAATTCCATTATTTAAGTACATTAGATAATTGCATGATTTTGAAGAATTTTCATATAATCAATTTCTCTCAAAATATCAAAACAGTATTTTCCAACCAACCATGGTAAAGCCTATAATCTTAAATGTATAAGGACAACAATTTTATACAAGTTTACTTTTAAATATGTTTTATGTTAAGTAGGAATTAGATAACAGTTTACATGTGCAGAAGCCACATTGAACATTGTAGGACATTCAAGAAAACATGCAAAAAATATATTGTTAGGAAGTGGGATTACCTTTTCTGTAGACCTATTTAGGATCATTCTGAAGAGTGAAAGAACATAATTAAAACCCAAATTGTTATATGTAGAGGGTTGGAAATGAAAGCTCTGCAGGCACAGAACAACAGAAAAACTTATTTATACAATATCATAAACCCAGATCTTGAGAACACCAAGAGGTGAAGCTTTTGTTTTTATTTCATTGCATTGTAGCTATGAGTGAAGTAGTGAACTCTGAGCATTTTAGAGGTTGGTTCTGAAGTTACAAAATGGTTACTTTTTCAGTGTTTAGATGTTGTGTTGACTAGGAAAATTAAAAGTTCTAGACATTAGACAATTAAATATAAATATTATTCCCTTTCTGGATAGAAAAAGGGGGACTGAAAATAGTATACATCCAGCTTATACTTGTTTATGATATGAAAAATAGAGGGGAGAGATGTGGAAAGGAGAAGAAAGAATTTAAGAAAGCCAGAACTGAAGACAAAACATTGCAGAAGACCAGAATGATGTATTCAAGGGATCCAGACTGAAGAAACATAAATAAAAAAAACTACTTTATTGATAGTGGTAGTCGAAAGAAATAGAATAAGTTTAGCCAGATGGGTTTAGCTTAGTTAATTATAATTTGCACTTGCAGTTATTTTTAGTAGATCTATTTACCTTAGTGACTTGCTCCAGTATTAAAGTCATTAATATGGTAATGAAATGTTCCTTACACACTTCTATCACCAAGTATCAAGCACAAGTTGATCCTCATAGTCATTTGTCTTGTAAACTGTAAACAGTCTTGCAGGCTGCCTGGAGCTGGGATAACTTGGCTATTTCAGCAGACTTTTCTTGTTAGAAGTTCATATGGATGCCCACAAACTGGAGGTACCACTAGAAAAAGCATTGTGGTTGCCATGGACTGAAATGTTTCTAACGGAAAGGATTTCTTTTATAAAAATATCCTGGGAAGCATGAATGACTACTATCCATGATTTCTGTTGCGTTCTGCTAGAAACTCAAGTCAGTCTACACAATCCTCTTTTTGCTGAGATATGATCAGAGGATGAAGTATCAGGATAAAATCCTGCAGTTTGCCTTTTATGAGATACTTCCTAGGGACTCTGTTGACACAGCTGTAGATTGCATACAGAAAATGTTGGATAATTTCATTTCTTCAAATAAGCTTGCGCTACTGCTTTCAAACCAAGGTATCCATTCAATTTCAGATCCACTGCTAAGAGACTATTGGGTGTATGAAGGCTCTCTCACGGTGCCACCCTGCAGTGAAGGTGTTACATGGATCTTATTTAGATATCCTTTAACTATATCCCAAGTTCAGGTAATGGTTGTGTTTATGACCACAGAATGTAATTCTCAGTGAAAGGTTACAGCATGCAAATACATTACAGGGCACTATACTTGCTTTTTCCTGGAAATTTCATTAAATCATTCAGTTCATGGCTTTTAAAATAAAGGTTAAATCATTTGTGTTACTAAAATGGAAAGGTCAGAAACAAAGAACTGTTGTTACCATTTTTCTCATGTATTATAAAAATCAAAATTTATTTACCAGGAAAAAAAGGAAGAAAAGTAGAGGGGAAAAGAGAAATAAATAAATACCCAGCAGTTTTTTTTAAAAAAAACTTTATGCTTGTTTCCCTTAAAATAAACACTAGCAGATGTTTGAACAGATGTGCAACATAGCCTTATTTGTGTGCTTGGGTACCTAAGGCATAATGAGGCTATCCAGTATTTGCTGGCTAGTTTTGCTCTCCAGAGCCATCCTGTGTGCCAGCATGTTTCATAGCTGACATGGAACTCACATGCGTCTAGGGGACAATTACACACACATAGAACTCTCTCCATGGGAAGACATGGTTTCTGCCTCTGTTAAAGGGCCTATTTGAATGATATATGCTTCCTTCTTGCTAGTATCCATTTTGGCAGGGGACATGATTACATTATTGCAAGCAAGGCCGACAGGCAACAGACAGTTAAGGGCACATGCTATGTTTAATAGATAGCATGCAGGTCACCTGCTATTTTTGTTTTAAATAGAGGAAGTGTACAGACTACTGAACCAGACCAGGTTAATAGGGTTTCTCCCCTTTATAACTCCTGTCTTATTTCATTTGTGTTGGTGGCAGGCAATTGTGTATCAAACTAGTTCTCATTTTCCAATGACAACCATTTTTATTTTATTAGTTTTTAAACTGCCAGAGGATTCTTTGTTGTTTTTGTTACGAAAGACCATGCTCTTAAAATTGGTACAGCGGAAGGCTCCAGCTATATGGAGTAGAAATCCATCAGCTTCACAGATATTCCCACTCAGATAAAGACAGATACCATACTTTTAGTCAAATGTGAACCATAGGACATTATTTCTAAGTAGCTGCAAATGAAAATGTGCTACAGTCTGCCTACCACCTAGAATTACAATGACAGATAATGCTGTACATGCCAAAGTGTACTGAATCATCTGATCAGCATATTTTAAAGCGAAGAGTGTCCCAGTATCAAATTTTTATGCACATGTTTGGCTTCAGTGTTTTCTTATTGTTTATCAGAAATGCCCCATCATACTCTACACTAGAGAAACTAGTAGTTTTTATGCAAAATAAGTATCCAATACACAGTAGAAGAATAGTTCATTACCAAGGGCACTCAGTCATTGACTTCAGTGCCTTTTAATAAACTATGATAGTGCAATGTCTGCAATTGTACTTGTCTTATTTAAAGAGGTAGAATTTTGAAGCATTAACTTATGTGTTTAGACATTCCAGACTTTTGCCACAATATATAAAATACTGGTTACTAAAGTTCTATATACTGTACTTGAGAACAATTAGGAAGTGCAGAGAGCAGCACTTTCTTTACTTAAAAAACAAAAACTTAGAAGATCTCATTAGGGAAGTAAAAAAGGAAAGTGAAAAATCTGGGCTGATTTTACATATTAGGAAGACAAAGGTACTGTCAACAAGCATGGCAAAGATGGTTTAGTTTTCTTAGGCTAAAGAAGAGTTAAAAGTGGAAAATAAGATGGAGGAGGAGATTAATCCTAGGGAAGAGATTACAAAGGATAAGAATATTGCTACAACACAAAGATCAGAGTAGTTAAAGCAATGGATTTCATAGTAGTAATGTATGGCTATGAAAGCTGGACATTGAGAAAGAGGATAGATATGTGAATTTTGGATGTGGAGATAACTATTAAGAGTACCATAGGTGCAGGAAGAACTAGTCAATCAGTTTTGCATAGAATAAAGCCTGACCTTGAAGTGATAATCAGCAAGCAGAAACTTGCATATTTGGGGCATGTGATGTGGAAAAGTGATACACTAGAAAAAAATTATGCTGGACAGGGTTGAGGGAAGTAAAGAAGGAGAAGACAACAGATAAGGTGAATGGATGGGATCAAAGATATTACAGGGCTGTCTTGGAAGAGCTACAAAATATTGCTGAAGATAGTTGAGATAACAAGCATTTGTCCATGCAGTCACCAGAAGAAAATGTTCAGTATATATTTATTCATTGTTGTTTCTCCTCTTCAGTCATTCTTTCTGCTGCTGCTGCTACTACTACAACCATTGCCACCACTATTATTAACTTTACAGTATTCTGTTTTTTTCAGAAAGAAGACTCTCCAAGTGTCTTACATAAGATCAATTCTAACAACAGTACATCATTAGAATAGACTGTTTACAGAGGTTAACAATAATGGCAGATCTTTCTTTCTTCATTTTCTGCTCATAGATCAGTTGATTATACTGTTTTCTGTGGTGAAAAGGGGGACTATTCCTGCTTGGCTAAAGAGGGCTGGTTTTTTTTCTCTGTCTCTCCTCTGTTCATGATTTTTTTTTATGATCCCTATGAGGAGAGAAGAGTCTCATTTTCTTCATTGGTTGATATTTTCTCATTAGCATGACTCAGTAATACTGGAATAATTTTTCTCTTTTTTTTTCTGATTTGCTTTTTCTCTCCCATATTCCAAAAATAAAAGACTTAGAAATGCACTCAACAAACTATCTTCATGCATTTTCTGACATTTTAATATCCTTTTCCTATATGAGATGTAGCCCTCCATCTCTCCTGGGGGCTGCACAATCTAGAGATCCATTATGAATCTGGATATTTCTGGCTAGAGTTCTATTAGATTTGCCTTCCAAAATTTAAAAACTCCTGATCATAAAGAACTGAAATCTTTTTTTCAGAATGACAGGTCCTGCTTGAAAAGAAGATATATTTCAACAGTACGCTATATCTAATTTTGAATTTATAAATTTACTTTGGTCCTTTTCCTTCATTTCAACTCTTTTGTTGTAAAAATAAGAACCACATCCATATAAAAGTAAACTATTAAATTCAAAATAAGTTCTATAAAGAAATTATTTACTTCCATAGTCCCAGTGATTCATTTTAACAGCTATTGTTCTCTGGAATAGTTAGGTTTTGCCCACCCTCTTTTATTTCCCTTTCCTTATTTTTCTGCCATTAAAAGGTCAGTTTTGTCCTGGTTTTCCAACAACTAGGTTGTCTCATTGTGAAATACAAGGCTCATGTTATGCTTAAGCTAGAATAGTTTCTCATGGGTTATCAAAGCTTAGTCTTGAGTGGCCATGTGGCTTTGATGTAGTTGGTTCATTTCAGCCTTGTAAACATGTCATAAGACAAAGGAATGGAAAAGTGTTGAAATGTTGGCACATTCCCAAGTTCATAATGGAAACTTACACTTCTATTTTTATCCAATTTCTGCTTGGATCCATCACAACTTTGATACAATAAAGTCCAGAGTACCTCAAAAGCCGCCTTCAAAATGCTCCAAAAGTTGATAAGAAATTATAAACTTTAATGTGATAGAAGGAGAAACTTATTAATGCACTGGGGGTATCCGATAAACTGTCTTTTATTTAATTTAATTTTAATTCAGTTTAAATGTATTCTTGGTTACATAAAGTTTTTAAAAAGCTTTGTATGCCATAACTGATGAATGGCAGGATGTATATTAAATAAAAAGAGAAAAAATAACTAGCATTTAAAAAAAAATCTATACCTCTCACAGTGGAGCTACTAATTGAGGGAGTCAAATGTCTATTTCCTTGTTTTATTAGATAGAAGAGTTTCGAAGACTGAGGACACATGTTAAAGGGGCAGACCTCCTAGGAAGTTGCGATGGAATCTTAGGAGATAATTTTAGACCAACCCAGCCACTCAGTGACAGAGTCATAAGGGCTGCTTTCCAGTAACAAAGACAAATAGTTAAAAAAGAAAAAGAAACAAAGTCAAAATATAGGTAAGTGGAAAAGCAAAATAATGAATTGTGTGAAATATAACCTTTGTCCTAACTTCAGCATAATGTCATGAGTAAGGATGGCGAGCAGGGGGCTCCCATCCAGACTGTCAAGCGCATGCGTAGCACTGATGAATTGCTCAGCCATTCAAAGAGACACAGATCGGGACCGCCTTAACCCTGGGGGGTTATATGTCTGGGTTTTCCCACGCTTCTTCAGTTTGTTAGGATTCCTGTTAAGTACTAGCAATAAATATTATCGACCAGTTCCTTGTCTCAGTGTGTTTCTTGGTTGTTAGGACACATAATTTGCATTAAAGACATACTCATTTTTTTTGGAGAAGTGGAAATGTACTGTATCTGTACGTTGTGTTTTGGCCAGATTTTTAATATGATACAAAATCATTTTCAGATTCAAAGAATCACAGAGTTGAAAGGGGACATTTATGCCTTTAAATCCAATCTCCCACTCTGTGTAAAACCTCAGTATAGGATTCCCTGGCAAATAGCACCCCGGCCTTTGTTTTAACATATCCAATGAAAAGGAGCTCACCTCCTCTTTGGCTAATTGTTTCCATTTTTTGGCTAATTGTTTCCATTTTGTCAAATTGTTCTTAACTATTACAATTTTTTTTCTTAATATTCAGTTGGAATCTACCTTCCTTTAATTTAAATCCATTATTCTGTGTTCTGTATTCTGCAATGACAGCAAATAGGCCTTGACCTTCTGTCTGATGCTCTTTTGAGACACTTGAGGAATGCTGTCACATTCCCCACCCCCACCCCATTGTCTTCTCTTCTCAAGGCTAAACATTGCTAAGTACTGTTGTTGATGGTTTTCCTGTCTTTTAGGGTAAGTCCTTATAATTTAGCTTATAATTAAAAAATCTAAAAGTAATGAAATTTAATATTTAACAGGATCATATAAAAATTTAATTATCTTAGGGTTTTAATGTTTGGAGGAATAGGAGAGTGCTTATAGCATGCTTAGCTGAAAGCTAGGAGGCTAAGAAAGTAGTTTTATGGCCCTAGGGCCATCAGCTAGATCAATTCTTACCCTCTGATAGTGGAAAAAGAATAGAAAGGATGAAACTTCCCCAGCTCTTACTACTTTTACCTCAGAAGTCTGGGTTACAGATACTTTCTGGGAGAGAAGAAAAGTAGCGGAAGGATGGATGTGCCATCACAACCTTCAGATATATAGAATCTGCACCTCCTACTCCCTAATACTGCCATAAAGGATATTCTTGCCCCACTGAGGAAATAAATGGCAGACTTTCAACATCAGAGCTCTCCAAATTGCCTTCCAAGTTTAGTTATTGAAGAGGACATTCCATAATTGTGAGGCCTGTGCCCAATTTTATGATGGGCCAAACAACAGGGTTCTCACAAATGGAATGACAGTATTAGTCTACAAAATGCTGGTCTTGTAATTCATACAGTTTTTATGATTATAATGGACAAAATAACATGGGTAGTTGAAATATTAAATTCCACAAAATCCCCTTCCTTAATCCTGTTTCTTCAGCAATTCTGGGTCCAACAAGATGAGATGTTGGAGTTTCATGACTGGATCATCTTTTAATTCTGTGGAAAGCAGCTTCAGGATTCCTGAAATGGATTGGGAACACAATGCTGAGAAAGGTGGAAAGTAATGTTTTGCCCACTGTGCCATTTTTTAAATTTAAATCCTCTCAGTTGTTGCTATTTGTTACATAAGGAGAAAAAAAATATTTCTCGATGTTCCCCCTAATAAGGGAAATAGTGCTGGAAATTGGGAAAACTGTCACTCAGGAAGTGTTTGGAGGAGAAGTTTTAAATCTTCTGTTTTGGCAAAGAATCAGTTCAAACTATTCAACAGTTGATTTTGAAATAAATGGTAAAGCTGATCTAGGATCTCCAACATATCATTTAGCTTGTTTCCGTCAGAAAAAAATAAAGGTTACGTTGGCCACAATTTTTAAAATAACTTGCAATTTTAGAACTTAATAATAGAACTAAACATGGAACATGGTAATATTCATGGAGAGGAATATTAAATTAGAATCGTAGATTATGAATGTAATGTTTTTCATATTATTTTATGCCACATTGGTTCAAATGTTTAATCTCATGTCAAATTGAATTTAGTGATTTTGCAATATTTTGTATTTTGGATGCACATCACAAAAATGCTAGTCAAAATTATAGGGTAGTTGGGTTTCTGCAATATTTGTCTCTATCTGTGGTTGAAAATTATTCTAAGAATTGATTTGAACATCACACTAAGCAATATTATAACACAACAGAAAAGCCGGTGCATGACATTAAAATCAAACACTTTAGTTACTCTCATAGGGGTAGCTAGCAATGAATGGTTCCATCTATTGCTTGCTAACTATATTACACAAACCATGAATTCTGACTTATAAGTTTGGCTTGTTCAAACAAGAATTTTAATTACACAATGAACACAGTGAAAAATATATTAACCATGATGTACTGTTTTTTTTCACCTCCCAGACCCTTGATTCTGATTTGAACCAGTTGATCTTGCCTGAAGATTCTGTAGTCTTTGGACCTTCCTAAAACATATTAAGGAGAATCAACCTAGAAACTTTTCTGAAGAATAGATCATATTGCTGGATTCTTTCCTGAAAACACTGAATTGGATTTTATAGCAAGGAGCCTAAACTCCCCTTTGAACTGGCATATTGACTTAACCTAATATGATTTGCTTCAGTAGAAATGGCTGAAGATGCAATGTGAGGTCATTCATCAATCACACAGTGCAAGGATATAATCTTGAACCCTGTTTCTTTCAGTTTCATCTAAAGGCTAAAGATGGCTTTGAGACCACATTGTGATTAAACAGCTTACATAAATTTGGGCTTTTACTGGAATAAAGATCTGTGATATTGCCCAAGGTTCTGCAGACCTCACTTTTTACCTTAGTTCTCATTATACTAAAAAGGTAAAGGTTTCCCTTGACATTAAGTCCAGTCGTGTCCGACTCTAGGGGACGGTGCTCATCTCCGTTTCAAAGCCGAACAGCCGGCGTTTGTCCGTAGACAGTTCCGTGGTCATGTGGCCGGCATGACTACACGGAACGCCGTTACCTGCCTGCCGAAGCGGTACCGATTAATCTACTCACATTGGCATGTTTTCGAAGTGCTAGGTTGGCAGGAGCTGGGACTAGCAACGGGAGCTCACCACGTCACGCGGATTCGAACCGCCGACCTTCCGATCGGCAAGCTCAGCAGCTCAGCAGTTTAACCCGCAGTGCCACTGCATCCCTTTCTCATTATACTACTTGCTTGAAAATATTTGTTACCATCTATAGTTTTCCAATTGCTTCCAGTCACTTCCAATACTCTGAGTCAATCATATGTATACTCACTTGGTATAGGACAGCTTGTGATTGACTGAGCATAGTATATGTGCACATTAATGAAAACTGAATTTAATGGCTTCCTATAAAAGAAAAGTGATTGGGCCTATTTCAATTATGAGCCCTTTTATATTCTGCCTTACAAGCAAAGAACATAGCAATGGAACTTAAGATAATTTGATTTGTCCACTGACAAACAGCAGAGGAGTGACATCATTCTTGAAGTGCTAGGTACTGTGTTTGTCACATTGTCACATTTTGTCACATAAAGAGCTGAGATGTGAGAAAATTGTTTTGTTAGTTTATTGATGATTGTAGAATCTGTTTTGTTGAATCACTCTTTCTTAAAACACTTTGGAATGTTTTAAAACTTAATTCCTTTTCTACCTTCCACCCAAAATAAGACATGTAGGACTCTCATATTTACGCTACGATATGGAGATGAAAGGGGAATCTCCAAAGAATCTAAAATTACAGAGTAATTCTTTTAAATATATCTCTGTATTTTCATGCCTGTACCATTCGGACACCATAAAAATTACTTAGATATTACACAATAACACACAGAGGCTTTTGCAGATTGCAGTTACTGAACATGCACTTACACATGAGTGTTCGATATAACTTATGAAAGAAAGCATGCACATGAAGAATTTATGTGAAGGAATGAAATATTCAATGATTTTATGTTTGTTTTCTGGAACTAAAATAGTTCCTTCTTGTTTAAAGTATGCCCTGAAAAGAAGGACCACTAATGTAGCCTAGGGATTTAATCTTTAAACAAACTCAAAAGTTGAATTTAGAAAATTCTTAAATAAAGAAGAATAGAAATTAATCTAGGACTTCTGCTTAATCCAAATATTGTCAGAGGAATTGAAAGTATTGTCCAATAAAGAAACAAAAACTGGAAAATAGAATTAGAGATGCAACTGAGCAAGATGGTGAGAAAAATTTCAGGAACCTAGAAATGAAATTACAGGTAATCCGTGCTTAATGGTAATGGGGACCAGAATTTGCATCGCTAAGCAATGCAATTGTAAAGTGCAATGTCACATGACTGCATCACTTAGTGATGGCAATCCTGGCAGTCCCCACTGCTGTTGTTAAGAGAGGTTTGTGGGTTGTTAAATGAGGACCTTGTCGCAACTTCCTGCCGGCTTCGGACAAAGTCAATGGGGAAGCCAGCAGGAAGTCACAAGACCGGGCGGCTCACAAGGAGGCTGGTGGGTGGGTAAGTGGCTGGTGTAGTGCAGCGTGAGCATGGTCGGGTGGGAGGTGGCTGCTCCTGGGTGTGGGACAGTGCGAAGGTGGCTCATGCTCCTGGGAGAAAAGCAGCAGGAGTGGGAGTGACTTACTTGTGACCTTTCCTGCCAGTTGCCCCATTGACTTTGTGGGAAGTGGACAGGGAAGGTTGCAAATGGTGATCATGTGATGTGGGACATCATAACTGCAAGCTGGTTGCCAAGCACCCAAATTGCTATCACCTAACTCCAGGGGCACTGGGACAGTGAGAGCTTTGAGGATGGGTCATAAGTACCACTTGTTCAGCTCCACTGTAACTTTGAATGGTCTCTGAATGGGTGGTTGTTAACCGAGTACTACCTGTAAAGCACTGTTGCATTAAAAAAGTCACATTGGAGAACTGCAGTGGATTGAGACCAGAAACCAAGAGAAATGGAATCTTCTGCACTGAAAAGTGTTGGTGTAACTGGATGGACTACCCCTATTACATTTTATCTGCTCTTTGTTTGGGGGGGAGGAGGGGTTTACTTTGAGGCAACTTCTGAATTACTGTTTAGCTTGTTTATCTTTAAATAGAAGTAAAAATAATAGAATCAAAAAACGTGTGAGTTGGAAGGACCATAGAGGTTATGTGCAGGAACCATTTAACCATCCATGAGAAATGGTCATCCTATCCCCATTACTCTAGCAAAGGAAATTCCATCATTATTCTAGGCAGATTGTTCCACTGCTTAACATTTTCCTGCATCAGGAAATGCCTCTAATATTCAGTCTGAAACTCCTTGTTTTTAATTTCATCCCATGGTCACTGTCCTGAATTTCAGTTAAGAATTTGAAATTCCTTATCTGTTCTTTCTTGCAAGTGACAACCTCTACATACTGGCATCTATAGAACAGAGTAGTGGGGATCCAAAAAGGCAAGGCAGAGGTTGTGAAAGCATGATAGAAGCACCACCTCTTCTTGATGTATATGCAACATCATGTATGTACAAAAGGGTGGGGTGGGGTGGCTTGATTATGCTACCAGGATTTCCATCATGCCTTTTTTGCCCCCCTTCCCCACTTGCAGGCACCCCTGTTTGTAGCCCATTATCTTACTTCCCTGTGCAAACTACACATGCATCAGTCCTTTAACAGTAACTGAGAGGTTAGTTTTCAGATCCCTTATCATCCTGCTGTTATATAGCTATAACAGCTATATGTGCTGTAGCTTATTTTCCCTTTGAAAGTGTGGGATGCAGAATTGGGATACAATATTCCAAGTGTGGTCCAGCTAATGCAAAGTGTGAAGAAACTACTTAGACCTTAATAATCCTCATTATTACCTTAAACCAGTGTTTTTCAAACTTGGCAACTTTAAGAGGTGTGGACTTCAACAGAATTCCCCAGCCAGCATATTTATTTATTTATTTCTCTACTGCCCATCTCATTTTATGACGACTCTGGGCAGTTTACAGACAATAAAAAATAAAAAATAATATAACTAAATCAATGCAGTATAAATATAAATATATAAATGTAAGTATAATATAAAACTGCAAAATAAAATTCAAGATTAGCTTTCACAAGTCATTTATCTCTCCTGTTTTCAGAATATAAACTTAACAAGTTTATATTCTGTTACTTACTTTCTAAAACAAATATAATTATTAGTTTTAGAAAGTAAATAACAAAAAAAGAATAGCCCACTTAAAATACTTTTTAGTTCACAATCATTCGTTCTGTGTTTTATTTTGCTATTTTGTATTACAAAAGTAGGTTGGCTTTATAGCTGAGAGAAAAAAATCTGTCTTGCCTCATTACTAAAGCTCGTGGAGGCAGAAATTCAGTGGAACAATCTTCATCAATTCAAATTCAGCTTAATGCTTCAGATGGACAACTGAAGAACTCAACCTTCTGCCCTCAAACTATGTTGGACTTCAAATCCCATGATGCCACCAGCAATAATCATGCAGGTTGGGGAGCTGAAATATCCAAAGGGCATCAAGCTAGGGTGCCTGTTTTAAATAGTATCTACTGGAGCTTTCTTCAAGGACAGCTCCACAAAGAGCAAGTTCAAGTAGTCAGTTCTTATAAATGCAGAGGCAGAAGGGTTCGTTTGCATGATCCTTTATTTCTAGGAGCAGTAGATATCTCAGAGTTAAAAGGCACCCTTTGCCACTTTCACTGCATGCCAAGGAGCAAAACTATGGTGCTCAGGACAAAATGAGACTTCATGAGGCAGCAATTACTACTCTACCAATACTGACACAGGACAATTCACATTTTCAGAGGCATTTTAAATCTACCTCCAACTTGTCTGGATTATTTATCAGTTAATAAGTTCCCATCCACTTAATCATCACTACAGATACTGGTTCGTGGAGAAGACTACTGCTCCTGGCTGTTTAGATAATGAAATACATTTGCATCGCTATGCTACTTAAAAAGATGTCTCTTCATTGAGCCATGCAATTTCTGTTCCAATAATCAAAAGAATTAAAAATCTGGACAGACCAGTTTTTAATATCACGAATTTTTATGTGCATAGAGTTTAAAATCAGATGGCCTGATTTTCTATTCAGACACACTATAAATTACTTCAGAAAAGCAACATATATCGATAAGACATAGTGTAGGCTTCCCCAGGAGGATGTCTTCTAGATGTGTTCAGGTTACAGCTCCCAGAATGGCAACAATTCTACTTCTTTTTTGGTTGGGGAAGGCTGATATAGGTTGCTGCTGATTCTGATCAAGCCTGATAGCATCATATTATATCATCTAGAATCTACAAATAAATTTCTCAGTGCTTCAGGTACCTAATAAATAAACTCAGAACAATTTAT